>NC_133762.1:55133064-55436094 GCF_036562045.2 Rhinolophus sinicus
AGGAAGGAACTCAGCCCTACTGACACCTGGATTTTAGTCCAGTGAGACTCATTTTGGATTTCTGACCTCCAGAATCGCAAGATAATAAATTGTGCTGTGTTAAGCCATTAACTTTGTGGTAGTTTGTTACAGCAGGAATAGATATTATATATGAAGTGTGATCAAAACATATGGTGAATGCTGCTGCCGAGTGCCATCCAAGTGATGTTAATTGTGTTTTTGACCTTGATGGAATTGTGTGAGCTGAGTTTGTACCCAGGAACACTACGATGAACTCTGAGTATAAAAGGGCTTATTACAGTGTTTAAGAAAGGATGTACGTAGAAATTGGCCTATGAAATGGGCAAATGGGTTCATCCTCCATCATGACAATGATCTGTATCACACATCACTTCTGGTGTGGCAATTTCTGTCAAAAACATTACGGTGTGTCCTCATCCACCTTATTCACTGGATCTGGTACGGTACAACTTCTGGCTCTTTCCCAAAGTCAATTTGATTCAGGACATCAAGGCAGCCATGGCAGGGCAACTAAAGACACTCACGAAAGAGGACTTCTAGGACTGCTTCTGAAAGTGGCAAGAATGATGGGATAAGTGTGTTCGAAGTAAGGGGGAAGAGTTTGAGGGGGATTAATGGCAATGTGTATTTTACTGTAATAATTTTTTTTTTAATTTAAACATTCACCACATTTTTTTATCACATTGTGTGTGGTATGTGTGTATGTATGTTTGTGTATGTGTGTGTGTATTCTCATATTTTTATATATTCTCCTATTTTTTATATATGCTCTTATTTATATATAGTCTCTTATTTATATATATATACTTTTAGTTATATATAAACACATTTATACATGTGCTTCTATAAAACTATATTATTTTGGGAAAGGCACAGATGACACTAGTATCATTGGTTGCCTCTGAGAAGGAGTAGTAGGTGGCTGTGGGACATAGATGGGAGATTTTTTACTACATAATACTTTATATCTTTTAGCTTTGAACCGTGTACAATTATAGTCTGTTGAGAAATAAATTAAAAATTAAAAGAAAGAAATAGATAAGCCATTTAAAACATACATTAAGTTCATTATCTTCCAGGGCACATTGGAAAATGCTCGTGAGGTATTGGTGGCTTACACTGTCATATAACATAAAAAAAACCTTATGAGTTCCTCCCAACCTCAAATACACATTTCAGAAAGAAACGAACAAAGAATAGCCAGAGCTGGATGGGTTCTTTAAGTGA
This sequence comes from Rhinolophus sinicus, assembly GCF_036562045.2. Taxonomy (NCBI): domain Eukaryota; kingdom Metazoa; phylum Chordata; class Mammalia; order Chiroptera; family Rhinolophidae; genus Rhinolophus; species Rhinolophus sinicus. Next base: position 55,134,313 of record NC_133762.1, read on the forward strand.
GCCCCGCAGAGGCCCTCGGGACTAATAGTCATCCAGGCTGCTCTTAGCAGCAAAGAGCGAGGTAATGAGGCCATCCCCAACTGTCAGAGCCAGGTCATGGGCTGTCTGGCCTCTCGTATTCTTCTTTTGGATGCTTGCATTGCATCTGTGAAGGGAATGAGGATGACTAGAAGGACTCAGGGACTTGGACCTCAGGGCCTGGCTCTTTGCTAACAGGAAGGCCAGTCTGGAAGCCTCCTGGCCCCACACTCCCCCTTCCCATACCTGTCCCCAAGAGGCACCATGACCTCCACTCTCAAGGGTGGCTCTACCCTGACACCTTCTGAAGGGCTCTGTGATTTCAAATATTCAATTGCCAATCCTAGCCATTGGTCCCCATTGCATCAGAGTCCTACAACCACATGTGTTAAAGGGAGCAACATTTTCATTGTGCGTTTAGAAGCCCTTCATGCCTGGAGCCATGGTGGGATGGAGGGTGGCCCCCATGCATTGGGACAGCTGTTCAGGAACTGGGCTCTTCTAAGGTGATTGCAGGTCAAAAGAGAGATTTCTGCATGCAACCAATCTCTAGGAATCAGGCTTATTATTATTATCATTATTATTACTATTACTATTATTATTATTGGATCAAAATAATTGACCTGCCAAGTACGGTAGGGGAAATCCTCTTTGTCAGCCAACTGCATTATGAGGTGGTCCTCACCAAAGGCCAGGTTGGGTTTTCTCTTAAAAGTTCCAGGTGTATTAGGAAGACGCTCTGGATCCTTACTGGACACTAGCACTGGCATCCTCTGAGAGCCTTTAAACATGTAGAATCTCAGACCCTATTCCACACCCACTGAATCAGAATCTGCTTTTTAACAAGATGCTCAGTGACTCATGTGCACATTAAAGTGTGCAAAGCATGATCGAGTTCATCCTGAGGTGCTGCATTTGGAGGATACATTATACCCTTTCATCAACATTAACAAAGACATGGTCATTCCCCCCATATTTCTCTCTCTTCTGCCTCCAAATTGTCCTCTATGATCACAAAAGAATCTCTTCCTCTCTCATTTTGTAAAATCTCAACTGTCACCTTCAGGACTCTCCTTTCTCGTGAGATCCTTCTGGTTACCTCTATTTGATTCTCAGTCACTGATTATTTGCGCATTCCCTGAGTGCCTGCTTAGTGCCCCACCAGGGCCAGGAATGCCAAGTCCCAGGTAACCTGGTATCCATTTTCCTGTCTGGAGTGCAGGGTGCACACTGTCCTCCCCGTTTATCTCAGGATAACTTCACGTGTCCTTCCTCCCTAATGTCTCAGGGCTTAACCATCTACCACTCCACCTGGAGCTTCTTGAGTCTTCGATGAATGAAGTGTTTCTGTCATTTGCAGTTGGTACATTTGTTTGGTTGCCTCGCTTGTCCAAGAGACCCCTGAGAGCAGACTGTCCCTTCTCCTCCCTCCACTCCCCACCCCTCAAGCAGATACTCCACTCCACACTTGTCAACTGTTAATTTCCTCAATGACTCAATTTTCTCTAAAGATACTTAATTTTTTGAAAACTGGTTCCCCAAGCATTCAAGGACGCAGGATACCTCTTAAATGACTTCACCCAACTGTGACATGGCCATGAGGTGGAACGTGCTTTCTCAAAAGAATTCTGTGTCTCAGAACCAGGCACATCTGAAGTTGTTCACCTGAGAAGGTTTGTCATAGGACTTTCCAGATCAAGCTTTGTCCAAGGCTCACACTGTAGTCTTCCATGATTTTTATACTTTAAAGATTTCCTGCTTATGCAGAAACAGCCCTGGCTGTTTATTCAGGACTAAGCATCACGGTGGATTAAGGTACAGTCTCTCCTAGTATACCTTGAATTACCTAATAAAATAAATCTCCACAGCTGAACCTCTAGGAAGTAAACTGATGGTTACATTTTTGTCACCTGGCTACTGGAGCACAGCCACGAGAATGATTGTTAGAAACTGCCAGTGAAGTAAAGAAGGGCAGCTACTGTCCAAAAGTGTACACTTCTCCCTCTCCTCGTGGAGACCTCAAGTGTGTTGTCTTAGTAATGATTCTGGAAGCAGTCGTGTTGGATACCTGCAATAGCACTAGAAGACTTCTAGTTCAACAAGTTGGTTAGCAGGATTTAACTGAAGCAGTTATTTAACTGAAACTTGAATGACCCACACTCAAGAACTTCCCTCCCCTGGTTTCCAATATAATTCCCAAGAGAATAATAAACTCACAGGCTGGGAGAGTCAGGACTGGACCAAGACTAGGACAGTATGTAACAAAGCCATGCCACATGCCTTGATATGTCTCTGTCACGTTTCACAGCTGGGAAAACCAAGGCACAAGGAGATTAGGTGGTAAACTCAGATGGACTGGTCTCCCCAGTGCTGTTAGCATCCAGGGACAACTGTATAACATTTTCTTTCTCGTTAACTTATGGATTAATTTCCACAGGGAATACACTGGACCTCTCTTCTCCCATTGATCTTAACAGTTCTGGTTATGATGAAAACATTTCTTAACACCTCTGGAGACATGGATTTGGGGGCCCCACAGCAATGTAAAGTCTTGAGTTAACCAAAATGTATCATCATTTATAAAATCTCCAGCCTAGGCAAAGCAACAGCCAATTATTTTGTTTTACCAGGATTTGGAAATTAGAAGGAAATAAGCCTTTTATTAAGATTGAAATGGGCTAAAATTGTTCTTAAGTCCTTACTTGGCTCATGTGCATTTCTCTGCTTATTGTCCTTGCTATGAAAACTATACATTTTTAGCAATTAATGTAAAGATTTTTTTCAACAGCTTTATTGAAATAGCATTTATATGCTATCAAATTTATCAATTTAAATTGTATAAGTCAATGGTTTCAAGTATATTTACTGAATTGTGCAACCATCACCATTATTCAATTTCAGAACATTTTCATCATCTCCAAAAGGAGCTTTGCATCCATTAGCCGATTAGCAGTCACTCCCCATGTCCACTCCTTCCCTGTCAAGTAATATAAAGCTTCTGACTAGTCATTTAACCCATTCCCAAACAGTTTTTAATCAAATGGCTCCATGAAGATCACTGTATTGAACAAAACTCCACCTGAAAGAGATGGAGGCGGAACAGCAGGGATGAAATCTTCAGAGAGACTTGTTCTTTGGCTGCACTTACTTCATCAAGCAGCTGTTCAATCACAGAGACTCTTCCTTCCCCAGTCGGTCTGACTTCATTCAACAGGAGTCTGTTTTCAGGTTGCAGGATTACAGAATGTTGTTATCTCCACTGCCACAAAATATTTTTACTGTTAAGTCCCACTTGTCCAGGCTCAACCCTCAAGGTTAGGGGCCATGTTCCCAGTCTCTGGGGACAGGTGAGCACGTGCTTGCAAAGTCTTCAATAGCCTGCAGCACAAATATCCACTTTTAATGTGAATCTTGTGGCCTCAGGCATTCATCATCAAGAGTCTGAAATGTCACAGAAGGATTTTGATAAGCTAATCTTCATATTAAATCCAAATTCATTTTCACTTCAAATGCTAGTTGCTGGAAGACTGAAGGAGAAGTCCAGTAAGCAGGAAACATTACTTTGAGCATATTACTGCCATTGGATCCCACTGCCACTGACTTTGAGGTGGTTCCGGGACCACGATACCCCTATTTATAAAGTAGAAATAATACCTACCCCCATCTCTGTCTCCCTGGCAAGTCATGAGGATAACATAGATCAACCAAGGACTCTAGGCCTCTTAAAAGATGCCAGACCAGGCTGCATGCCTCTCACTCTAGGATGATAGTCTTGGAACAAGGTTCTTTGGTCACTAGGGATTTAAGGGGACCTGGAAGTAATGGAATCCACAAGAATGTTGGTTCCATGAGGGTGAGGGTTAGTTTCTTTTGTTTGTGGTATACCCAGCACATAAAACTGTGCCTAATATAGTGTGCTCAAAAACAATTGTTGAATCTGTGAATAATTTTTGATACTTATCCCTAAATGCAAATGAGGAAATGAAGGCACAGAGTTTCCCTCCCTCTCTCTCTCCTGAGCATACCACCTCAGTCTATCCTGTGCACCTGATTCCCTGACCCAAATTCCATCTCCAAGGCAACCCAACCTAAGACGGCATTTTCAAGGAGCTTTCATGAGCATTTCCCCATTTGGCATGTCCACCTCCCTATGAGGGCCCATGGCCCATGGATCTATTCTCATTTTATAAATATTCATAGCATCTTGCTGGGAACATATCAAGACCCAATAATTGTTAATTATTCCCTTTTGCTTTTCCTCTTTCCCATGCTTACCCAATCACCAAGCTGCATTAATTAATCGTGGCATATTCTGATTTTTTTGTCAAATGAAACTAAAGCTGAAAATATCAATCAATTAATGTTTGTGAGACATTTATGGGCCTGTGTCAACACCTCCGCCACCATTTAAGAGAGCAAACAGGTAAAAAAAAAATCAGCAAAAAATTTTGCCAGTCTTTGCCAAAACTAAATATATCATAGACATGAAGTCTGGTTGTGGGAACACTAATAAACCTGAAAATATAGTGCCACCTGGGGTGGATGATGATTCCCATTCTTGCTGAATTTTTTCTTGCCCACAAGCTGGCTTCTCTAAGCTCATTTTTAAAAAATTTTTATGCTATGTAACTTCTTGATATGGATCTTATGGAAATATTTCTATACAGTAATAACCCACAATTACTGTTTTAGTTAACGCCCAAATGAATAACTTCTGAATATTTCACTTACCTTTCTTGAGACTTGAATACAGCCTGAAGTTGACTTTATAAACATCATAATGGATAGTAAAGAAAACATGCTATTACAAAAAAAAAATTACAGAGGATTCATAGCTCTGGGTTTGGGGCTTATAGACATGAACAGTTGCCTAGAAAATCCAAGTTTCTAAATTCTAAGTTGAATAAAAAATTTTATTAAACCAAAAAAGATCAAGAAAAGAGAACTAAGGAACAAAACCCAGATGAAACAAATAGCAAAATGGTAAACACAAGTCCAACTATATTAATAATCATGTTAAATGTAAATGGACCAAATCCTTCAATCAAAGGCAGAGATTCAGACAAAATAAAAAAGCAAGACCCAACTATATCCAGTCTACTAGAGGTACAATTTTAAGTTTAGTCAACCCATCTGGTTGGTATCCTAAGGTAGCCAGATCTTGGCAATTGAGGACACATTATGAAAATAGAGCAGGTTTCTTTAAAATAACAAGATTCAAGAGGAGAGGACATAGAACTTAATGGGAAGAGAGTCAAAGAATCAGTGGACATTTTTTTAAACAGCCATAAGGATTAAAATACCTATCCTGTGGGTGGGCTATCAGGATCAGAGTTGAACATAATGCAGATATTGGGCACATGAATAAGTACTTACTAGGATGATTATTATATCTGCTAAATGTGAATTATTTGAATGTGCAATCTGGTTAGTTTTTTTTAGCTCTGACCATCAGAACTTTAATATCATGTGACAGTTCTGTACAAGATGTTCAGAAGTTAATTGTCTTGGGTCAGGTGCCCCAGAAGCAGCTCCTGGATTGAGGACTTGAGTGTAAGTGATTCATTAAGGATGTGTCCACTTGAAAGACTAGTGTGGGAGTAAAAGAACAGAGAAGGGTAAGTGACTCTGGGCTCTTCAAGTTAAGTCCTGCAGCTTAAGTCTGGGGGCCCCCAAGAGTGTAAATTGTGCCTCAGAGTTGCCCTGACTCAAAACAAAGGAATTCCAGCATCCTTCAGGCTTTGGTCATGGGTTGCCCTGGATGGAAGGTATTAACACCCAGGCACTTTTATCAACCCAAGTGTGGAAAAAGAGGCTCTTGTAGCCTGAGAACACTTCTCCAAGGAAGAGTGTCAGGTGTGAATCATTGGAAGCACACTCAAGCACACTCAATAGATGACCGTTATGAAAGCCAAAAGAGTTAAAGGGGTTCAAGGGACCTGGGCAGAACCCTGACAGGGTCTACTACATTTACTAATATCGATTAGGTTAACTAGATATTAGGCTCTCAGCTAACACCAGCTCACCTGCTAGAGGATGGGGTCTTTCATGTTAGAAAAGGAACCAACATCTGTTGAAAGGCCACCCTGTGTGAGGCCCCACAATAGATAATTTAAAAAACATTACCTCGTTTAATCTTCAAGCTGCCTTAGGAAGAAGTTTTTCAATAGCCTCATTTAAAGGATGAAGAAAGAGCCAAAGAGAGATTTAGGAGCTTGCCCAAGGTCATGCAGCTCATAAATTGTTCAGCTGGCGTATTTACACAAGTTTCTGTCTCTGTAGCTGCTTCCTGAGGATTTGCTTGGGAAATAGATGACCGTTATGAAATCCCCAAAGAGCCTGGAGATTGTTTTAGCAACATAATTTTACAACAGTGAACTCGCAGCCTTCCAACGCTGCTGTATGTATTTCCTGGGGCTGCCGTTACTAAACACCACAAACTGTGTGGCTTAACACAACAGAATTTTATTCTCTCACAGTTCTGGAGGCCAGAAGTCTGAAATTAAGGTGCTGGCAGGGGCATGTTCCTTGTGAAGCTCCAGGGAAGGAACTGTTTCCATGTCTCTCTCCTAGCTTCTGGTAGCTTCAGTAGTTCCTTGGCTTATAGAAGCATCACTCCAAACCTTCTTCACATGGTATTCTCCTTGTGTGTCTTCATGTTATCTTACTTCTGTATGTGTCTGTGTCCAAATTTCTTCTTATTATAAGGACATCAGTGACCTCATCTTAACTTGGTTAAATCTGCAGAGTCTATCTCCAAATAAGGTTGCATTCTGAAGTACTGGGGATTAGGACTCTAACACATTTTTCTGGGGTGGGGCCCGGGGGTGGGGAGGGGGACACAATTCAATCCATAACAGCTGTCCACACTTCCAATGATTTCAATACATTTTTTCATCTGGTTCCTAGTTTCCCAGAAATGAAGACGTAAACGAATATAGAGATGTAAAGAAACACAAGAGTTCTCTTATACTCTTTTAAAAAATATTACAAGAATACTTTGCAGCAAGCTCTCTCAATGGTTAAGAAAAGAGTATCTGTACCAAAAGCCCCAGGTTTAAGTCCATTTTAAAATTGGCCTGAGTCCAGGAATTCCTATTCTTGCTATAGGTCTTCCTAACAGATAACAGGACCCCCCCAAATCAGTTTCAGGGACCCAGAAAGTGGGTGGTACCTTTGCATCAGCCTGGCTTTATGCCCTCTCTTAACCCTAGGCTGACTCATGGGGATGGTTCTCAAACCTCAGTCTTCTGGTTTTTCCTTTGCTTTGCTTTTTGCTCAACACCTCTGGCTCTTCTGCTGGATCCCACAGAGTGCACCCCGCGGCACCCTGTCTCACACTTCTGGCAAATTTACAATGCATGTAGGCAAAGCAGCTGGCTGAGGAGACCCAGGACAGATGAAACCAACCTCTGACTTCTTCACCCCTGCCTGAAAAATAAGAAAACGTCTGAGCTGAAAGGTGGCAGGTCCTGGCTGAGCACGATAATTCTTGAATCATCTATGTTTTTCTTGGCTGGATGCCAGAGCCAAAATATCCAGGCAGCACAGTGCTGGGGTTGAGTATGAGTAGATCCAGGGAAAAAATAGCAACAACAACAACAACCACCTGGAAAATGAGCTGGTGAGGCCCGTTGGCTGGGCCAGCAGGCTTGGAGGCCCTCCTGAGCTGGTGACCCTTTGACTCTTGCTCAAATCCCTCCTGGATCTTGCCGCCTCTTCTTTTACCTTTCCCATCCTGTTCTGCAATTCAGATCCAAAATTGAGGGCTGTTCTGAGCATATGACCTGAGGTGAGCAGAGATGTGCCCTACTCATCTCTCCAGTATCCTAAAGAAGAAGAGAAACCCAAATTCAGTCTTGTGGATAGTTCTTCTGAGGCTAAGAAAGAAAAATGCTAATATGGAACATTAGCATTCTCAGAGGTGTTATGCTATGACCTACTCGGTGTCATGTACTGTTCTAGATGTTACTTAAATGAACAAAAAAGCAAAATAAAGCCATAGAATCTAATTACAGAGTTTCTAAATGGTAGTGATATAAAGGTCTGGGATATTGTTTTAGTTCTATCATGCAGATATCGATAGTTATGTCTTCTTTTCTACATGATTAAGTAGACAGCAATATCATTTGTGTTTCTCTTCCTGGGGCAGGAAAAATGCAAGATGAGCCTGAAGCATCTTGTGGTGCCAGTAAGGAAGGAAATACTTGAAAAGGATGGGGACATATTGAAAGGCACAGGAATGAACCTGAAAGAGGTCCTAATGGCCTAAGTTGGAACTGCTGAAGTAACCAAATAAATAACAATAATGTTGGATTATAACCCAGAGAATAGAATAAGCATCCTTGAGTACATACTGATATAAGTAAATATGTTTTTAAAAGTCAGTAACTAAATAAATGAGGGAGAAAGGACCTCTTCCGTGAAGAATTCTAATGAATGAGTGTAGAAGGAATGAGGAAAATAGAAAATCGCCTTGAGAAAACCACAGTAATAATTGTCAGATTGACTGATGAATGCTAAAAGTAGTCAACAAAAGTTTGGGGAAAAAAACCACACAGAATATTTGCAGTCTCAAGTATCTCCCCCAAGATCTTATTATTTATAATGAGAAAAAAGTAATTTATGTCCAGCAGACGCCACCTTCCCTGAGTAATCAAAGGCAACTCAATAGTTAGAAGTTATGTCAACATGATTTTCACCCAATCTGATGCACTGAGAAGGGCACAATGTCACCAGGAGTATTCCTGCCAAAAATGTATTACCTCCATTTGATCGTGAGACAAACCCAGGATAGTCTATTAAATAACTGAACATTCCTTTTTAATAATGTCAAAGTTATGAAAGACAGGGAAACTTTGAGGAAATGTCACAGATTTGAGGAGATTAAGGATACATGACATCTAAATGCAAGAGAGGAAAAACTGTTGAAATCCAAATAAAATCTGCATATTGGTTAATAGTATTATACCGACAATTTCTTAATTTTGATATGGTTATGCAAGATGTTAATATTAGGGAAAGCTGGGTGAAAGGTAAATGGGAACTCTGCATTATTTTTGCAACTTTTCGCTAAGTCTAAATTTTTTTTTTTTTGAAGGACAGAATACATTTGAAAGTAGTTTGCATAGAAAAAGCTTTACCTTTAAGGTTCAAGATGGTCTGGTTTTATAAGGTTCCTGTTTATGGACTCAGAGTGAGTGGAGAAAGGTAAAGTTTCATGAGTTTGGAGAAAGAACCAAAAACCAACTGTCAAGGTAACTGAGACTTTACTTCTTGCTTTGCTCCTTGTTGACTCAGAATTGCCAGGTCATTCTGATTTTTCAGGTTTCTACAAATGAACTCCTAGCTCATAAGTATTACAAATAATTACAATTCTTTGAACGGGGTAATGTGGTTTATACAATACTTAGCTCTAAAAAATAAAGCAATACAAAAACCAATTGGTATGAATTTTATTTACCTGAAATCAGATGTCATGTTGACCCTACAACTTCTTCTGGCCTCACATTGGTGCATTGATGTCCTCAGACCAGATACAGAAAGACCACATTCTTTAATACAATGCTTTGGTTATAGGGACACAACTGATGGGAAGGAAAATAGAGAACAGGGATTTTCCCCTACTAACTAAACAATTAAGACCATTTGAGAGAAAAAGAAATCAAATTTCAAGTAAGCAGGAAGGTTTGCAGGCAGGTCACTGTGGTTATGAGAATCACAGCAAACAACAGCAGGAAATTTGGATGGTGCCTTTTGTACTACATCAATGAAACAACTGAAAAGAATGAAATATTCCCTACTTCTACCTTTTGTGTGCTTTTCGATGAAACCTTTATTTTTAAGAAAATTGTATTTTAAAAAACAGGTGCTATGTGTTCTTTCAATCTATAAGTAATAATGTTGGTTAAGTAGGGAAAATGTGGCTTCAGCCAGAGCCACCATGAACAGTTATGCATGTTGTACACTGTCAAAAGGTACCCAGGGGCTAGGGGTTGAAATCCATCCTCCTCTCTGTTCCCCAAGCTGCATGTCTATGGGGCTATATCCAGCCAAAGGAACTGATGTTTTTTCTAATTACACAAAGGTGTTGATTGTGCTAGTTTTGGCTCTAAAAGTAGGTATGATGTGCCTGTTGACTTGTGGGGAGAGCAGATTTGGAGATACAAGTTTGGTATGGCAAAAGGGATTTTGATGACCTATGACTATTGAAAACTCTTTACCATTTTATGACACATATCCCTTTCTAAATCTAGCGTTTTTATTGAAAAAGTAAGCCTCTCTGTCCTTCCAGAAACCCACCGTCACTTCTCATGTATCTTTCAGAAATTTCATATATACATACAAATATGTATTTGTGTATATACGCATTAATTTATGCAAATGACAGCTTACTATTATATCCTTTGTTTTTTAAAAACTTCAAGTAATAATCTTTTTTATTCTGATAAAAATACATAATATAAAATTTACAATTTTAACCATTGTAAGTGTATACTTCAATGGTATTAAGTACATTCACATTGTTGTACAATCATAACCAATATCTATGTACAGAACTCTTTTATCATCCCAACTGAAACTATACCCATTAAACAATAACTCCCCATACCCCTACCTGCAGCCCATGGTAACGACCATTCTACTTTCTGTCCTATGGATTTGACTATTCCAGGTACTGCATTTCATATAAATGGAATCATACAATATTTGTCCTTTTGCATGTCTTATTTCACTTAGTGTAATGTCTTCAATGTCTACAACTATGTTGTAGTATGTCTACATCTATGTTGTAGTATTTATCAAAGTGTCATTTTTTTTTTCAGATTGAATAATATTCTATTGTATGTATATACCGCATCTTATTTATCCATTCATCTGTCAATGAACCTCTCAATTTTTGGCTACTGTGAATAATACTGCTCTGAACATGGGTGTACAAATATCTGTTCAAAACCCTGCTTTCAGTTCTTTTGGGTATATACCGAGTAGTGGCTTTGTAGTAAGTTTCGAAATCATGAAGTATGAGTCCTCCAACTTTGATTTTTTTCTCAAGACTGATTTAGCTATTTGGGGTCCCTTGTAAATTCATATATGTAAACTCATAAGGATGGAATTTTCTATTTCTGTAAAAATTATCATTGGGATTTTGATAGGGATTGCATTGACTCTGTAGATCATTTTGGTAATATTAACATCTTAACAATAGTAAGACTTCTAATCCATGAACACAAAATGTTTTTCCATTTATTTATGTCTCCTTTAATTTTTTTTAGTGATGTTTTATAGTTAACAGTGCAAATATTTTTCACCTCTTCAGTTAATTCCTAAGTATTTTATTCTTTTTGATGTTAATGTAAATGAAATTATCCTCTTAATTTTGTTTTCAGATTGTTTATTGTTAGTATATAAAAATGCAATTGATATTTGTGTGTTGATTTTATATCGTGCTCTATCTCTTGCTGTTAAAAATGTATGCATTGGGACTTTTTCTAAATAGACATACCTCATCATGCCCTGAATAGAATTTCATGGTGTGGATGGATATTCTAGACCTGAGACCAGAGATGCCTGTTTTTGTACCTGAACTGACAACAGTTTTAAAGTAGTACATACATAATTACCTCTGTCTTGCCTCTTGGCCCACAAAGCCTTTTTAGAAAAAGTTTCTCAATCTCCATTCTAGAACTCACTTGACCAGTGTCCTATTGAAAGGACAAGTTGAGTTGTTTCCAACTCAATGCTATTATAAACAATGTTTCTGTAACGTTCTCATTCTTTGAATTTTGCCCTCAGATATAGCTATAGAATAAATTTCTAGTAGAGAAGAATTGCTGGATCAAGGGGTACATTAATTTTAATTTTTGATAGTTAATCCCTAATGGCCCTGGAAAGAAAACACAGCCATCCACCTCTCATCAGCAGTGCCTCTTTCTGTACATGTTTATAATGCGAATTACCTTTTTTGTTTTTATTGTCTTGGTGGACTTTCCATTTCTTTAATTGTAATTTAGGTTTAGCACTTTTTCATTTATAAACTATATTTTCTTGTCTTTTGTTCATTTTTCTTTTGGATTGTTGGATTATTGATATTTACCAGCTCTTTTTGTTTTTAAATAACAGTTCTTTATATAGTAAGGCAATTGGGCCTTTGTCATATGAGTAGCAAATGTTTTTTACAAGTTGGTCATTTAAAAACAACTTTTACCCAATTAAAAAATGGGCAGAGGACATGAAGAGACACTTTTCTAAAGAGGACATACAGATGGCCACAGAAATATGAAAAAATCCTCAACCTCACTAATCATTAGAGAAATGCAAATACTGGTAAAACCACAGTGAGATACCACCTCACTCCAGTTAGAATGGCTATCATCAATAAATCAAGAAACAAGTGCTGGTGAGGATGTGGACAAAAGGGATCCCTTGTGCACTGTTGGTGGGATTGCAGATTGGTGCAGCCACTATGGAAATCAGTATGGAGGTATTTTAAAAAACTGGAAATGGAACAACCTGATGACCCAGCAATTCTACTGTTAGGTATCTATCCAGAGAAATCCAAGATGCAAATTCAAAAAAATTTATGCACCCCTAGGTTTATTGCAGTGCTATTCACAACAGCCAAGATGTGGAAACAATTGAAATGCCCATCAGTAAATGACTGGATTAAGAAATTGTGGATGACATCATAAAAATGGTGGTGTTAGGTAAGTCTCATGAAATATCCCCTGGAATTTACAACAAATTGAACAACTATAACTCCACAAAGGACTCCCTGCACAGCACACAGGCAAGATGAAGAAGCACACTATTGCAATCATCTAAAGGTGGGCAAATTGCGTGAGCGGAAGAGGAGTGAAGGGAGAAGCAGGGGCAGGGATGCATGGCACAGGATGCAGACCTAACTCGTGCTCCGAGCTCGCTGCATCCCTGAACTACCAAGCTGTGGGAGATGGAAGAACTCAGACTGCTAGCACTCTGCTTATTGCCCACAGGGCTGAGGGGACAGCATATAACACGGCTGAACCCAATGCTCACGGCAGAGACCTCAGAGCAAAGACTGAGGGAAGAAGGCTGAAAACGGACGTTTAAGGCCTCACTGTCACAGAGAATGGAAGCCTTAGGCACTGGGACTAGCCGCCCCCTCCCTACCCTCCCAGAGCTCGCCCTGCCCCCACCTGTCCAGTGATAGAAGCAGAACAGTAGCAGTGTCAGATCAAAAGAACAGAATATTTGCAGTTTTAAGAACTGTGGTCTGCAGACACGAACTCACAGCCCAACTAGTTCTGGCAAAGGGGAGGGAGCAGTGGAAGCTGGACTGGCTGTGGTGATGGTTGCTGCCATTGCTCTGGGCCACTTCTCACAACCTACCCAACCCCTGTCCCCACCTATCTGAGTGGATCCCTGCAGGAGAAAAGAGAGCTGCTGAAACACACGGGCTCTGAATCTAGTACAGGAAGAGCTTTGGAACTTCAGAAGCTCTCCACATCCTCCCTCAGAAGCGGCACACTAAGACCCAGGCAAACTGTTCACAGAGGAGAAGCCTGCCATCCAGGGAATTCCCCACATTGTGTGAGAAGCTGGAATAGTGCAGAGAAAATATAACACTACCGTGTGAGAGAGAATAAAAGGCTGCAGTTGGAGAGAAAACAAAACATTCTACCAACACTGATTGGAAAAAGAAAGACTTTTTTCTATCAACCTGTTGCAGAACCCACTCCTGTAGATGTCTAGGAAGAGAAATAGTAAGTCACTAATTGTCATGAATAACCAAGGCAACAAGACAGCTCAGAAAGAAAGTGAAAAGTCTCGAGAAAAGGAACTTAAATATATGGAAATATGTGACTTAAATGACAGAGAATTCAAGATTGCAGTTCTGAAAAAACTCAACGAGATGCAAGAAAACACAGATAGGCAGTTAAATGAACTCAGAAACACAATCAAAGAACAGCATGAGCATTTTACGAAAGAGATTGAAATTTTAAAACAGAACCAAATAGAATTTCTGGAGATTAAGAACTCAATGAAAGAAATTAAAAATGAAATAACCACCTTGGGTAGTAGAGTTGACCAGACAGAGGAAAGAATCAGTGACATCGAAGATAGAAACCTGGAAATTACACAGATGGAAGAAGAAAGAGACTTGAGACTTAAAAGAAATGAAAGAACTCTACAAGAACTTTCTGACTCCATCGGAAAGAGCAATATAAGAATAATGGGCATACCAGGAGGAGAAGAAAGAGAGAAGGGAACAGAGAATATATTCAAACCAATTCTCGATGAGAACTTCTGTGGACAGAACTGGATCCTCGAATCCAAGAAGCAAATAGAACACCTAATTACCTCAATCCCAACAGGCCTTCTCCAAGGCACATTGTACTGAAGCTGTCTAAAATCAACGAGAAAGAAAGAATCCTCAAGGCAGCCAGGGAAAAGAAGACAGTAACCTACAAAGGAAAGCCCATTAGATTATCATCAGATTTTTCAGCAGAAACTCTACAAGCCAGGAGGGAGTGGAACCAAATATTCAAACTATTGAAAGAAAGAAATTATGAAGCCAGAATAATATACCCAGCAAAGATATCCTTTAGCTATGAAGGAGGAATAAAGACCATTCCAGACATACAGAAGCTGAGGGAATTTTCTAATACACGACCTGCACTACAAGAAATACTAAAGGAGGCTATTCGACCACCATCTACAGGGACAATTTGTGGCAACCAAAACATAAAAAGGGGGAGAGTAAAGGCCTGAACCGGAATATAGAAATGGAAAAGTAAGCATGCTGAACAAAATGGAAACTCTAAATATCAAACTTTCTTTTACATAAACTTAATAGTAACCACACAAAAAGAAGCCAGAACTGAAATATACAATGTAATAAAAGAAGAAACAGAGGGAAAAATCATAGAACACCACCACACAGAAAGAATAAACAACAAAAAGGCAAAGAAACAATGGAGACACAGTCTTAAGAAAAAACCAAAGATAGAATGATAGGAAATCCTCACGTATCAAAAATCACCCTAAAAGGAAATGGACTGAACTCACCAATAAAAGGGCACAAAGTAGCAGATTGGATCAAAACACTAAACCCAACCATATGTTGCCTCCAAGAGACACATCTCAGCTACAAGGACAAACATAGACTCAAAGTGAAAAGGTAAAAATTGATATTCCAGCAAATGGCATCCAGAGAAAATTAGGTGTAGCCATAATGATATCAGGTGAAACAGACTTCAGAGTGAAAAAGATGACAAGAGACAAAGATGGACATTTCATAAAGATAAAGGGGACTATACAACAAGGAAACATAACAGACATCAATATTTATGCCCCCAATCAGGGAGCACCAAAATATACTAAGTAACTACTAACGGAGCTAAAGGGAGAAATTGACCAAAACACAATTATACTAGGGGACCTGAATACATCATTGACAGCTATGGATAGATCATCCAAACAGAAAATAAATAAAGAAGCAGCAGCCCTAAATGACACATTAGATGAAATGGACATAACTGACATTTATAGAGCACTTCATCCTAGAACATCAGACTATACATTTCTTTCTAGTGTACACGGAACATTCTCAAGGATAGACCATATATTGAGACATAAAAGTAGTCTCAGCAAATTTAAGAAAATTGAAATCATCCCAAGCATATTCTCTGATCACAAGGCTTTGAAATTGGATATCAACTGCAAAAAGCAAGCAGGAAAAAACACAAATACATGGAGATTAAATAACATACTTTTAAAGAATGACTGGGTCAAAGAAGAAATAAGAGGGAGATCAAAAGATACATAGAAAAAAATGACAAGGAAAATACATCCTACCAAAATTTTTGGGATGCAGCGAAAGTAGTTTTTAGAGGGAAATTTATATCATTACAGGCCTATCTCAAGAAACAAGAAACATCCCAGATAACTAACCTCACATTACACCTTAAAGAACTAGAAAAAGAAGAACAATGAAACCCAAAGTCAGCAGAAGGAAGGAAATAATAATAATCAGAGCAGAATTAAATGAAACAGAGAACAAAAAGACAATAGAAAAATTAATGTGAAATAGAGCTGGTTCTTTGGAAAGATTAATAAAATAGACAAATTCTTGGCTAGCCTCACTAAGATAAAAAGAGAAAAGACACTAAAAAACAAAATCAGAAATGAAAGAGGGGAAGTTATCACAGATGCCACAGAAATACAAAGGATCATCCAAGAATACTATGAAGGACTATATGCCACCAAATTCAATAACCTAGAAGAAATGGACAAGTTCTTAGAAACATATAGCCTTCCTGGCTGAATCACAAACTGGAAAATCTAAATAGACCAATCACCAGTAAGGAAATTGAATCAGTCATCCAAAACCTTCCCAAAAGCAAAAGTCCAGGACCAGATGGCTTCACTAATGAATTCTACCAAACATTCAAAGAGGATCTAATATCTGTCCTACTCAAACTCTTCCAAAAAATTGAAGAAGAGACAATATCCCCTATTTCATTTTATGAGGCCAACATTACCCTGATACTGAAACCTGGTAAGGATAACACACACACACAAAACTACAGGCCGATATCTCTGATTAATACAGATGCAAAAATCGTAAACAAAATTCTAGCAAATCGAATACAACAATGCATTAAAAAGATTATTCATCACGACCAAGTGGGGTTCATCCCCGGGGCACAAGGATGGTTCAACATATGCAAATCTGTCAATGTGATACATCACATAAACAAAATAAAGGACAAAAATCATATGATTATATCAATTGATGTAGAAAAAGCATTTGACAAGATACAACATCCATTTATGATTAAAACACTTAATAAAATGGGTATAGAAGGAAAATACCTTAACATAATAAAGGCCATATGTGACAAGCCCTCTGCTAATCTCATAATTAATGGAGAAAAACTGAAGCCCTTTGCTCTACGTTCAGGAACACGACAGGGCTGTCCCCTATCACCTCTGCTTTTCAACATAGTGTTGGAAGTCCTTGCCAGAGCAATCAGGCAAGAGAAAGAAATAAAAGGCATCCAAATTGGGAATGAAGAAGTTAAATTATCACTCTTTGCAGATGACATGATGCTATATATAGAAAACCCTAAAGACTCCACCAAAAAGCTATTAGAAACAATCAACGAATACAGTAAAGTTGCGGGCTACAAAATCAACGCACAAAAGTCCATTGCATTCCTATATACTAACAATGAAATCTCAGAAAAAGAAATAGAAAAAACAATTCCTTTTGCAATTGCAGCAAAATGAATAAAATACCTAGGAATAAACTTAACCAAGGATGTGAAAGACCTATATGCTGAAAACTATAAGACATTTTTGAAAGAAATTGAAGACACAAAGAAATGGAAAGACATTCCGTGCTCATGGATTGGAAGAATCAACATAGTTAAAATGGCCATATTACCCAAAGCAATATACAGATTCAATGCAATCCCCATCAAAATCCCAATGGCATATTTTAAAGAAATAGAACAAAAAATCATCAGATTTGTTTGGAACCACAAAAGACCCCGAATAGCCAAAGCAATCTTAAGAAAAAAGAACAATAATGGAGGTATCACACTTCCTGACTTTGGCTTGTACTACAGGGCTACAATAATCAAAACAGCATGGTATTGGCAGAAAAACAGACACATAGACCAATGGAATAGAATTGAGAACCCAGAAATAAAACCACATAACTATGGACAGATAATTTTTGACAAAGAAGCTAAAACATACAATGGAGCAAAGACAGCCTCTTCAATAAATGGTGCTGGGAGAATTGGATAGCCACGTGCAAAAGAATGAAACTGGACTGCTATTTGTCACCATGTACCAAAGTTAATTCAAAATGGATCAAAGACTTAAGCATAAGACCTGACACAATAAACTGCATAGAAGAAAACATAGGTACTAAACTTATGGACCTTGGGTTCAAAGAGCATTTTATGAATTTGACTCCAAAGGCAATGGAAGTAAAAGCTAAAATAAATGAATGGGACTATATGAAACTTAAAAGCTTCTGCACAGCAAAAGAAACCATTGACAAAATAAAGAGGCCACCAACTGAATGGGAGAAGATTTTTGCAAACAGTGCCTCCGATAAGGGACTAGTATCCAGAATATACAAGGAACTCATGCAACTCAACAACAAAAAACAAACAACCCAATTGAAAAATGGGCAGAGGACTTGAAGAGACATTTCTCCAAAGAGGACATACAAATGGCAAATAGACATATGAAAAAATGCTCAACATCACTAATCATCAGAGAAATGCAAATCAAAACCACAATGAGATATCACCTCACCCCAGTCAGAATGGCTATCATCAACAAGACAAATAGTAACAAATGTTGGAGAGGCTGTGGAGAAAAAGGAACCCTCATACACTGTTGGTGGGAATGCAGACTGGTACAGCCGTTATGGAAGGCAGTGTGGAGGTTCCTCAAAAAATTACGAATAGAATTGCCATATGACCCAGCAATCCCTCTCCTGGGTATCTACCCAAAAAATCTGAAAACATTTAGAGATAAAGACACGTGTGCTCCAATGTTCATTGCAGCTTTGTTTACGGTGGCCAAGACATGGAAACAACCAAAATGTCCTTCGGTAGATGAATGGATAAAGAAGTTGTGGTATATATACACAATGGAATACTATTCGGTGGTAAGAGAAGATGAAATAGCACCATTTTTGACAACATGGGTGGATGTTGAGATTATAATGCTAAGTGAAATAAGTCAGACAGAAAAAGTAGAGAACCATATAATTTCACTGATATGTGGTATGTAAAACTGATAGCAACAAAAGAACAAGACAAACAAATGAAGGAACAAAAACTCATAGACATAGACAATAATTTATGGGGTGACCAGAGAGTAAGGGGGGAGGGGAGCTCTAGAAGAGGGTGAATGGAGTCTAATCTATGGTGGTGGAAAGAGAACTGACTCTGGGTGGTGAACACACAATGTGAGATATAGATGATGTATTACAGAATTGTACACCTGAAATCTATGTAAGTTTACTAACAATTGTCACCCCAATATACTTTAATTAAAAAAAAAAAGAAGTTGTGGTACTTTTATACAATGGAGTATTACTCATCCATAAAGAAGAATGAAATCTTACCATTTGCCACGATATGGATGGGCCTAGAGAACATTATGCTAAGTGAAATAAGTCTGATGGAAAAAGACAAATACCATATGATTTCACTTATATGTCGAATCTAAAGAATAGAATAAATGAACAAACTAATCAGAAACAGTCTCAGAGACATAGAGAAAAACTGAAGGTTTACTAGATGAGAGGGGGTATTGGGATGAGGGAGAAGGTGAGGGGATTAATAAGCACAAATTGGTAACCACAAGATTGCCATGGGGGGCCGGCCCGATGGCTCAGGCGGTTGGAGCTCCATGCTCCTAACTCTGACGGCTGCTGGTTCGGGCCCACATGGGCCAGTGGGCTCTCAACAACAAGGTTGTCAGTTCAATTCCTCGAGTCCCGCAAGGGATGGTGGGCAGCGCCCCCTGCAACTAAGATTGAACATGGCACCTTGAGCTGAGCTGCCGCTGAGCTTCTGGATGGCTCAGTTGGTTGGAGTGCGTCCTCTCAACCACAAGGTTGCCGGTTCGACTCCCGCAAGGGATTGCGACCCCTGCAACTAGTAACAGCAACTGGACCTGGAGCTGAGCTGTGCCCTCCACAACTAAGACTGAAAGGACAACTTGAAGCTGAACGGCACCCTCCACAACTAAGATTGAAAGGACAACAACTTGACTGGAAGTACACACTGTTCCCCAGTAAAGTACTGTTCCCCTTCCCCAATAAAATCTTAAAAAAAAAAAAAAGATTGCCATGGGGATACAAAAGACAGTTTGGGGAATATAATCAATAATGTTGTAAAGATTTTGTAGGGTGTCAGATGGACATTTTTTTTATTAGGGAGACCACTTCATGAATGGTATAGATGCCTGAACACTGCACTGCACACTTGAGGCTGAAGCTGAATAACAATGAATGTCAACTATAATTTTATATGTATATTTACAAGAAGCTGAGTACAGCATAGGGAATAGAATCAATGGAAGTGTAACAGCTATATACGATGTCAGAGGGGTAGTAGATTGGGGGAGGGAGGTTATCACTTTATGAGGGGTGTAAATGTCTAACTATTGCATTGTTTCGCACACTGAAACTAATTAAAAAACCACTTTCAAAGAAGCATTTTTCTCTAAATAAACCTTATCTGTACATAAATGTAGCAGTCTTTTTCTTTATGGCTTCTGGGTTTTATGTCTTACTTAGAAAGATCTTCCCTACTTGGAGATGATTTTTAAAAAAGAAAAAAAAAGTTCTTGTTTCCTTCTGGTACTTTCATGTTTTTAAAAGTTCTTTCATCCATATGGAATTGACTTTGGTGTGAGCTGTAAGGTATAGCTCCAGCTGGCACTCAGCTGTCCTGAAGCCATTTATTGAATAACCCATCATTTTTTTCACTGCTTTGAAATGCCACCTTCCCATATGTGTTTGGATCTATTTTTGGCTCTCTAATTTGTTTCATTGATCTAGTTGTACAATTCATATGCTATTTCAAGCTTCTTTAATTAAGTATAGTATTATAATTCCTTTTATTATTTGGAAAGAATAGTCTCCCCTATTAGCTTTCTTTTGAAACATTTTCTTGGCTATTCTTGCATGTTTTACTTTTCATATGAAATTTAGAATCAGTTTGTCTAATTAAAAAGTAAATAAGTTTCATTGAGACTACATTAAGTTTTTAGATAAATTCAGGGAGAAAAAATATTATTTCTTTCTGTTTGAAAACAGGGTATGTCTTGCTATTTATTCAATTAAAAAAAGATTTTTTGCTAAAGCTTTCGAGTTTTGGTTCATTTAAATTCACTTTAATTGCGTTTATTCCTAGGTATTCTGTTTTTTTGTGAGTGTTGTAAATGGGGTTTTTCTTCTATTATATTATTCTAACAGGTTTTTTGCACAGCAAACAGTGTTTGATTTTTGCATATGAAATTTGCAATTAGCCACATTAATTTTCTTATTTCTATTTACTTTTCAATTGATTTTCCTGGGTTTCCCAGATATATAATCTCTTTACCTGCAAGTAACAATAATTTTACTTTCTCCTAAAAGTAACAACATATTTACTTTTACTACAGGATTTTATTGCAGGGCTATGCAAAGTGCTCCTAGTTCTGTCCTCCTAGAAGTCCGTGTCTGCTGCTGGGATATGCCAAGCCATTCTGGGTCCCAGTGGCTGATATCCCACAAGCATAAAACTTGAGAAGAGGTTTAAGCAGAGGAATGACAGGGTCATATCTGCAGTTAGGAAGACCACCCCAGCCCCTGGTGAGCAGATCAGCACAGCCCTCATGGTGGGAGAATCCAGCAGTTGGGACATGGGCAGCAGCCAAACCCAAGTGAGATTAAGGAGGTAGTATAGGTTAAAATTTAATGAGCGTTTATTATATGTCACGTATTAGCACTTGAAGCTCAGCCATCCTAGGATCATTTCCCTCTACTTTCAGATAGAGGAACTGGGGCTCAGAGCAGTTATGTATCCCAGGTCTCTCGGCTAGCAGGTGGTGGTGCCCATGTTGTACTTGGCTGCTGAATCTCTGTGTGGTACTGGAGGGCAAGAGAAGGAGTCACAGAGCGATGGGGGTTTTGGGGGCTGCCACACAGTGGGAGAGCTGGCAGAAGGAGGGGAGAAGATCTGGGACGCAGGAGGAAGACCTCCACTCTGGACATGCTAAGCAGCCAGTCTGACAGGCAGTGGGGTCTCTGCTGGGGACTGAGACACTCATCCTTCCTATAGCCCTGAGGATGGCTAACTCAAGGATTTGGTGTCATCATCCCCCAGCAGCGGGAGCTGAACTTCTCCACTACAGGTCATTTCCCCTGCAACATGTCCTGGGGGTTGCTCATCTGCCAGACTGACCGTCCTCATCATACTCACCGTGACCACTCTCCCACTTACTGGAGACTACGGCCAAGTTATTTAACCTCTCCATGCCTCAGTCTCCTCCTCTGTAGAATGAGTATGCTAATGGTACCTCCCTCAAAAGGTTGTTATGAGGATTAAATGAATTAATATTAATGCATGTGTAAGTGCTATTTAAGTGTTTGTTAAGTAAATAAATGCAATAAGAGAATTTTATATGGGATGTGCTATGAGAATTAAGGAACAAATTCAGTTTTATTTGGGGTTTGGGTGGTGTCAAGAGATGATTTGGGGGTGCCCCCTGCCTGCAGCTTTTTGCTGTGGGCCAGTTAGACCCAGAGTCCACCACCTCTTAACAGTCCAGTGTGCTGTGGGCAAGTACACCATATGATGATTCTAAGTTCTTTAGCTCCTTCTCCCAGTAACATCTAAGTCAGGCCTTTTGTAGTGATTCATTTTTATGTTATATGCTTTTACCACTAAAAAAACTTTTTATGAGGTATATAAATTCATAGGAAAGTATACATTGTAAATGTACACAATACAATGAATATTCATAAACTGAACACACCCTAGTACTAGATTAAGAAACAGAGTGTGGTCAGCCCCTCCTGGTCACTCCTCAACCCCAAGGTAACCATTGTCTGAGTGGACATCTGACTGCATGGACATGCTTTGCCTATTGTCACACTTGACTTAAATGGAATCCCATAGCATGCTCTCTGCCATCTCTGGTTTTTTGAGCTCCACACTACATTTCGTGAAATTAATTCATGCTGTTTGTTGAGTGTAGCAGGAGTACGTTCATTCTCATTGTGTGAATGTTTCTGTCATGTATTTTCACTGTTATAAAAGATTATGTTGTGTGAATAAACCACAATTTATTTATCCATCCTTTTATTGATGGATATTTGAATTATTTCTAGTTAGAGGATGGTACAAACAGAAATATAGAGAATATTCTTTGGGTGGCTCCATGCACTCATTTCTCTTGCTGGATAAGAGGGGATGGGTGTGTTCGGCTTTAAGAAAGGGTGCCAACCAGGTTTCCAAAGTGGCCGTACAATTTACACCTGCCTGGAGTTAGTTAACTTTAAGAGCCAGGGACCTTTCTTTAATGTTGAAATAGTTCCTGTATTTGAATAATTTGAATGGGGCCTGGTATGACTTGCAGTGATCCCAAAAGTCTTCATTTTCAGCAGAGGATTTTAAAATGATGCTCAAGGAATATAATTTGTTTTCCATTTACCGACAGTAAACAAGACAAGTTAATTTACCAAAGACCAAGAGAACGATGGAAACAAGCATTTTTTATTTATTTATTTATTTATTTATTTATTTATTTATTTATTTATTTTTAGTGTCAGGTGTACAAAGCAATGTAATAGTTAGACATTTACACCCCACACTAAGTGATAACCCTTCCATCTACTACCCCTCTGATACCTTACACAGCTGTTACAATACCACTGACTATCTTCACTATGCTGTACTCCACATCCTGTGGAAACCAGCATTCTTAAATCTCTCCTCACTGTACTTTTAGTTAATTAACAGCATGCTGATCAGAGTCTGGGGTTCTGGAGCCTGCCTCCTGGCTGCAGGGTGCTGGTTGCCCCACCAGCTGGTTGGGCATCTCGGACAAGGGATTTGACCCCTAGCGCCTCTTTGTCCTCATTTGTACAATGAGGATATAGCAGTATCTTCGCAGGGTGGTTGTGGGGATTGAATGAAATCTTCCATGTGGGATACTTAAACAGGGCATGACATATCATAAATGCTCAACAAACACTGGTTGTTGTTTTGATATTGTCAAAAGAGGACTGATAGTTTAAAATAGGATTTGGGGCAAAATGTATCAGAACAATATTGATAGCTGCTTTTCTTAATACCACACCAAACTCTCCTGGCCAGAGCCCAGTTACTCAGAAACACCATCCAAGAGAGCAAATACAGGGGGTAGTGGAAGCCAAGTCTCCACACTAAGGTTCAAGTTCAAGATTGGAGCACAGCCTCTTGCTCACCTCAGCACAGGGCAGTGGGTGTCAAGTCTGATGAGCAGCTCTTGCAAGCCCACTGCTGGTTAGGGGAGAAGTATGACTGCTGCAAGCAGCTCCTGGTCTAGAGGTGTGACCGAAGGACCACAGGAGCAGAGGCAGAACAAACAGGAAAAGAGCAACAAGACCTCAGGCAGCTCAGATTTCCATATGGTAGGGCTCTCAAAGGATTCCCATCATAGCTCACAATAACTGAAAATTTATGTGATAATCCCAAGGCATCAAGAAAAGAACTAATATGTGTCAACTATAATTAAAACATAAATTAAGAAAAAAAGAAAAAGACAAATAACTTCCTCTGCCATCTGTCTACAAAGTAAGCAATAAATATTTTTTCTGATAAAGAGAATTCAGGGTTCTTTAACATATGCATTTTAAGGAAAAGGTAAAGAGATAGAGGGCAAATCTTTAGATTAGAACACTTAAAAATCATATCATAATTGCAATGTAAAGTCCTTGTTTGAATCTTGATTTTTAAAAAATCTGCTAAAAATGTCTAAATTTGTGACACAATTTAAAATGTAAACAAAGTGAAAATATGATGATATTGAGAAATTATGATTACTTTTTACATGTAATAAATAACAGTAGGGCAATTATGTTTAAAAAGAATTTTCTGTCTTAGAGATAAATACAGAAATATATACAAGTGAAGTGATACAATGTCTGGGATTTACTTCAGAATTAGATGGATGGAGGGTCACTGGGTAGGGTTTGGAGGAGCAGGGTGGGCCACCATGGCTGGAAGTTGAGGCTGGGTACTGTGAGTCATTCAGCTACAAATTATTTTTGTGTATCTACAAAGTTCTCCATAATACAATTAAAAAAAAAATTTATTGGGGAAGGGGAACAGGACTTTACTGGGAACAGTGTGTACTTCCAGGACTTTTTTCCAAGTCAAGTTGTTGTCCTTTCAGTCTTTGTTGTGGAGGGCGCAGCTCTGCTCCAGGTGCCCTGTTCAATCTTAGTTGCAGGGGGCGGAGCCCACCATCCACTGGGGGACTCGAGGAATGGAATCGACAAACTTGTGGTTGAGAGCCCACTGGCCCATGTGGGAATTGAACCGGCAGCCTTCAGGGTTAGGAGCACAGAGCTCCAACTGCCTGAGCCACCAGGCCAGCCCCTCCATAATACAGATTTTTAATAAAGCTGTTCCAAAAGAAAAAAAAGTAAGGAAATGTGTAATGTATTTTTTTAATTTCCATCAAAATTGCTTCAAGAAAGAAAAAAAGAAAAGGAAAGAAGGAAGGAAGGAAGAAAAGAAGGAAGGAAGGAAATAAGGAAGGAAGGAAGGAAGGAAGGAAGGAAGGAAGGAAGGAAGGAAAGGGAAGGGAAGGGGAAGGGAGGGAGGGGAGGGAAGGGAAGGAAGGAAGGAAGGAAGGAAGGGAAGGAAGGAAGGAAGGAAGGAAAGGAAAGAAAAGGAAGAAAGAAAGAGGGAAAGAGGGAGGGAGGGAGGAAGGGAGGGAGGGAGGGAGGGAGGGAGGGAGGGAGGGAGGAAAGAAAGAAAGAAAGAAAGAAAGAAAGAAAGAAAGAAAGAAAGAAAGAAAGAAAGAAAGAAAGAAAGAAAGAAAGAAAGAAAAAGGAGTGCAGGAAAAACAGTAACGCATTGTACAAGAATGTTAATCTGAAATATTACTTAGAAGTTTTTGCCATATGCAGGAGTAGAGAGTGAAGTCATCAGCAACCTAGGAGAACTCCTCGATGAGCTCATTCCTCCCTCTAAGATTTGCTGGTAACCCACTGTTGCTACACCATCAGGGACCTGAGCACTGGGCACTGAGCCTTGCTCTGCCTCAGCCACACACTTTTGGACATGTTGCTAACTGTCTCCTGGTACCAGATCAGCACCCACTTTACTGTGTTGTGAGGAACAAATAGAATAATGGATGAAGGTGCTCTCGTTTTATGTAGGAAACCAAAAGGGGCATGGGGATAAATTTGCTTTTGGAATGATGGAAAGAATTACCGTTTGCTCACCCTGACCAGGCAAGGTGAGCAAATGGTAATTCTTTTAGAGAAGCACACAGAACCGTAATATTGTAGTACAATAGCCCCCCCCCTTATCTGTGGGGGATATGTTCTAAGCCCCCCAGTGAATGCCTGAAACTGAACCTTATATGTACTAAGTATTTCCGGGGCCAGGCCTACATTTACAAAATGGCGAAACTGCCATGGGTAGCTTGAGCAACTTTTTACTAATTGATTCAGGCTGCACCTAACCAACTTGGCTAGGAACTTAGAATTTCAAAATGGCCAAACAGACCTTTAATAGCACTTTTATAGTTCACATCTAAGGTGATGTGCCACTGTGACACAAACTTCCATTTCCTCCTCTGTGAAATGGGTACACATGTTCAAGGTAGTAGATTGGAGATGCCACCCTTGTTAATATTGATAAGTCCTTGATAAAGGTATGAATAAGAGGTCCCAGGAAGGTGGCGCTGGGTAATTCTTCTCCTTTCTGGGTGTGCCCCAGAAACTTCTGCTCCTGCCTTCCTCACCATGAGATACTGGGTGATTCACCAGGTTCATGTGGGCAGGAGCAGAGGGTCCTGCCCATCTTCCCAGACATGTAAGATCCTAGGTTTCGTTCTGCAAGTCTTGGTGTCCCCAGCCAAAGTTCTTGGGTTCTGGCTGCAAACCGTGGGAGAGTGGAGTGCCCACTAGCTCCTTCCCATGGGGTGTTGTTAGGGCATGAGTCACCTAGGAAAGCCCTCGAGCATTAGTTTAGTTAATGTAACAACAGAAACCTTCCGGGCTAGCAACTTCTTTGGTATTCCAGACCCTGTCGTCTCCAGAAAGCCTTGTAGAGCCATCGACACTTACTCAAAAGTACAGGGCCCGTAAAAACATAATGCCAGGAACGTGGGCTGCATGCCTGACTTTGCCGTACTCAGACTGCTCTTTATTTCAAAAGCCCTCTGGCAACCCCTCCCGCAATCATTTGGGCTCAGGATGTCACTCCCTGGTCACACCTAGATTCTTGACTGATTTATTAAGTTTTATGGGGAAAGGTTTCTCTCTATTATTTGCTTGGCAAATGCTGTTTGGCTCCTGTTTGGAAATGATTACAAGAAGTAGGTGGAGAAAAAGTGGAGGCTCCAGTCACAAGTCGTCCCAGAGCTGCTCTGATAGTTTTCCAGAGGCCTGACGGGCCAGGCAGGGGGTGTGTGAGGCTGGGTTGGGGTGATTCATTTGCCTAAAGACATGGATACATGGACAAGTTGAGGGCAATGCTGAACATTTCCACAGGCACACAAACTCCCATGCATCCTACCCATCAGGCAACAGTAAGTGGTGAGTACTGTGGTGAACTGGAAATTGCTTGCCTCTTCTAGAGAGCAGCCCAGCCCCTGTAGCTGACGTTGCCTTGTGGGACTAAGTGCCCAGCTTTGCCAAATCTTTTGAATTGTCAAAAGAGGCCAGGAATTTGGAGTTGTGCAATTTCCAGATTTTTCATGTTGGCAACTATTTAAAAAAACCATTGTATAAGCACATGAAAAAATGTTCAACATCACTAATCATCAGGGAAGTGCAAATCAAACTACAGTAAGATACCACCTCACACCCATTAGGATGGTTATTGTTAAAAAACAAGTGTTGGTGAGAATGTGCACAAATGGGAGCCCTATGCGCTGTTGATGGGCATGCCAAATAGTACAGCTGCTGCGGAAAACAGTATGGCTGTTTTTCAAAAAGTTAAAAAGATTACCTTATGATGCAGCAATTCCAGTTTGGGGTATATATTCAAAAGAACTGCAAACAAGGCCTTAAAGAGATATTTGTACACCATGTTCATAGCACAATTACTCACAATAGCTAAAACATGGGAGCAACCCAAGTGTCCACTGATGAATGAATAGATAAACAAAATGTGGCATATACATACAATGCAGTGTTATTCAGCCTTAAAAAGAAATGTTATTCTGGCACATGTTACAACATGGACAGCCTAGCAGACATTATGCTAAGAGAAATAAGCCAATCACAGAAAGATAAATACTGTATGATTCTACTTATATAAGGTACTTAGAGTTGTCAAATTCATAGAAATTTTACAGAAAGTGGAATGGTGGTTGCTAGGCACTGGGGAAGGGGAAAGTAGGGAGTTAGTGTTTAATAGGGAAAGAGTTTCAGTTTGACAAGATGAAAAGAGTTCTGGAGGTGGATGGTGGTGATGGTTGCATAACAATGTAAATGTGCTTAATGTCATTGAACTACACACTTAAAATGGTTAAGATGGCAAATTTTATATTATGGGTATTCTACAATAAAAAAAATGGAAAATGCTCCAATCAAAAGACATAGGGTGGCTGAATGGATAAGAAAACAAGACCCTTATATATGCTGCCTACAAGATCATATCAAAAGACACTTCAGATCCAAAGACACACACAGACTAAAACTAAAGGAATAGAAAAAGATATTTCATGAAAATAGAAACAAACAAATAAAAAAGCTGTGTTAGCAATACTTATACCAGACAAAATAGACTTTAAAACAAAGGCTATAACAAGAGACAAAGAAGGATCCGGTAAGTCACTTGTAGATTCGAAGAAACTTCAAACACTATTTTGAAGGGACGTGTGCATCCATATGTTCATTGCAGCATTATTTACAATAGCCAAGATATGGAGGCTGCCTGGGTGTCCATCAATGGATGAATGGATAAATAAGAGGTGGTACATATATACAACAGAGTATCACTCAGCCATAAAAAAAAAAAAAAAAAAAAAAAATGAAATCCTGCCATCTGCAACAACACGGATGGACCTAGAGGGTATTGTGCTGAGTGGAGTAAGTCAGACAGAGAAAGACAAATGTCATATGATTTCACTTATATGTAGAATCTAAAGAACAAAATAAACAAACGCAAAACACAAACTAATAGATACAGAGAACATTTTGAGGATTGCTAGATAAGAAGGTGTTTGGGGGGACTAATTAAAAAAGGGAAGGGATTAAGAAGTACAATTGGTAGTTACAAAATAGTCATGGGGATGTAAAGTATAGCATAAGGAATATAGTCAATAATATTATAATAACTATGTATAGTGTCAGACGGGGTCTAGATTTATTGGGTGGTCACTTTGTAAGTTATATATCTAATCACGATGTTGCACACCTGAAACTAATATAATAGTGTATGTCAACTGTAATTGAAAAATAAAAAAATTAAATTATTTAAGAAAAAAATGGGAAAAAAAATTGTTAAGTACATTGCAGGCCAAACAAAACTTGTCTTTGGGCTCAGTGGGGCCCAAGGCTGCTTGTATGTCCCCCTCTGCTGTATGTCACCTTCCACATTAGCCTGCTTACTAGATCTACTGCCCTGCCCAGCCCAGCTATGCCCAGTCGGGGATGGGCACATCTGCGTTTGAATCTGGCTCTGCTTACCAGTCATGAGATGCTGGACACTTCTATGGATAGGTCAGGGATTATAAAAGCTTTGTGTATCCCAGTGTTTGTTTCTTACCTGAAGGGGTCTCTAGAGGTAGTGCCACCAAATGCCTTAGCCTAGATGCTCTGGGTTCATTGGTCCAGGTATAACATCTATTGCTGATTAGAATATGCCCTGTGTGATATCAAAGTAGATCAGCTCCTGCCTATGTGAACTGGTTACCAAGACACTGATTTGACATGGTGCTTTAGAATGATAAACTCTGCTTGAACCCATGCTTAACAATTTAAGAGGAGGGCAGCAAAATTGCCAAGGCATGCTGAGGGCAGACATTCAGGTGGGCCAAACAAAACGTTGTGAAGAAAAAGAGGAGAGGAAGGATGTATTAGCAAAACAATTTTTAAATAATTTCCCCTCACAGTTTTCTTGTAGAGTTTAAAATCTTTGTCATTGCCTGTTCTCTGTGACGATTTCCAACTGACTTGCTTTTTCTGACAGCGTAAAATTTAGTAAAAGCAAATGAGAACTTTTTTGGTAAAAGTAAATTTTTGAGTTATATTCTTAAAATGTACCACCTTTTCTTGGACAGTCACTGAGGATTTGAAAACAAGTTGTGCAGCGTCCCTGTTCTCGAGGAGCTTATGGTTTAGAGGAAAGACAGAAAATTAAATGTAAATTTTTAGCTTCCGGGCAAGAGGATACGATGAGAGTTTCTTAGGATGGGTAAATGACCCAGCTGCAGGAGATAGGTCAGGGAAAGTGTCTGCTGGA
Source organism: Rhinolophus sinicus (assembly GCF_036562045.2). NCBI lineage: Eukaryota > Metazoa > Chordata > Mammalia > Chiroptera > Rhinolophidae > Rhinolophus > Rhinolophus sinicus. Next base: position 55,164,534 of record NC_133762.1, read on the forward strand.
GAGGATGCCTGAGCTGATAAATAAAGGGTGACCAGGAGTTAGCCTGGAGACTATATGGGAGTGGGGAGACAGACAACTGCACAGAGAAGAAACTCTCAGGCCTGCAATGTAAGACCAAAAGTCAGGGCCCTCTATTAGGTGCTGCTTTGACTTCTGGTGAAAGTGTTAAAGCTCAAATGCAGTAACCACAAGTTCTCCTCCCTTCTCTGCTCCCAAGGAAAAGGTCCCCTGGCCAAATAATCCTTTGTCAAGGGGACCAGCTGCAGCTCCTACTTATCTCTGAGTAAAGGGTTTCAGTTTCCTGTCAGCCCCTGAAATTGCACAAACAAGACAATTCTCCTGCATGAGTCAGAGGCCACCCCATCCCCCTGATACTACAAAATCAACCTCCACAAGACACAGGTTACTCTTTTTCCAAGTGCAGTCCTTGTGTGGCCCTGCATAGTGTACGGTGTCCTCCTCTGTGTGCTGTGAGTATATGTGACTAATAAACTGCTACTGAGCTCATCTGTCCAGTGCCCTGTATGTACTTAGCCATGCCCATAACTGTAGGACAGGAATCCCTCCCTTAGCAGTGGTATGAATAGTAGGTGGTTAAAAAAAAAAAAAAGCCTGTAAGGGATATGCATGGAGAGCCATAAATCAGCATTGATAGGGGAGTCAGTGAGGTTGGAGCAATGGGACAGCTGGTAAGGAAGCAGGCAGAGATGAGTTCATCAAAGTTCTAGTACCTTTAACTGGTCACTGGATCATAGTGGCAGAAGTTTCTGTAGGGTGTTGAGCAGGGATGAGAACTGGCTATATTTGCGATTTAAATAGTTGACTCAGGCCAGTGTGTGGGCTGAGTTTGAAGGGGATAAGCTTGGTGGTAGCAAATCTGATCAGAGAGCTACTGCAGTCGTCCAGGTAAGAGATGATGAGGGTCTCAGCTAGGACCAGCAGTGTGAGGTGAAGCGGAAAGGAGAGCCTGGGGAAGTGTTTATAATGCAGAAAATGTAATCAGTTTGGCCTCCTTTAACCAAAAGGCAGCAAATATGTGTTGAACACCTTAGTAAATGAATGAATATTAATTGAGCTGGGGCCCAGCAAAACTGCAGGGTGAGGTTGTGTGGGGTGAGTACTCCCCAAAGGCAGCCATCCTGAAGATGGGTGAGGCTTGTGGGGCCCATCTCACACTCCACTCACCAAGCCTAATAAGGAATTTTGTAGAAGGAAACAAGGACCTGTGAGACAAAGATATGTTTCCCCCAGCAGTTTACAACTTTGATTTGTAAACCTGAAAGATGACTGTGATCACACGCGAATTGCTGATTCGGGCTGGGCGTGCAAAGTTTTGAAAAGGCAAAATGCCATCTCTGCCTGTTTTTTCACATAACATGAGATAAGAGTTGGTTTTCTTAGAAAAAAAATAAATAACAAAACAACCAACTTTCATTTCTTCCCTTTGGGTAAGATTAACCTTCAACATGTTGACTCAAGTGTGAATCAACCAATGGATTCAAATTCAGGATTTTCTTTTATCAAGGCTAGGGAGTGTTACCAGGGTGCTCCAGACTGTGATTTCAAGAAAAAATTTATAAAGATGAGAAACTCAATGAATGAAACACTAAAGAACTATGCCAGTAGTTCTCTACCCAGTAGAAACATCTGGGGAGCTTTTTAAAATACTTGAACTCAGAAGTTTTGATACAGTTAGAGGGACAGGGCCCCAGCATCTGTATTTGTTATCATCTTCAGAAGAGCTGAAGGGGAGGGAGGCGCCTGCAAGGTTGTTAGTTCAGGCACTGGTGGAAGAGAAAAAGCATGTTGTGAGACCAGCAAAGAACATTTTATATTAAAAGACTTTTGAGATCACTAGTTTTTTTCGCTACTTCATTTTATTCACATATTATACTAAATCAACACTCAAAAATCTTGCTTATGGTTTCAGACCAAGCATTTAAGATTTAAGTACAGGAAAGCTTCAAGTTGAAAAGGATATTCAAGAAGATTCGATATTATTAATTCAAACAGAAGCACACTATCAAGCACTTTGGAAGGTAAATCATTGTCAGTTTGTTGGATGGATTTGGAAAATCACCAAATAATTAAACAAATTAGATGTAGTACCTGGAAGCTCTGATAATTAGGTTGTCATCTTAAATTCTGATGACAATTTTTGTTTCATCTTCTCCTTGTCCCAAAGTAAACCACAAATCAAGGCTTACAAGGACATAGAGGATTATTTTCCCCTAGTAAGTCCCCCAAAATGTGCAGCAGAGTCCAGAGAAACCTGCTTTTCATGTGCTTCTGGGTTCAGCTGCTGATTCTCCCTGTGGCTTTTAGCAATTTTTCTTTTCAGTTTTCCCATTGATGTAATTAGTAAAAAGCACCACAGGCCCAGGGACAACACCCACAGCAACAGTAGACTCTACCAAGTACTTTCAAAAACATAGAAAAGACATGTTCCCCTCATGACATGCTTAAATTCCAAAACAACACATTAATTTACATAATAGTATAGTGAGAAAACAGAGAAACTTATCAACTCCTAAGAAAAACCTTGCTAAAATATGTATACCTATATTACTAGTGGGATTAATTATGTATAGCAGAGGTCCCCAAACTTTTCAGCTCACAGTGTCCTGAGCATCTCAGTAATTTTTTCATGAAACCCCCTAGGCCAATAGGTTCATATAACACAAGTATTATGTAAGTACTTAGGAGCTTTCCAAAAAAATAATACACATAGTATGAAAAAAATATATTTTACTTCTTCCTTAAATAAACATCCTGAAACCAATTAAATATTAATGTGACTGTTGGGCACACATAACTTTTCAAATCTTGGAATCATATTGGGTAATACCATTTCACTTCCGGTACCACGTTGATCTTCACATGATACTTTTTTTTAAATCACAGTAAACACTGAAAACTCAGCTTTTCAAATTTATGTTATTGAAAGGAATTAACATGATTTAAGATTGAAAATGTGAACTCTTTCAAGTTAGTCTCAACCTCTTAGAGTCTCAATTTCCAATGATAATGAAATAAAAACATGCCTTCCTTATTTGACATTGATGTTGTGAAAAGAGTAGCATAAAGTATAAAAATGGTCTCTAAAAAATATAAAGCACTATGATAATAGACACTCATTTCCAGTAATAAATAATAAAAATAAGTTAGAAAATACCATAAAATAAGTGGAGTTAAGAAATTAAATACTAAGTATCTTTAAAATTATTATTATTCTTTAAACTTGTCACTCATAGCATGGTCTGAAGATCAGCAGTGGCCGGGAGTGTGTTACTAGAAATGCAGAATCTCTTGGCTCTGCCCCAGCTTACTGAATTGAAATCTACATTTTAACAAGATGCCCAGATAATTCATGTGCATTTTAAAGTTTGGGAAGCATCGATTTAATTTACTTCTGATATTTTGCATTAGTTAGTTATCATAGGAGAATTACTTGTCCCAACCATAATGGAGTAGAAATCAACAACAGAAAGTAATCTTGGAAATTTCCAAATGTTTGAAAATTAAATACACACTTTTAAATAACCCATGGATCAAAGAAGAAATCACAAAAGATATTAGAATATATCTTGAAACTGCATTAAAATTAAAATGCAATATGTCAAAATTTATGGAATGCACTTGAACCAATGCTTATACAAAAGCTTACAGCATTCGGCCGGCCCAGTGGCTCAGATGGTTAGAGCTCCATGCTCCTAACTCCGAAGGTAGCCGGTTCGACTCCCGCAAGGGATGGTGGACTGTGCCCAGTGCAACTAGAAACAGCAACTGGAGCTGAGCTGCATCCTCCACAACTAAGACTGAAAAGACAACAACTTGAAGCTGAACGGCACCCTCCACAACTAAGATTGAAAGGACAACAACTTGACTTGGAAAAAAGTCCTGGAAGTACACACTGTTCCCCAATAAAGTCCTGCTCCCCTTCCCCAATAAAAAAAAAAAAAATCTGAAAAAAAAATCAAGCTTACAGCATTAAATGTTTACATTAGAAAAGAAGAGGACATCATAGGAATGGCGGCAGCGGGGCGCACTTTTTGAGTTCTCCGGATCTTATCAGAAACGGGACATTTATAACCCATCAAAGGACTCTCTGCTTATCACGCAGAACAGCTAAGGGACTCGTGCAAGGATTACTTGCAGGTGGGCAAAGTGGGTGAGCAGGGGAAGAGGGAAGGGAGCGGAGTGGGGACGCGGCCCGCACCTTCAGCTGTGGAAACACAGCCCGCATCTGTGGCGGTGGAAACGCGGCCGGCATCTGCAGCTGCAGAGACGCAGGGGACCCCAGGACGAACAGAGAACACAAAAGCCAGGAGGTGGGCTCTTTCCCTGCATCCCACAGCTGATCTCTCCCTCTGAGGGGGCAGAATATCCAGCATTTGAGGCAATAACCTCAGCTGATACCTCCAGTTGGGCCCTAGGCCGGACAAAGGGCACAAACTCCATACCTGGGCCCCACCCCACGGCTCTTCCAATCCAACCCCGCCCTTCCAGAGACTTAAACTGGCCCCTGAACTGAGGAGTAGTGTCAGATTACAGAGGAGCCTTAGTGCTCAGGCTCTGGGAAGACTGGAGGGGAGCTCTGACCCAGGGAAGAGGCTGGGAAGAGTGTGATTTTTGCAGGGCTAGGAGAGAAGAGACTCCTCCATCCTCAGCCCCCACCCTTTCTGGCCTGCCTAGGGCGGGGCAATTACAACTGCAGAGGCACTCCCAGGGATCAGCAGTAAGCGGCAGACACAGCTCCCAGCTTTCAGCAGCTCAGAAATCTCCCACCCGCCACACAGACACACACACACACACACACACACACACACACACACACACACACACGGAAGAAGTGCCCTAAGACTCAGGAGAACTGGACACAGGGCTGGTGGCGCTACCCTCAGTGCGCATATGTGCAGGCAAGGGCAGAAACTGCACTGGCTTTGTAAAAACTACCATCCAGACCCCTCAGACCCATGCATCTAAATCTGCAGTCCCAACGTCACTCTGGGCACCAGGTGACCGGCTCTGCCTGCACAATACGCAGAAGACTCTTTGGTACAGCAGAGGACAATCTGGAGATTACTTGGTGGGATTAAGCCAAGACTGGTGCTGCTTTTTGTTCTGTTTTGTTTTGTCTTTATATCTTTGATATCTTTGCCTGTGTTGAGTGGGGGTTGTCAGTGGTTTTTACATGTGCAGGTATTTGATTTTTTCTTTGTTGTTGTTGTTGTTGTTGTTACGCTTGGTGATTTGCTTTGTTCTGGAATTGCCCTACCAGGGCCCAGCTTAAGAGGCACAAGATTCAACAGACCCAGAGGCCAACTCCAGACCAAACCAGGGTACTACTGGGTTTGACCTACAAGTGACACACCCAGAGGGAATTCTCTATAGGCACCAGAGCCCATAGAAGCCAAACCACATTTAATCAGTCAACAACCCTCACGCAGCAGAACACCCTGTGGTGGGCAGAGCCAAGTCTCACAACTAGTCAGCCTAGGAGTTAACCCCACCTACTCACAAGCGAAAAGCAATTAAAGATCTTCTTTAACAGGACAATATACACAACACAAGAGTCACCTTTGGAGCACACGCAGAGGAGAAGAACGAAGTAGTGCAAGTCAAATATAAAGGACACATACTACATAAGATAACCCAGCAAGAACTAAGAACTCTAGGGGATCTACCTAATACATCGAAGCAAACACAGAGAGTCAGCCAGAATGGGGAAACAAAGAAACATGTCCCAAATAAAAGAACAGAAGAAACCTCCAGAAATGGAACCAAATGAAACAGAGGTAACCAACCTATCAGAGACAGAGTTCAGAACACTGATGATAAGAATGTTTAAGGAGCTTAGAGAGGACATCAAGAAGGATGTAGAAATCATAACGAACAACCAGTTAGAACTAAAGAACACAATTACTGAAATAAAGAACTCACTTGAAGGAATTAACAGCAGGTTAGATGAAGCAGAGGATCGAATCAGCGACTTAGAAGACAAGTTAGCAGAGATCACCCAAACAGAACAACAGAAAGAAAAAAGAATAAAAAACAATGAAGATGGTTTAAGAGACCTCTGGGATAACATCAAGTGCAACAACATGTGCATCATAGGAATACCAGAAGGTGAAGAGAGGAAGCAAGGGATTGAGAACATATTTGAAGTAATAATGTCTGAAAATTTCCCTAACCTGATGAAGGAAACCAACATAAAGCCCAGGAAGTGCAGAGAGTTCCAACCAGGATAAACCCAAACAGGTCCACAGCAAGACACATTATAGTTAAAATGGCAAAGGTTAAAGACAAAGAGAGAATCCTAAAAGCAGCAAGAGAAAGACAGAGGGTTACATACAAAGGAACTCCCATAAGACTATCAAATGACTTTTCTACAGAAACATTGAAGGCCAGGAGGGAGTGGCAGGAGATACTCAAAGTGATGGAAAACAAAGGCCTACAACCTAGATTGCTTTATCCAGCAAGGTTATCATTTAAAGTTGATGGAGAGATAAACAGCTTCCCATAAAAGAATAAGCTAAAGGAATTTATTACCACCAAGCCAGCATTGCAAGAAATACTGAAAGGACTTCTGTAAATAGAAGATGAAAACAATCTAACTACAAATTAAAAAATGGCAAGAACTATGTACCTATCAATAATCACTTTAAATGTAAACAGATTAAATGCTCTAATCAAGAGACATAGGGTGGCTGAGTGGATAAAAAAGCAAGACCCTTGTTTATGCTGTATACAAGAGACTCACCTCAGATCAAAAGACACACACAGGCTGAAAGTGAAGGGTTGGAGTAAGATATTTCATGCAAATGGAAATGAGAAAAAAGCTGGAGTTGCAATACTTATTTCTGACAAAATAGACTTTAAAAGACAAAGATGGGCACTATATAATAATAAAGGGATCGATCTGACAAGAGGACATAACCCTAGTAAACATTTATGCACCCAACATAGGAGCATCTAAATATATAAAACAGATATTGGCTGTTTTTCTATTCTCTATTTAATTCTCCTTTGATCTTTGTTACGTCCTTCCATCTGCCAACTTTGCCTTAGTCTATCCTTTTTCTAGGTTTTTGAGGTGTAAAGTTAGATTGTTTATTTCAGATCTTTCTTTTTTCTTAATATAGGCAATTATAATTATAAATTTCCCTCAGAGAATTGCTTTTGCTGTATCCCATATGTTTTGGTATGTTGTGTTTCCATTTTCATTTGTTTCAAGATTCTTTTTTGATTTTGTCTTTTACCCATTGATTGTTCACGAATGTGTTTTTTAATTTCCACATATTTATGAATTTTCCAGTTTTCCTTCTGTTATGATTTCTAGTTTCATGCTATTATGGCCAGAAAATGATAGTTGATATGATTTCAACTTTAAAAATTACTGAGACTTTCTTTGTTATTTAACAAGTTCCTTTGTGACCTAACAAATGATTTATCCTGAAGAATGTTCCGTTTGTGCTTGAGAAGAAGGTGTATTCTGCTGCTACTGGGTGGAAGGTTCTGTATGTGTTTATTGGTCCATTTGGTTGAAAGTATAGTTCAAGTTCAATGTTTCCTTATTGATTTAAATCTGGATGATATATACAATGTAGAAAGTGAGATCCTGAAATCCCCTGCTATTATTGTATTGTTTATTTCTCCTTTCAGATCTGTTAGTATTTGTTTAATATATTTAGGTGTTCTGATGTTAGGTATATATATTTATAATTGTTATATTCTCTTGATGAATTGACCCCTTTATCAATATATAATGACCTTCTTTGTATCCTGTTATAGGTTTTTTTTTGTTTTGTTTTTAAAAGATTTTATTGGGGAAGGGGAACAGGACTTTATTGGGGAACAGTGTGTACTTCCAGGTTTTTTCCCAAGTCAATCATAGTTGTGTAGGGCGAGCTCAACTCCAGGTCCAGTTCCTGTTGTTAGTTGCAGGAGGCGCAGCCCACCATCCCTTGCAGGAGTCGAACTGGCAACCTTGTAGTTGAGAGGACGTGCTCCAACCAATCGAGCCAACCGGGAGCTCAGCAGCAGCTCAGCTCAAGGTGCCGTGTTCAATCTCAGTTGCAGGGGGCACAGCCCACCATCCCTTGCGGGAGTCAAGGAGTCAAACCGGCAACCCTGTGGTTGAGAGCCCACACTCCAACCAACTGAGCCATCTGGCCACCAGGGAACTGAACAGCAGCTCATTGACTTCATTCTAGTTGCGCAGCTCACTGGCCCATGTGGGAACCGAACCGGCAGCCCCATTGCCCAGAGCTCGCGCTTTAACCAACTGAGCCACCCGTCTGCCCCTCCTGTTATAGTTTTTGATTTACAGTCTATTTTAACTTGATTAGTTTCTTCTTTCTGATATAAGTACTGCTACATTTGCTCGCTTTTGGTTTCCATTTGTCATGTGGGAGACCCTGCTTGCTGCGCCATTTGTCAGGCGGGGCGGCCTGCGGGGTCTCTGCTCCCGCTCCCCACACAAGAACGCAGGATATGGTGAGGCCAAAAAGGAACACCCACGGAGCCATAGGTAGGGGAGTCATACCACTATGGTCTCACTGGAGGCTGGTGTCATGCAGGGAAGCCTGCGGGGTCTCTGCTCCCGTTCCCCATACAAGAACACAGGACATGGTGAGGCCAAAAGGGAACACCCACGGAGCCATAGATGGGGGAGTCATACCACTATATTCTCTCTGGGGGCACTATACTCTCACTGGAGGCTGGATCCACACTGTCCGCAAACCGCCATCCACGCTTGCCAGCCCAGCCGCCATCTTCTTGCTAGCCCCCATTCTTCTCCTCTCCTCTCTCTCCTAGCGTAGCCACAGCAGTTATATTAGCGGCTAATTGGTTAACTGGCTACAGCTGACGGCCAATGAGCCACAGCTGACGGCCATCTACTACCCGAGCCAGCACTCCTCCACGTGAGGCCGAGAGCCTGTAAACTACTTTCTGGGGCTCTGTCCCCACACTCCACCTCTACAGGTTCTCGCCTCACAATCTAGGTGACAAGCGTCTTCCGCGAGGGTCCCTGTGCGAGGAGCCTGGGGGTGAATGCAATATCCTGGACATAGCCAGGCTCTCTGGGCACAGCCAGGGTTTCTCAGGGCACCACCAGTGCTTCTGGGCACGGCCAGACTTCCTGGACTTCTTAGGGTACCACTAGTTTCCCCGGGCACAGCTAGGATTTCTCAGGGCACTGCCACTCTCTGTGGGCACAGCCACACTTCCTGGACACAGCCAGGGCTCTCAGGGCACTGCCACTCTCTGTGGGCACAGCCACACTTCCTGGACTCAGCCAGGGCTCTCAGGGCACTGCCACTCTCTCTGTGCCTCTCAGGGTACCCTGCTGGAACAACAGCGACTCACAATCAAGGTGCTTACATATTCTCAATGGCGGCCAGTCAAGACACAAAAGCAAATATCCCCCAGTTCCACTAACAACAGTTCCCAAACAAACAGTCAAGCGGTCCATTAAATTAGGGATGGAAGGCAATTCCCCATAGTCCATAGTCATTTCGCCAGGGCTGTCCTAGGGGTGAGGGATGACCTTGACCTCACCCTTATCTCCCACGGAGGACTCAGCAAGCGTTACCTCCTGGGACTATAAGTCCTGCATCCGGGCTGCCTGAGCAGGAACTTCCCAGCCCACAGGGCTGCAACGACCTTCGCTTTCTCCGGTCTGTGCTGGTTGGGGAACCGTCCACATCTTTCCACCTCTCCACGGGGCTCCATCTCTCCAGCAGCTGCATGGCTTTTCCTGTGCTGGTGGGAGAACCGTCCACGTCCTCCCACCCCTCCACGGGGGTCCAGCTCTCCGGCAGCTGCTCCTCCTGGTCTTCCAGAGACTCAGTGTTCATACACACAAACTGCTCCACCACTCTTGGGAGAGCCTTGGCCGGCACCGTACCCTGCTCGCTGCGCCATTTGTCATGCAGGGAGGCCTGCAGGGTCTCTGGTCCCGCTCCCCACATAACGCAGGATATGGTGAGGCCAAAAAGGAACACCCATGGAGCCATAGATAGGGGAGTCATACCACTATATTCTCTCTGGCGGCACTATACTCTCACTGGAGGCTGGATCCACACTGTCCGCAAACCGCCATCCACGCTTGCCAGCCCAGCCGCCATCTCCTTGCTAGCCCCCATCCTTCTCTTCTCCTCTTTAGCGTAGCCACAGCAGTTATATTAGCGGCTAATTGGCTAACTGGCTACAGCTGACGGCCAATCAGCCACAGCTGACGGCCATCTACTACCCGAGCCAGCACTCCTCCACGTGAGGCCGAGAGCCTGTAAACTACTTTCTGGGGCTCTGTCCCCACACCATTTGTGTGGAATATCTTGTTTCCATTCCTTCACTTTAAGCCTATGTGTGTCCTTAAAATTGAGGTGAATCTCTTGTAGGCAGCATATAGTTGAGTCTTTTTTTTTTTTTAATCCATTCAGTCACTCTATGCCTTTTGATTGGAGAATTTAATTAATTTATATTTATAGTATTATTGATATATAAGGACTTACTAATGCCATCTTATTTATTGTTTTCTGACTGTTTTGTAGTTCTTTTATTCTTTTTTCTCTCTTTTGCTGTTTTCCTTCATGATTTGATGATTTTCCATAGTGGTATATATGTTTTGATTCCCTTCTCTTTATCTTATGTATATCTACTGTTGATTTTTTTGTTTTGTGATTACCTTGAGGCTTACAAAAAAATCTCATAGATGTAATGCTTTATTTTAAGCTGATAACTTAACTTTGATGGCATATAAAATATTTACCCTTTTACTCTATGCCAATATTTTGGTTTTGATGTCATTTTACAACTTTTCATATTGTATATACATTAACAAATTATTGTGGCTATAGCTATATTTAATACTTCTGTTTTTTTAACCTTAATCTAGAGTTAAGTGATTAAAATACCATCATTACAGTACTGGAGTATTCTAAATTTGATTATATACCTATCTTTACCAGTGTGGTGTATATTTTCACATGTTTCCATGTTACTATTTAGTGGCACATTAGACACAGGAGCGCATTATACACAGGAGGGCATTATACATGGCAAAATATGGTACTAACATAGCACAATGAGATCACCTACCACAGCAAGTTCAGGACCAAATTTGTGTGAGGATTTAGGCTATTTAGTACCTACACACTAGTCATCCATTTTCACTATTCTATTTGTATGTAGTAATATATAAGAAGTATGTAAATATCTGTGGAATAAATAATTTTATCTGAAATTAAATCCCTTTTTTAAATTTATTAAGTGAAAAATATCAGTAGGTATACTTTTTCTTTAAATGTATAAGTAACCAAAATGGTGGAGCTGGAGACCCCAGCCTTTATCTTTCAAGCCAGGGAGTTCCTCTTGGCACTGATCAGTACCAGCCTGGGGGATGGAATGGTGCACCAAAATGAAGCTGTACTTCCTACCCTTTTTGTGCAGTTCTTCTCAGGTTTTATGTTCCACGATGTTGCTGAAGCTTCTTAAATGGACTCCTGAACTCTCCCAGGGCATTTTCATTCATGGATGCTGTCTAATTGTTGATCTTTGTTGGAAGATAAAGGCTGGGGTCTCCACCTCCACCATTTTGGTTACTTGCGCATATACATTTAAAGAAAAAGTATACCTACTGATTTTTTTCAGTTAATAAATTATAAAAAGGGATTTAATTTCAGATAAAATTATTCCAGATATTTACATACTTGTTACATATTACTATATACAAACAGAATAGTGAAAATGGATGACTAGTGTGTAGGTACTAAATAGCCTAAATCCTCACACAAATTTGGTCCTGAACTTGCTGTGGTAAGTGATCTCATTGTGCTATGTTAGTACCATATTTTGCCATGTATAATGCCCTCCTGTGTATAATGTGCACTTACGCTTTTGGCCCAAACTTTCAGGGAAAAAATATTTCGTTTTAATTTTTTAATTCAAATTTTATTTGTTTACATTTAGGTAATTTTTTTGTATTATAAAGGAATTTTGGTATTTAATTTTTAACATTATAATACAAGAAATTTTATGTAACAAATAATTACAAAACACAAGAACAGATACAAGGTACAAGAAATTTTATGCACTGGTAACAAATTTACAATATTTATGCATAATAGAAGGCCAAGAACTCTTCGTTGTTGCAAGTTTGTGGTAAGTTCAACAAAACTGATTATCATATTCCAGGGTATTACTTTGCATACAGATACTGTTATTGATTTCTAGAGTTACACTTTTAACTCATAAGCATAATTAAAGAATTAAAAACATTTATATAGATACTGAGTTAGTACTACCAATGTATAATGCACATCCTTATTTTTCCCTCACAAATTTGGGCAAAACGGTGTGCATTATACACGGCAAAATACAGTCATTTTAATGCTTATTTTATAGTGACTATAAAAGGCTTAATTAAAAACATTAAAGTAATTATATTATTACCCCTTAGTTTTTCTGTCTGTGTAATCACTATTAGGGCAGACTATCTTCCTCAGGGCATGAAAACAGATAAGTAAAAGATAAATAATAATGCAAGATATAAAATACTCAAAAAATTAGGTTTCCAACTTCAAATTTAAGATTTTATTCTCATCTTGGAATTTATTTGGGGAAGCAAGAAGATACAGTCAAAAGAGTGGTTTTGGGGGTGGCCAGATGGCTCAAATTGGTTATATCATGAGCTCTGAACAACAGGGTTGCCGGTTTGATTCCCACATGGGCCAGTGAGCTGCGCCTTCCACAACTAATGCTCCTAATGCCGAAGGCTGCCAGTTTGATTCCCACATGGGCCAGTCGGCTCTCAACCACAAGGTTGCAAGTTCGACTCCTCGACTCCCACAAGGGATGGTGGGCTCTGCCCCCTACAACTAAGATTGAACATGGCACTTTGAGGTGAGCTGCCGCTGAGCTCCTGGATGGCTCAGTTGGTTGGAGCGCATCCTCTTAACCACAAAGTTGCCGGTTCAACTCCTACAAGGGATGGTGGGCTGCGCCCCCTGCAAGTAACAATGGCAACTGACCTGGAGCTGAGTTGCGCCCTCCACAACTAAGATTGAAAGGACAACAACTTGACTTGGAAAAAGGTCCTGGAAGTATACACTGTTCCCCAATAAAGTCCTGTTCCCCTTCCCCAATAAAATCTTAAAAAAAAAAAAAAAAAAATCAGGATTATGGACACCAATTTGTAAAAAAAAAAAAAAAAAATGCTTGCTGAGGGACATATGCTCACAACTCACCTTTGGCAAAGGTTCAGTATTCTCTCAGCAGTGGTCTTCCAAAAAGCCAGCCCATATGTGAAGGTTTGTGATGCTGCTTCCAGAGGGAGGCTTCTGCAGCCAATGACCTCCATAGCTGAGCTGCTATCACTGCAGACCTAAGGTAGCAGACTTGAGGTACAGAGTAGGTGGTGATGCTCCAATGAAAAGTTTGGGAAGAAATTGAGAGTAGAATGTATGGAGTCGATATAGGTCTTCTTTTCACAGCTGTTTCAAGGTCCCTTTGCAGAAGACTAAGCTGGGCTTACCCAGGTCTGCCTTCTAAATAACCCACAGGACTGGGAGCTGTTGCTTGACTTACAAGCATTCAGATAGCTTAGGTGCTTCCATATAAGTTTGGGGACTATAGAGAAAGGAGAGGATGAGGCTCTGACATATCTTCTCACCTTCCAGTATTTGTAGAGGGTAGGAGCTGGATCTTCTGGAAAGTCAGTGAGCTTTAAAATAAGTCCACAAATTATTTGAAACTTCTTCCCTCAGAAGAGGACCTAGTCTCCTCCCTGCCCCCTGACCTTAAATGTGGGCTGAACGTAGAGACTTGCTTCTATGAACAGAATATGATAGAAGAGATGGCCTGTCACGTTTGAGATGGGGTCATACAGCTTCCCCCTAGCACTCTCTTTTCTCACTCTTGGAATCCAGCCACCATCTTGTAGAGGAGCTCAGGCCACATGCAGAAGAAATGTGTGGTTGTTCCATCAGCAGCCACAGTTAGGTCCTCAGCCCACAGCCAGCACCAACCACCAGACATGTGACTGAATGAGCCTTCAGATGATTCCAGACCCAAACCTTTGAGTCTGATAAACTATTCCCTTTCTGAATTCCTGTCCCTCAGAAACTGTGAGAAATAAGAAATTATTAGTGTTTCTTTAAGCCATCAAAGATTGATGTAATTGGTTATGCAGGAATATATAGCCAATATAGCCAGTTTGTTGTGACAAGTTAGAGAATCTTTAAAGCAATTAATTCCATGATCAAACCTATCCACAGATAATTACACACAGGCTGCAAATGACTGTTATCCATTTACTTTCCAAAGGCCAAGAAAAGTATTTTTCAGTTTGATAACATAAAACATTGATTCTCAACAGGGAACCATTCCTGGAGGGGGTTTTGGAAATCTGTGGAAATGTGGTTGGGGTAGAGCCAGGGATTCTAGATATGCAGCAATGTCCAAGGCAGTTCTACAAAATAATGAATTAGCTTGTTGCCCACACAGAACAAAGTTCTTTGCCTCCTGGCTTCTGTTGGCCAATGTGAGGCCCTGAGAGAGAGTGGAGTGTGGAGGGAGTAAGGTCAGGATACTTATTATCCTGGTTTCCTCCCTGCCCAGCAGTGGGTCAACAGTGGCCAAGTTCCTCTGCCCAGAGCTACAACTCTGATGGGGGACCCTTCTTCTTTAGCTCCATGACTCACTGAGTTCCATCATTGCTGCCTCCCCTTGAACCTTCAGGTATCACTAGACCCTCAAGAACCTCTACCTTCCTGATGGTTTTCACCAAGCCTGCCTATATCTCCACGAAACATTCTTCACTTCCTCCTTCAACATGTTACCTGTTTCATATTGGGGAGCCTGTTGATCCTTCCTTCATATGTTCACCATTTCCTTTCTTTAGTGTGCATTTGTCCTAATATGTTATCCCTGCTTATATTATTTCCCTATTTCTCTTATCGTATGCAAGCAAGTCTTACCTACCTTATCTGATATTTTAATCTTGTCCTCCACCTTTTACTTTTTTATTTTTCTGTACTTCTCATCTGAATATATTCTGAAGTTCTTGCTTATGTTTAAATCCAAATTTATTAGTTATAAGTAGGTATTATTTACCATCTAACTTCACATAAGTACAAGCATTTGCTCTTTTATTATGTTTCCTAGTATAGTCATGCTAGAGCAACTATGTATTAAAATACATATTATATATTATTTCTTTATAAATTTCTTTTATTTCTTTACATTATGATTTGAAACATATATATATGCACATTATATATATGATGTACATATATGATGTGTCTATTTACATATATAATGTGTGTATATATGTATTTAATTATGTATGTTTAGATAATGCATATTATTTCTAAATTTCATTTCCAGACAGTAAAGGGGACTTGCCTAATATCAATTATAATTGGGAGGTTGTTAGACCTCATAGGGTTGAGGACCTCTGCCATCAGTGTTCCATAGTGTTTAAAAAAGATTTAACAAAGCGTCCTCCATGATGTTGGCCTTGACTACCCCACAGAGTCCTTGAGTAACCTATAAGATTTTGTGGCCTTCCAGAGAATGGCAATCAACCCACCAAAAGGACTCCCAAGTGCAAGAAGCTTTTGTTTGAGCCCTTTCCCCCTTGAATGATCCAGAAACATGGTTGGAATTCTGAAACCCAACTAACCACTTGGAAGCCTCAGAATTGCTCAAGCTGCTGAAGTCAAAGTCTCCCATGGTGGAAATAGACAATGTGGCTTCCTTGACCCGTATCTACTTATCTTGTCCTTCACTTCCCAAGACATTGGAAATATGCACCAACCTAGGCTACAGTGGCATAGACAATGTCACGACGACCTTCTGAAGTAGATTGTTTGATGCAGGAATGACCTGTATCAAGGGACACATGAGTGCCTCTTGGAGAGAACCAGGTGTTAACGATAATTGTAAGGAAAACACATGATTATAACACACCATCCTACACGTTGACTGGCGTTCTTAATTCTCTTATCCTTCTTTGTCTTCATAAAAAAAACAAACCCATTGTGATCTCCTTTAAAAAGCTGCTGGTTATAATGAAACCAGACAGAGACAAAATACACTAGAGCAGATGGCACTAAAAACAATTAGACTCTTGACTGCTGTAATCATTGTGGCTCCATAATATCATCTTCTTCCAAGGTGCTGAGAGTCATTTGCAGACATGACCTCATTTATCTATATGACAAACCTATCCATAGGTAGGGTATTATCATTCCATTATGCCTTTTGCAGTTAGGACTGTCTCAAGATCACCTGGGAAATAACCCATAAAGATGAGACTGGAAACTTAGTACTACAATTTTCACTTTCATTCTGGACCTGTTAGAGCTTGTTGCCACTAGCTGCAAGGAGCTGAGATATTTGGAAAAATGCATATGCATGTTGCTATTCAAAGGTGAAAACAGCAATATCAAAGCCTGGGTGCTTGAAACACTTTCCAAAAAAAAGAAACAAAAAAGGTTCTAACACATCACTTGAAAGAAACTAGAATATCTCTGGCTGACATACATACCAAAAGCCCTTGGGTTTTCCAAGTGTTACACCATGAAGGGGGAAAAAAAAAAAAATATATATATATATATATATATATATATATATATATATATATATACACACACACACTCTCACACACACACACACACACACACACACACACATACACATACATGAAACATTTCCATTAACAAAATAGTGCAGATGAGGGAGAGAATTTCCTTCTGGAGCCCATCACTACTAGAGGTGTTACAATACTCACACGAGAGGGAATCAAAGATAGGGGAAGAAATACATAAAAATATTTTGCCTTTTTAAGACATCTAATTTTAATCTCCAATTCACTGCAATTTTCTTCCTATTTGATGTATACCAAGAATCTGTGACAACCAAGAATCTGGAGTGTTGGGGTCTTCTCAGTTAACACATATACCCCTAACACGTATGATGTATCTGTAGCCCTATGTGGTTGACATAAACATCTTCCTTGAGCTAAAAATATCCCAGCCTATTGTTAATACAAAGCTCTTTCCTAAATAAGAAAAAATACTGAACTAGAACTATAATAGAACACATTTTTAAAATAAAATTGAAAGCATCTCTTTAATGCATTGAGTTAAGAATTTGGTTTCCACCTGGCCCAGTAATGCAAAGCTGTCCTACCCCAGCCTTCAAGACTTCAAGGTGTCTTGCAGAGTGAAATGGAGCAGTCCACCTGGCTTGGAGGACGGCACTCTGCTCTGACCTGGGCACTTTGCATGAACCACAGTTCTTAAGCCTTGAACCTTCATTATAAAGGAATAGGGCCAAACCAGAAGAACCCAGAAGCCCCTTTCTTGAGCTCATACCTGCTTATATGTCAATTTGCTTGATTAGACTGTATGTTTTTTTGTTTCTGCCACACCTGGAGCCAGCTTGTGTCCCTCTTTGTGATGTGTACCTCAGCATGACTAGATAATTATCTGATTGAACTTTGTGCGCCAACAGAATGTTCAAGATCTTTCTACACTCACTACATTAACATGAATATTTCTTTACTTTATCATTTCCCCAATGAGACTGTGAGTGTCTTGGGTGCAGGAGCAGAGTCTCCTTTGAATTCCAGAAGCCTGGCTGAGCAGGACACAGTAAGCACCCAATACATGGTTGTTAGCTGTCTATATGTTAGAGCATGTTATTGAACTAATATAAATATATAACTAACATATCAAACTAATATAAATATAATATAAATGAATATATTTGTGGGAAATAGATTTGTTTTTTTAACTAATCTACTTACATATTTATAATTTAAGATGACCCTTGTGTTTCTTTTTTAAAAAGTTCTGAAAAAACTTGTTTCCAGGCAAAAAGAAAATGATTTTGACATTAATGAATTCAAACATGTTTTATTTTTAGTAGAATCTTGAACTCAAAGAAATTAAAAATGTTATATAAATAAGACTGAATTAACTTTTGTGACAATTTTGAGTAATAAACTGAAGAATGATATAAAAGGTAACCATTTGATATCTGACCCTTTCTGGCAACCATAAATCAATTACAGAATTCTGAACTTTTAACTCACTTAGTGATTTTTTTTTTCTTAATGTCTTTCCCAAGATAATCACTTAATAGTCAACAGCACAGATCCTTTTACTTCATTTTGTAAAGCTCCAGTCCAATAGAACCTGAGAATGTCAAGTGCACAAAACAGAAAACTTTCCGGTAAAAGTTCTGATTTTTAACAATCTGAGTTTTCTAGCTAGCTAAACAGCCAGTGGCCCACCAGGGCAACAATAGTCTCCTCTCTTCGATCCCTGAAGCTGATCAAAAGTTGCTCAACAGTCCTTGGAGACACCTGCCTATCTTATGTTCTTATCTTTTCATTTCAAGGTTTCAACCAACTTTTGAGTACTTTCTGGGTGTCAGCTCTGAGGGTGTTAGGAGATAAAAGGACACCAAAGGCAGTAAGGAGTTGCTGGAGGTTTATAAGTAATTCAAGTAAATGGCCAGAGTTCCGTTTAGATAAATAGGAGAGCAGAAAATTGAAAGGTGAGGAGCCTTCCGAATGCCAGAACACTGGCGAAGAAGTTGTTGCCTTAGTCCCAAGAAGTATGGACAAGGGCCTAAGGCTATATCCAAGGCTGAGGCAATTGAACAGAGAGAACCTGACAATTTTAAGAATCTAGAGTAGGGGTGACGGATGGCACAGTTGGTTAGAATGCCAGCTATCAACAAGGTTGCTGGTTCAATTCCCACATGGGATGGTGGGCTACGCCCCCTGCAACCAAGTGTGAAAATGGCAACTGGACTTGGAGCTGAGCTGCACAATGACTTGGAGCTGATGGGCCCTGGAGAAACACACTGTTCCCCAATATTCCCCAATAAAATTAAAAGGGGGAAAAAGTCTATAGCGCTTGGGTGCTTGATAAATGATTTAATGTTGGTGTGAAGGAAAGGGAGACATTGAAAAAGACTCTAAAAAGGCAGTTAATCATTTCTGAAAATAAGAGGAGAGTAACGAAATTGATGGAAATCAAGGGACTTCAAGGGACTCAGGAAAAGAAAGAGCATTGGGAAGGAAGAGAATGGGATGAATTTCAGACTTGTTGAACTGTGGTGCTGAACTGATGGGGTTGCCAGACTGTCAAGCAGAGAACCATCCATCTGGCACTGGAGACTAGGTCTGGAGCTCTAGAAAACTGATATGGGGCGGATCTTATAGTCTCCCACATATACAGATAAGTTTGGGTTTGATTCAAGAGATTGCAGAGCTGTTGTAATTATAAAACAATGGAACAATACTCATTTAGCAGACGGAATAAAAGCATGAAAGCTAATCTGGCAGTTGAAAAATTAGGCCCCATGCCAAACCAGACTGGGATATCTTCTGGGTTCTTTTTTTTGTCTTGTTTTTGGAAGGGGTGTGTGTATGTTGCAATTTTATTTCCTTGATTATTTGTTGTGGTCATCTTGATATTAGCTAACTGCCTTCTTCCAAGAAGGTACTTAATAATAAAAAATGACCTGGTATAAACTTTTAAATCACTGGCATGAAATTGTATGTTTGCCTCCAGGTGAGAAGAGTTGGTCACAAGGGGAAAGAGGAGAAACAAGATAATCACAAAATAAAGTTATGAAATACGTTGCTCTTCTATTTGTCTCTTACAGGACTTGATTAGATCTATCAGGAAAGCTGTTTGATATCACTGTGCGAGGTGTGCACTGAACAAAACTAAGGAGTGTAATTCACATTTTAGACCTGTAGAAAGGAATATCTATTGTGAAAAATTCAGGAAAATGGAAGTAAAGTGCCGTAAGGAAGGGGGCATCTTTTTCTCATTTGCACAAAGATGCTGTCTGGGCTAGTAAAAGCTCTTTTCCTGCTGAAGATGGTTCAGTGGTGAGAAATGTAAGAACAGTAAGATATATTCATTTTATCTAGGTGTTAGAAGGCTACAAGGAAACATAATCCATTCATTCCCTATTTGCTGGAATCATACTATGGAGATCACCCTGGAATTCAGGCTTAGAGTCTTGTTACAATCAGATGCAATGTTCTTTTACCAAAAGGGAATGTGTAGCATCTCCAGCTTCTGCTTACATGTTGTGAAAGTGGAGAAGGACACAAGAAGATATCTTGACAAATTTTTTGCTAGGATTCATGTATCAATTCCTTAAGTGGAAGATGTTTTCTTACGTGAACAAACATCTTAATCTGTTCAGGCTGCTATGTATGACAAAAATACCACAGACTGGGTGGTTTAAACAAAACATTGATTTCTCACAGTTCTGGAGGCTGGGAAGTCTAAGATCAAGGCACCAGCAGATTCGGTGTCTGGTGAGGGTCCACTTCTTGGCTTAAAGATGGCTATCTTCTCACTATGTCCTCCCATGGTGGAAAGGGTGAGGGAGCTCTCTGGGGTCTCTTTGATAAGGGGACTAATCCCATTTATGAGAGCTTTGCCCTCATGACCTAATTACTTCCCAAAGGCTCCACCACCAAATACCATCACATTGGGGATTAGGTTTCAACATACAAATTTTGGGAGGACACATTCAGTCTATAGCAACATATCATCAAGTATACCACAAATAATATTTTAATGTTGTTAAAATTATTCCAAAGAAAGAACTACAACTTACATCCATTACACTTTCACTTATTTACTTTTTAATGAATTTTTGTCTGGCATCCCTGTGGAAATTGTAAGCTCCTGAGAAGGCAGATGCTCTGCTTTGTTTATTACCAAATTCTCGGTGCCTAGAACAGTGCCAGCCACATAGTAGCTGCTCAAAAAAATTTTTTGGGGGGGCTGACTAAACAAATTTATTCAGCCTTTTAAAACTAAGATTTAAAAGAATTTAGTCAGAATGAAAAGAAATCAGGAATTTAAAACCATAATGATAATCATGTTGATGAGTATGGTGAATATTTATCGAACAATTACTATATGCCAGGCCACTGTTCTAATGGCTTAAATATAGGAACCCATTGAATCCTCAGATGATTCACTGAAGGTAGATTAAGAAATTTCCCCTAAGTCAGCCAGTTGGTGAGTAGCAGGGCTGGCATTCAAAGGGCAGCCTAATTCTAGAACCTGGGCTGTTCACCACAATCAGTGCTATAGCTGCCACGGTTAGTCTGAACACTAAAATCCTTCCACCGAATTTACCACCTTGAGATTGATATATACAGACAAACTGAGCTGGCTTGCTTAACTGACTTTCTTTCCAGAATGTTGCATCTATACATTTAACTCATTTAACAGTCATTTTCTCAATTATCCCATTTTGCTGGGGAAAAATCTCCTGAATAGATAGCAGATTTCTTACCCCATGAGCAGTTTCATTTGGATACTATATGGTGTTTGTAAGGACCATACACTTAGTTAGCTCAAATATGGCTCCACATATGCTTTCCAAGGCCTGAGACACTATTTCAGCCCACAATCTTAAAATGCTCTTACAATACTAACTTTAATGGGGGCAAAGGCTTTGTTTTGTTAATGCAGTAAACAAATAATGTTGGCACATAACAGACCCTCAATAAATATGAATGAATGAATTCATGCTCTGAGAACCCTGGAACATTATTTGAAAACCTACCCCCAACACTCCTCTCCCAAAAGAATGGTTATATTAATTGTGTTTGATTTTAGAGCAGTATATTACCATAGATTATAAGACTATGAGTCATTGTCTTCTTCAATGATATCCCTACTTAAAAATACAATTACATTTCAATATCACAAATATTTGGAAAGATACAAAATTAACGGATTCTTCTGAGGCCTTGGCTACTCACATTATTCAGGGAGAAGGCTGGCCTCTGAACAACTGAACTCTGATTTTGAGAACTTGTCCTGCTCCCACCTGGACTGTCAGAAAGGCCTACAAGGGAAGGGAATGAATCACTGTGTTTAGGGCGACCCCTGCTGTTCAATGGTGCTGAGGCGTTTGGAGAACAGGGGCAGGGCTTTCCGTGGATGAATATCTTAGATCAAAGATCAGAGAACCACCTACTTTCATTCCTGGAAAAGACCTAAGAGGTGATTAGTTCAAGCCCATATATTAGAAGTGAGGAAAGTGAGGCCCAAAGAGGTCAAATGTCTCGTCCATGGTCATACATCTGGTTAAATCTCAAAAAGGAAAGATACTGGATATCCTGACCCAGGCCTCCCATCAAGGGAAATTGAACTCATAACTCCAGTTTCTTCTGCTTTTTAAAAAACTAAGACCATCACAAAAATTACTTGCTGAAATCCAGCCAACAAAACTGTGACATTAATGAAGAAGTCACATTTACAGGAGCTGCAATAAATGGAATATCAGTGAGCATAGGATTCAATTTAATATAGATCCAAGATTAAGCAATCATAGGAATTACAGTGTAATTTATAGAATGTAAACTATGTAAATATTTTCAGGACACAAACAGTTCACAAAAACTGAATGTGGGGGTAATATAAACTAATTTCCACATTTCTCAAAACAAGAAATCAACAGGTACTGTCTAAAATTGAAATATGTGGTTTAAAAATACTCCAATTGCTTTGTTTTTCGTAATCTTCTTTTCCTTATCTTTAAAGGGATCATTTAGAGGAGGGGGTCATATTATAAATGTTTAGCTGATGTTCAAAGTTTGTTTAGATTCATTTAATTTCCTCTTTTTTTTCTACAAATTCAAGTAAATCTAATATGTAAAATCTTTAAAATAGCAT
This sequence comes from Rhinolophus sinicus, assembly GCF_036562045.2. Classification (NCBI taxonomy): domain Eukaryota; kingdom Metazoa; phylum Chordata; class Mammalia; order Chiroptera; family Rhinolophidae; genus Rhinolophus; species Rhinolophus sinicus. Next base: position 55,187,282 of record NC_133762.1, read on the forward strand.
GACTAATATAATATCAATTTTGTAAAACTATAGCAAAGTGGTTAAGAGTCTGAATTCTTGATTCAGATTGCTAGCATGACCCTAGAAAGGTTACCCACTGCTTTGTGTCTGAGTTCATCTGTAAAATGAGATTAATTGTCCTTAGTATATAGTTTACAGATAATCCATGTAAAGTTTTTGGCACAAGGCTAAAATATTAGCCATAATTATCTTTCCTTCCATCTCCGTCATTCATATCTGTAAATGATATTCAGCAAATGTTAATGAATATTGTTTCTGAGTGATGGGATTTGGGGTGATTTCTTTCTTCTTCATGCAATGCTGTATTGCTTGATTTTCTTGTCATGGAGATCTTGGTGGCCTTCCTCATAGAGATGTAGGGAAGATTTAGTTCTCTCAAAGGTTTTAGGAAAATTATCAACTAATCTATGTAAAACACTATGTGCCTGGCACATGGTAAATGCGTAATAGTGATTATTCTTGGTATTAATAATCCATTAGGAGAAAGTTCCAGAAACCTGTATATGAACAGGACCTGGAGGCTCTAATAATATAAGGGTGAGAAATTTGGGGAAATTTGGTTCACTATTGTAACCCATTATTATAGTCATACTGTATCAAACTGTTGTTTGCATAGAATAGATTTGAAGAGTAGAGAGGGAAATGATGATCCACCTTCATTTTAGCCCTGGGATAACAATCTTGGAGCCTATTTTTATTTCTTGTTGGATGGGGAAGTTTGGGGCCAACTTCAGTAAGATGCAACAAAATATTTTTATTATCAACTCTTGGTCTGTTTCTCCCCAGTTCTCCTCTCCCCTTTCCAACTGATGTTACTAACCTAATGGGAAGTCTGCACACACCCAGGCAATTCAGGGTTGGCGAGGCAACGTGCTTGGTGAAAGCGAGAGACTTCACCCATAGATAGATGGGCTTCAATGCTTCGATGCTTGGGTTTGTTTTACAAATGTCCTAGTGTCTTGAAAGAACTTAGATAGGGGAGTTGTGGGAAAACACCTGATTTAGCCTATATCTGAGAATGAGGATGACACAAAGCTTCTTTACTATGATGTGTATTTTTTTTAAATTGGGGAATATTGGGGAACAGTGTGTTTTTCCAGGACCCACTGGTCGTTGTCCTTCAATCTAGTTGTGGCGGGTGCATTTCAGCTCCAAGTCCAGTTGCCATTTTCAATCTTTAGTTGCAAAGGGCACAGCCCACTATCCCATGCAGGAATTGAACTGGCAACCTTGTTGTTCAGAGTTCATGCTCTAACCAACTGAGCCATCAGGCCACTCCTCCAGAAGCTCAGCGGCAGCTTGTTGTCTTCAATCTAGTTGTGGAGGGCGCAGCTCACTGGCCCATGTGGGAATAGAACTGGCAACCCTGTTGTTAAGAGCTCGCACTCTAACCAACTGAGCCATCTGGCTGCCCCTGATGTTTCTTTAATGATACCAGTGGAGCTAAGTTCCCAGTGACTCTTTTGGTCTTAATTTTCCCATCCTTATTCACAAATTTAACTGCCTCTCCCTATGTAAATATTGGGGTGATTTCTGACTTTGTCTTATGTATAATTCCTTTACTGAAAACTGATTTTCAAATCTCATGGCACATTAGAACATGTCCCTGCCTCCAATACTATTGATGGACTGAGTCAAAGAGTTTGCTGGCATCCTTGCTGACACGTGCATTCTTTTTTTTATTTTTTTAATTTATTGGGGTGACAATTGTTAGTAAAATTACATAGATTTCAGGTGTACAATTCTGTATTACATCATCTATAAATCCCATTGTGTGTTCACCACCCAGAGTCAGTTCTCCTTCCATCACCATTTATTTGATCCCCCTTACCCTCATCTCCCACCCCCCACCCCACTTACCCTCTGGTAACCACTAAACTATTGTCTGTGTCTATGAGTTTCTGTTTCTCACGTGTTTGTCTTGTTCTTTTGTTGTTTTTGGTTTATATACCACATATCAGTGAAATCACATGGTTCTCTGCTTTTTCTGTCTGACTTATTTCGCTCAGCATTACACTCTCAAGATCCATCCATGTTGTCACAAATGTTCCTATATCATCTTTTCTTACTGCCGAATAGTATTCCATTGTGTATCTATACCACAACTTCTTTATCCATTCAACTATCGAAGGACATTTTGGTTGTTTCCATGTCTTGGCTATCGTAAACAAAGCTGCAATGAACATTGGAGCACACGTGTCTTTATGTATAAATGTTTTCAGATTTTTTGGGTAGATACCCAGGAGAGGGATTGCTGGGTCATATGGCAATTCTATTCGTAATTTTTTGAGGAACCTCCACACTGCCTTCCATAACGGTTGCACCAGTCTGCATTCCCACCAACAGTGTATGAGGGTTCCTTTTTCTCCACAACCTCTCCAACACTTGTTACTATTTGTCTTGCTGATGATAGCCATTCTGACTGGGGTGAGGTGATATCTCATTGTGGTTTTGATTTGCATTTCTCTGATGATTAGTGACGTTGAGCATTTTTTCATATGTCTATTTGCCATTTGTATGTCCTCTTTGGAGAAATGTCTCTTCAAGTCCTCTGCATATTTTTCAATTGGGTTGTTTTTTGTTGTTGTTGTTGAGTTGCATGAGTTCCTTGTATATTCTGGATATTAGCCCCTTATCGGAGGCACTATTTGCAAAAATCTTCTCCAGTTCAGTTGGTGGTCTCTTTATTTTGTCGATGGTTTCTTTTGCTGTGCAGAAGCTTTTAAGTTTCATATAGTCCCATTTGTTTATTTTAGCTTTTACTTCCATTGCCTTTGGAGTCAAATTCATAAAATGCTCTTTGAACCCAAGGTCCATAAGTTTAGTACCTATGTTTTCTTCTATACAGTTTATTGTGTCAGGTCTTATGCTTAAGTCTTTGATCCATTTTGAATTAACTTTGGTACATGGTGACAAATAGCAGTCCAGTTGACACCTGCATTCTTAACATTTTGGGGGACAGTCCCATGTGGCTTTTCTCAGAATGTTGTTCAGTGCTTCCCATTTTTGCCTTGTGGTACAACAAAGAAAAGTGATGATATGTGTAGGTCTCACTAGACTGGAAAGAAATGCTGCTTCTGGGCAGAAGCCACCAGCCTAGAGGCTACTGGCCCTGCACTCCAGCTATTCCAATGTCCACTAAAACCCTGAAGTCCCAGGGAATTGAGTTCTTCCATTATTTTTCTTCATAGACCTCATATTTTGAATGTTTTTGATCTACCAAACAATTTACACATTTAGAGGAAAATGTGTTTTTTCTCTTTAGAAAGTACAGACACAACTACCATGTTTGAGCGGTTATGCTACTGACTGATACCCAGTGAAACTAGATGTGTAAACTACTTAAAACAGTGACTGAAATAACAAATATTCTGGCAATGTTAGCTATTATGATTATGTAACATCAGCCAAAAGCCGGGGGGTAGGGGAGCTATTTTTTGTTAGTCTGTGCTGCCTTGTGGAAAATTAATGTGTCACTCCTATTTGACATTTGAAATATGTATTGAAAATAATAATTCAAAGGTAACTCTGAGCATACCTGGAGGCCTAGGAGCTCCAGTTTGGGGCCAATTGCTGTAAGCTTTGAAATCTTCCACTCTTGGGGGTCACTCTACCCTCATATGGAACTATGATTCTCCTTCATCAAGGGTGTTGATGTGTGTACCTCTGTGCAACCCTGCAACCTTTCTTACCACGCAATGAAAACAAATGCTTCCTATAAACTAATTCTTCCATATATATGCATATAGTTAATGTCAATTGTTTCTAAGGCCAAAGGACTTCTCAAAAAGAAAAAGCTAATTGCACTTATTTTAAGTTCTAGGACAGAAATTACTAACTAGTGATGGTTTTGAGGCTATGTGGATGAGGATTTACTAACAAGGGACAAGAGGGAACTTTCTGGAGTGATCAGGACATTGTATATCTTGAGAAGAGTTTGGGTTTCATGGGCATCTGCATTTGTCAAACTTCTTTAAGTGGTACACTTAAGATTTGTATATTTGATTGTAAATTTTACTTAAAAAAGGACTAAACAAATATCAAACTCTAGTTAATGATATGCATGCTGATGTGTTTACTGGTGAAATAAATTGGTATCTGAAACTTTGAAATACATTAAAAATTAAATAGACCAATGGAGGGATAGAGGCATAACAGACAGAAGCTGTGTGACAAAAAATAAAGTAAAATGTTAACTGAGGTAGGCATCTGGATATTCACTGTATGATTCTCCCAACTTCTATTAGAAAATTCTCATGGTAAAATGTTGGAAGGAAAAGAATTAAGGTAGAGTCAGTTATTTATCTTTAGATATGTTGTTACTCAAGCTTATTCAACTTTCAAGTCTATGATACTTTGTAAAAGGGCATTTATTATAGTTCTAGCCAAATAGGTCTGCATAGTAGAAAGCTAGTACCTTGGTGGTACATTTCTCTACTGTTACATGGCTGGATGGTAATAACTTGCAGACACATTCTTCTCCCCCTTAGTCTGTGCTGACAGAGGGCAAGGAGTGCAATGCATTCGTCTAATGAACACTGTACATGATGTGTGGTGAGCACTAATGTGTTAACAGCAGGGTTTTAGAACCAAACGGGTTCAGATTTAGGTTCTGCAACTTCCTGGCTGCAGGACCTTGGGGAAATTACCTACCAGCTCTGGTCTTCCATGTCTCCATCCATAAAAAGGGAGTATGAGGATTCAATGACATGTGGATAAAGCCCAGTATCGGGCTCCTGGAAGAGCTTTAAAATAGTAAACCATACCTGCAATTGAGTCACACCTGGGTCATCAGGCCCTCGAAGAAATCCTGGGAAGCAAAATCCCAATGGAATCACTAGGTAGTGACTGTTCATTCTCATCGCGACTGAAGTATCTTGTCAACTCATTCCCAGGACAGACTTCATTTGACTGCTCCTTCTGACATTTGCTTTATACACACCTCCCTGTCATTTACAACATGCCTCCTGTAGAATGACCATGCCAAGTGTGGGCCACAAGCAGGAGCATCTTCCCTACTAGGGAGCTCAAGTTCCCGAGTCACAATCTGTATCTTATCAAATCCCTGGCATATTCCAGTTTGAGAAGCTCCGGTCTACATTAGATGGATTTTCTGATGACTCCCAGTTGCCCACTGATAATCTCACTTGTCTTTACCACCAGTCTTTCACTCTCTTTATCTTCTTATTGCCCTTAAGCTCTTCATCCTTTAAGGATCTACTCCTTTCTGCTTCCAGCATTACTGTCGTTTTAAAAAATCTAATCATGATGCTCAGTCTTTCTTGACTACGAATATGGTAAAAAGAAATTAACTTATTAAGGGATAATTAGCTTTTCTGAAAATATTCAAAGTATGGGTACATGGCTGCATTATTTAAGTAAAAAATTAACACATCAATAAAGTTCCTTTTCTCAGCAATTCGGTTTTGTCTTTTTATGATTTCATAAGTTCACCAATGTGCAGGATTGAGTCTGGGCACCTCAGCCAGGCAGGGAAGGAAGTTCATGGTGCTCCAACCTCCCTCAGCAGCCTTGCCTCCTGCCACTGGCCACCTCATGTTCCATTCTCTAAACCATCACAGCTCACTGCACATCTGAATAGCCCTGGTTACATTGTTATCAGGAATTTGCATATCTATCTCTTACTGCTCCCTGGAAATTCTTTCTCTTTTCAAATAGCATTCTATTTAAACGCTTAATGCCAGATGGAAAATATGGAAGGAGTGCTAGTAACATAAAATTACAGCTTTGTAAACCATCAGAGTAAAGACTGGTGTAAGCAAGGGTCATTAATGGGTGCATGGTCGTAAACTGTCTCCTCTGAGATGGTGTTAGGTACAAAGGAAAAAGTAGTAACTGTACAAGGTAGAAATCAGGCACTACCAAATGTGATACCCTAGGAAACAACTCCATTCATGTCAGTACTGACTAGAATTGTACAGCCTGAATCTAACCATGTGGGAATGTTAGACAAACCCCAAGTAAGAAATACTCAGATATTAAAAAGAAGGCCCCTATTCTTCAAGAATGTTATAAAGGGGAAAAAAAGGAAATATTCCAGATTAAAGAAGGCTAGGGACATGACAACTAAATCTAAAATTCTAGACTGGACCCTGTACCAGAGGGGGGAAATTCTCATAAAATACATTATTGGGTCAATTGTCAAGTTTGAATATGGATGGTAGGTTATGTAAAAGTGTTGCATCAGTGTTAAATTTACTAAACTGCGTAACTACTGTGGTATACACTGACGTATCTAAGGGTCAGTGATGTTTGCAGCTTATTCAAAAATGGTTCTGGAGAAAAGTACATGTTTAAAAAGTACATATATATATATATTTTTAAATAATTTTATAAAAATATAAAAATAAATACATAAAATTATATAATTATATACAAAGTGTGATAAAAAATACAATGAATGCTTACATTTAAAAAAATTTATTACAGTAAATGGCACATTGCCATTAATCCCCCAAGAAATACTCTTCTATTCTCCCTCACTTCAAACACACTTATCCCATCATTCCTGCCACTTTCTGAAGCAGTTCTGGAAGTCCTCTTTCATGAGTGTCTTTACTTCATCCTCTATCATGACAATGCTCCATGTCACACATTGCTTCTGTTACAGCAATTTCTGTCAAATGAAAACATTATGGTGTGTCCTCATCCACCTTATTCACCAGATCTGGCACTGTGCGACTTCTGACTCTTCTCCAAATTCAGAACGACCATGAAAGGTAAATGTTTTGAATTGATTCAGGACATCGAAGCAGCCACAACAAAACAACACAACTAAAGATAGTCACAAAAGAGGACTTCCAGAACTGCTTTAGAAAGGGACAAAAATAATGGGATAAGTGTTTAAAGTGAGGGGGAGTCTTTTGAGGGGGATTAATGGCAATGTGTCTTTTACTGTAATAAATTTTTAAAACATTTACCATATTTTTTTTATCACACCGTGTGTGTGTGTGTGTGTGTGTGTGTGTGTATGGTGTGAATATATGTATTCATACCACACACACACACACACAACACACACACACACTCGGTGCCAAAAAAAATGCATATACATTTTAAGAAAGGAAAAATCTATTAAAATTGTAATACTCAATATATCCCAATAACAAAAGGTGAATACAAGCCACGTTTGACTTCTGCAATTACAAGAGGGGCTCAAAGTGGTTACCATCAGTGTAATTTTAATAGTTTTTTCCTTTCTTAAAATATGTATACATTTTTTTGGCACCCTGTGTGTGTGTGTGTGTGTGTGTGTGCAAAAGTAGTACACGGAAATATATATATATATATATATATATATATATACACACACATATACATATGTATATACATATATGTGTATATATATGTATATGTGTATATATGCATATGTGTGTGTGTTTGTGTATATATATATATATATATATATATATATTTCCATATACTACGACTTTTGCAACTTTCTGTAAGCTTACAATTATTTCCAAATAAAGTCTAAAAAAGTATTTCTTTCCAAATTAAAAAAATTCTACTCAATGAAATGTTTCTCTAAGCAAAAGTAAACCACACACTATCAGGAACAAAAGTGCAGTAAAACTTGTGAGAAACCACCTGCTAAAAAGTTAGACTAGAAGGCGACTGGGGGAAAATGTGGAAGCAGCAGTCATGAACCCTAGCTAACAGGTACTGAGCTCTAACCACTTCACAAGTTTTATCACAATTTCACTATTTTCCATGTCGTTCATTTATGCCTTTGTTTCTTTGCTATTTTTTCTAACTTGGGTTAAAGGCTTTATTTTCTTACCGTTTTAATCTTTTCTTTCAATAATAAAATCAGTTTATAGTGGATTTGCTATGATCAGAATCCTGGTTTTCATAGATAGTATTATTGTTGTTTCTGACATAAAACAAAAACTACTGAGCCTTAACAAAAAGGCTAAGATTACTATATGCTATATGCACCACTGAAAAAATTTCCTCAAGTTGTTCATTGAAGGGGAAATTTCACTTGTTTTAGAATGTTAGAAAGGAAAAAGAGTGTTTCATTGTGGCTGTTCATCAAAGATTGAAAGCTAGTACTTGTGGATAGGGCAGAATGAATCCATAGAACTGTTACATGATTAGTTAAAAGAGGTTCCATTTTTCAGAGTTCAAGAACAATTCTTGAGTTGGAGCCAACAAGGTTTTGGCCTAATGGGGTCATTCAAAGTTCATGGCTCTTAACAATTCTAGCTAAAAGGAGATAAAATTCAGTTTTATTATCTTCTAAGTAAGTGCTACTGTAAATGAAATATTTGCCTTTTCTTGTCCCTCTGTTTGGTCCTTCCTTTTCCTAAAATGATGGGATGATCACACAAATAATAGCCAAATTATCAGGTTTTCAGTTCTACATCTCCATGTTTTCAGAGTCATTCAGTCATTCTCATAGGACTTCCTGTTTTCTAACAGAGTCACTTCAATTTCCTTTTGATATTATGTATCTGTGGTTTGAATTGATGGGTCAAAGTATTTAATATCCTATTAACAACACACTGAACAGCAGCAACAGGAATAAAGATATAAATAGCCTAACTAACATTTGTAGAGGATCCTTCAGCTGACTTCCTATTTGGCCAAACCATGTCACATAAAAGAAAATTTGACAGTTGAGTTTGTCCTACCTGGGATAACCAATTGGCTTGTTTGTGAACTTTATTATTCATAAGCATTTACCCAAAAGTGATTGCGAGCACACAAATGACAACTTGTTTGGTCTATAAATATCCCAAAGCAATTCCTTGTCCAGTATCTTTGCAGCAAGTGATTTAAGGCTTTTCTGTTGTTTGTATAGCAGACCCAGATTACAGGGGCCACAATTGCTATCATAAGGGACAGGTGTCACACGCATCCTACTAAATTCAAGCACGCAAAACCTAGGGAGAAACCTGGACACAAAGCAATGGAAACCAGTTATCTCCAACTCCTCCTGGGAAGTCTGCATTTCAACAGGCACATTGATGAGAGAGGATTAAGTCATTTGAGATCTCACCAAGGAGTATAGACATATTAAACCAAATAATGACATAAAACCATTCCTCAGGGGCAGATTCCATCCTCTCTCCAAAACCAACATTGTGTGGTGATCATACCTTGGCATGAATACATTAAGCCAGGAGAGGTACAACCAGAGCAAATTTGGTGCATTCTATAAGTATATTTCTCAGATGTCAGAAAGTCAATGTAACAAAATGTGCCTAAGGTTCATTCAACCATAATAAGGACATTGAATGTTATACTATTAATTATATCCTGCAATTTAACATCAGCACAATTATGTATTAAAAGGTTTTACAGGAAAGCTAATATATAGTATAGCTGAAATATTCATGCTGTATTTTCAAAGATAATAGTAATACCAACTGCATGCCTGTGAAACTTTTAACTCATTAAATGAACTTATTTTACCGAATATCACTTACCTGTGAGGTGTATTTTTGTGAGTCAAGATGAAACATTAACTTTTTCTATGGATGAGTTTTATCACAATCGTAACTGATGACTTTTTAGTAGGTGCCCTACTAAGGTACCTATCTCATTGGTATTCCAGAGAAAGGGTGACAAACCCAACACTTAAAGTTCCTTATGCAGCTATGGCCTTAATAATTCTTTTTTTCACCAACTTTACTAGGTAAAATTTAGTATACACATTTAGAAAAATGCATATAAATAATGTATATAATTTGGTGAGCTTGGACATATGTACGAGTACACACTTACGTTACTATCATCATAATCCAGATAATAAACACATTCATCATCTCCAAAAGTTATCTTGTGCCCTTTTATGTTTGTGTGTAGTAAAAATACCTAGTATGAGATATACCCTCTCAACAAATTTTTAAGTGCACATTACCTTATTGTTAAGTATAGGCTCTTTGTTATTTGGCAGATCTCAGAACTTACTCATCTTGTATAACTGTAACTTTATACCCATTGAACAACTCCCCATATTCCCCTTCCCCAGTCTCCTGACAACCATCATTCTTTTGTCTACCACTATACCTTTGACTATTTTAGATGCCTCAGATAAATAATGTAGTATTTGGCCTTCTGAGACTGACTTAGTTCACATAACATAATGTTTTCTTTTCCTGGTCCATCCATGTCATTACAAATGACAGGATTTCCTTCTTAAGGCTGAGTGGCCCTATTGATTCTAAAAAGTAGTTGCCTATGTAAAGCATTAGTCCTAGAATTAGAATTACCAGAAAAATAAATATAAATTTTGTGATTAAAAGTAATTACCAAATGTACTTGCTCTGCTGGCCATGATGGAATAATTGGTATCAGATCATCAGTCCCATCATAAATAACCATACCACTGGAGAAAGTATGAGATAACTATTTTCATATAACTCATAAATGAGTCCAACACTTTCCCTGGCTAACTGCCAGGCTTGACAATTCCTGACTATGATACAGGGTAGTGGTGCCAGAGCACACTGGTCCCACTAAGGTAAGAAGGCAGAAAAGCATTTGGGATGGTAAAGAAAATGAAATTTGTAGAGCTGATCAGAGGGGAGGAAACTGTGTAGAGGGGGCAGAGCCTGTCCTTGGCTGAGGGTGGGCTTTACCTATGGATGTTGAACTATGCAAGGATTACCAGAGAACAGTTGCTATGGGGTTAAGAGAACAGAAATACTAAAATCTGAACAGGGCTGGCAATTGTAGAAGTTCTGACCTAGCCAGAGTGGATAGATTTCATTAACACCTCAATCATTCATCTGAGAAACCAGAAAGGCCATGCCACAGCAGTAAAAATCACACCTTATGGAAAGATCTTCTCTAGACACACTAATTGAACCTAAAATAAAGACTTAATATCTGTATGGGTGAAAGAACTTGGAGTTTGAGCCCTGCCAAGTTAGAAGGGCTTGATAAATACCTTGAACTTTCAAAGATCTACCCTACTGCCACATAAAATGAAGCCTACACAAGTTCAAAATGACCAGCCAATAATTAAAACTACCTACAAGAACAAAAAACATTCTTAAGAGGAACATAAGAGAATTTAGTGTTATCAACAAAAATTCCCAGCTTAAAAATTTTTAATTACTGAACACACAGAAAAACAGGAAGTATGACCCATAGTCAAGAAAGAGAAAGCAGTTAACAAAAACAGACCCTGAGATGGCCTAGAGGTTTTAGCAAACTGGCTTTACAACAGCTGTTGTAAGTATATTAAAGGAACATACGGGGGCAGCCGGATGGCTCAGAACAAGAGCTGAGCTCTGAACAGCAGGGTTGACGGTTCAATTTCCACATGGGCCAGTGAGCTGTGCCCTCCACAACTAGATTGAAGACAATGAATTGCCATTGAGCTTCCGGAGGGGCGGGCTGATGGCTCAGTTGGTAAGAGTGCAAGCTCTCAACAACAAGGTTCAATTCCCGCATGGGATGGTGGGCTGCGCCCCCTGCAACTAAAGATTGAAAACGGCGACTGGGCTTGGAGCTGAAATGCGCACTCCACAACTATATTGAAGGATGACTTGGAGCTGATGGGCCCTGGAGAAATACACTGTTCCCAATATAATTTAAAAAATAGTAATTTTTCTCTCTTTTTTAAAAAAGGAACATATGTACCCAATGAGTGAACAGATGGGAGGAACCTCAGGTGAAGGGTATAAATTATGAAAAAAGAACAAAGTGGTAATTTTAGAACTGAAAAGTATAATATATAAAATTTAAAAATTCACAAGATGGGCTTAAGAGATTGAATATAGCAAAAGGAAGGTCAATGAGCTTGAAGACAAATCAACAGAAATTAACCAATCTGACAAACAGAAAAAAAAATACTGGAGAAAACTGGACAGAGCCTCAGTGAACTATGGGACAACCAAATGGTCTAATATATGTGTAATTGGAGACACAAAGGGAGACTAAATTGAGAAAGGGGCTGAAAATTATTTAAAGATACAACAGCCAAATTTGAAACATCAGAGTGGAAATTAGGGTGTGGGAAGGGAAAAGCAGGGTCACTCAAGCAATCAGTTATCTAAGTCACCCAGGGCTTTCTGAAAGAGGGACCTTCATGGATGGGGCAGTCTGATTCCCTATCTAGTTCTGTAGCTGGTAGCTTTGTCATACAGCTGGCAATATTTATTTGAGATGGATGTCTCTGAAACGCATGCTTTGGCAATAAAAATCTTAATGTTAAGTGCTGACACTACAAGATTTATTTTTTCTTAATTTCCTTATAATACAGCTAACTCTTTAAATGTAATGCCATAAGACAGGGGTTCATAACATAAGGTGTTGGACAATTGTTTGCGAACTCATCCTAGAAAAAGTGCTACCTACCTCGTTGCTGAATATCACTACAGTCACCTTCGAAGTACTCCCCTTGGGAAGCTATACACTGATGCCAGCACCTAACCACCCTACAAAGCAATTTTGGAACTCTTTTTCTGGAATGGCCATCAGAGCTGTCGTCGTAGTACCCTTGATGTCCTGAATGTCGTCAAAAAATCTTCCTTTCAGTATTTCCTTTACCTTCGAGTAAATAATGAAGTCATTGAGGGCCAGATCAGGTGACTAGGGAGGGTGTTCCAATACAGTTATTTGTTTACTGGCTAAAGACTCCCTCACAGACAGTGCCGTATGAGCTGGTGCATTGTCGTGATGCAAGAGCCATGAACTGTTGGCAAAAAGTTCAGGTCGTCTAACTTTTTCATGCAGCCTTTCAGCACTTCCAAATTGTAAACTTGGTTAACTGTTTTACGAGTTGGTACAAATTCATAGTGCCACAAGATGGTCATGGGGGTTTGAAAATTAATTTGGGGAACGTACAGAGGGATAGTGGATGGGGGGAGGGGGGTTCACACAGTGTGAGGGATATAAATGATAAACGTCTAAGTTTTGCTTTGTCTTGTGCACCTGAAACTAATTAAAAAACAAATAAATAAATTTGAAAAAAATATTCATAGTGAATAATCCCTCTGATATCAAAAACATTGTTGCAACAAGTTCATGAACTTAATTGTCAGACCTTGTATACAAAAAATTAAAGGTATAAATGCCAAGAGACTGGGGCTTCTTCTTGTTTCCTCACAGGGCATATTAGTGCCACTCTTTTCTGTTTCAGTGTTTAGTGCACTGAAAACCATGATTTTGACCAACTTGGAGAAGGCAAGCACTAGACCATGACCACATAGTCAATTGCGACCAAATGTCCTAAGGCAAACCTGTTGGCTTAGAATACAAGAAAGCCAAGTAGGATAAAGGTATTAATTGCCTCCCTCTGACATTTGACACACAATTTTTGGGGCAGCCTTGGCCACACAGAGCTGGTGCTCATTTAAATTAGGGCAACTGAAAGAAAAGCATGAATAGAGAGACTGTGTAAGCTAGAGAAGGAAAGCCCAGGGAGAGGAAGCGCTGTTTCCCAAAAGGGAAAGGAGACAAGTATACCAGAAACCCCTCTCTTGGGTAAAGGTGAAAGTCTGGAAAGAAGGCAAGGCCAGGCAGTCTAAACAGCAGCCTAGGAAGCGAGTAATTTCCTCCCTAGTACCTCAATGATGTCTCCTCCTTCCTGACCTGCTGACTGCTGTGCCAACTGCACTCAACGCCCCCCCCCCCCCCAACACACACACAGCTGGACAGGGGCCCAGAAGATGTTGTGGCTTCTATTAGACAGCTCTGCTGGGGAATGAATTTTGGTGTGGAAAAATGGAATTCCTGCTCATAGGGGGGAAAAGAATGAGGCAATTCTAGGAAATGGCTTAAGCTGCCATTTTAGAACTCAGAGCTAAACTGGGTAGGGGAAGCCCATAGTGTGGCACCTCTGAAGAGTGAACTCTCAGCAGTGGCAAAGGGGATGAGTAGGGAAGGAAACCTCAGATCAGCAGACAGCATATTAAGTCTACTCCCTAATAGGTGGATGAAAAATGTCCCCCACTTGAAGCAAGAATATCTAGGAAGAAAATCCAGCCTGGAGAAAAAGCTTGAAGTTTACACACCGCTCTTCTTCCCTCCCCCCTGCCCCACCATACACCCACACCCCTATCTACCTATTGTCAACTGTACAAAAACAAACAAAAAAAACCATCAGACTATCCCAAGGGGTGAGGGGGAGACATGGAAATGCAAATCGTTGTTGTCAAGTCCAATCCTATGGCACAGGTCAGTTATGCCTGGCAGCTGTTGCATCCATTGCCTTTTCTGCATTTAAGGGATTTAAGCTGCTCATTGGGTCAGATTTTAAGTTGTAAGGGAAGCAATTGTTACTGAGTGAGACCAGTCTGCTGGTAGTTCTTCGGTGTCACCTCTCTGTATTGATTTTTCTGAGCAGCACTCTACAGCCTCCACACCTCCTAGATGAAATCCAGTCACAACCCTGAATGCCATGAAAGCCTGCTATGCCAAACAGTTCTCCTCACTGTTGCCAGACTTGCTCACAGTTCAAAGTGAGGAGCAAGAAGGCTGCCTTGAGGAAGAGAGGTAAAATGTCTAGATCTTGCTTTTGAATCCTGGTACTTAGATTCCAAAACCATTAACTCTGTTCTCTATCCAACCAGAACCACATGTTTACCATCTAGGTCCTATTCTGGCTATTATGGGGTTTACAAGCAAAAATAGATTTCCTAACCTTGAGGTGTTTTAAATTTAGGAAGACTACACATAAAAATAAAACATCTGTTTTAGGAATGGGAAGATTACTTGATCTAACTTATTAGCTTTAAGGATCTGAGCCCTGAATGGACTAAATCTTTGCTACTTAATGTGGTCTGATGTTGACAAGCTTAGTCAACATCATTTGGAAGCTTGCTAGAAATGCTGATGCTGGGGCTCCACCCCAGTCATGCTGATTCAGACTTTGCATGTTTATAAGATTCCAGGTGATATGTATGCACATTAATATGAAAAGCACTGGGTTAAATAATCTACCCACACACACAGTTTAGTAATAGCAACAATTAACCAACAACTAAACTTGATTTTCCAAAATAGGGTCTTTTCTCTACATTATCACGTGACACTTTCCTTTCTTGGGGTGAAAGCAGCTTTGTTACAAATAATGGATGCCAGGGCCCCACTCCAAACTCATAATCTTTTGGAGGTGGTGTTCAGGCACTGTATTTTTAAAAGCTCCCATGGAGAGCCAGGGAGATTCCTCTGAATCTCAAGAAGTCACCACAGGATAGAGATCAAGGAAGGTTTCATGAAAGATAGCTGGGAATTTGGTGTTGAAGGATGGACAGGATCTAGAAGAGTTAGGAAAGAGGAGCAGGCAAGGTATTCCAGATGATGTATGGAGTGGGGTAGAGTGGGGTGGGTAGTACTGCAGGGAAGGAGGAGATGGAGAAAAAGGCAAGGAGGATTTTAGAAAGCAGGCAATCCAGATTTCTACATGGAAACTCCTAACTATTAAATGCTGACAACTCTTTCAAATGTGAAACATGAGGCTGGCCAAACCAAACATCTGTATGCCACATGTGGACAGTTAGAGGGCATCCTCACCTATATGCATGGAAAATCAGCCAGATGCAAGACCATTTGCTACTGAAAACCACCCTCATTGAATCTAGGACAACCTTCCCAGTGGCTCAGACCGAGACCCTGGCCTTGCTTCCTGCTCTCTTCCCACTGGCCTTTCTCCAACTCTTCACCTTGCCTTTTCCCATCAGGGAAGCTCATACAGCCCCTCATCTTGGAAGTCTCTCCTGGTCTCTTATTGCAGGATGCTGAGATTCCAGCTATTCCTGTAGGTCGCATATAGCACCACTGGACACTTAAACATAGAAGTCCTTGCATTGTTACTTTGAACTTGCTTGTGTGTTAACAGCCAATTTCTGGGTGAATGACTGAGTTACAGGTGTGGCTCTCTGAGAGATGTCCAGATAGGGTTCTAAGACTAGGCACTTATCTGGGGCCTGCTGGGCGGAAGTGAATTCATTACGAAAAAGGTAGCCTGGGGGGAAAAGAAGGGAATGGATTCAACCTTCTAGAGCTTAGAAAGAATTTTATAAAATTTGCATCTCTCCCTGGTCTCTAAGACACGTGGACATTTTCTTGGTCTTCCTAGAGAAGGAGTAAGTTTAAAAAGCATACCTAAGTAGAGAATTTAGAGGGTGCCGGGGTGGAAATGCCCCCCTACATGTGAAGTGGGGCTTGCTCTCGGGCTCCCCAGTTGAGGTGTCCCAGGTGGCACCAGCGCAGCCCTGTTCTCAACCAAAGCCCCGAAAAAAGACCAGAGCCAAGCCGACAGGCGGGCTCTGCTCTAAGCTATGGCCTAAGAGTGAGGTTTCTGTCCCCGCAGAAGAATGAGAGTTTGACCATAATTTGTGGATTCCAGCAGAAGAAAAAGGTCTCTGGGCACTCGCAGTGAAGTGTTCGGGTTGAGGACGAGTGCTCAGAATCTGGGTCTACCTCGCACTGACGAGACCCTGGGAAGACTGCTGTATCTCTCCTAGCTTCGGTCTCTCCATGGGGTTAGTCGCAGTTAAAAAGGTATGTCTGCTAGCCGAGAACACGCCTGCCAAGCGCTCACAGAATACTGGGCACAGGTTTGCAATCCGTAACTGGACCCGCGAAACTTTACTACCGCACGGTATCCGATCAGCGTCAACCTCAGAATCCCAACAGTCAGTCCCGGGACGTCATTTCCGCGCGCCGAGGGCCGGGCCTGGTGCCCGACGCGGAAATTACTACAGGCGTCACTGGGAAGTGTAGTCTTTGAGGCCAAGGTGTTAGAAGAGGATCACGGCATGACGGAGAACTTCAGCCAGGTTCCTGTACATGTTTTGTGAACGTGGTTTTAAGAAAAAAGAGGATGAATACAGGTGCCACAGTGGTCATTATCCAGTCACCGGAGAACGTTGCCTGGAATCAGCAACCTCGGAAGCCAATGGGAGCTGCTGGCCGTGAGCGTGCTTCTGGGTGCGCCGTGGGCCCAGCGCCAGGCCGAGGATTCTGGGTAGTGTAGTTCCGGCGCGGTGCTGGAGTAGATCCCCAGCTGGAGGCTGAAGTGACCCCTTGTTCTTTAGTGGCGTTGGTGAGGGAGACTCCCGGGACCTTTGCCGCAACCGTGCCCTTCCCTGCACAGAAAGGTAGGTACTGAAAGGCTGGCCTGTGGACAGGCTGGGGACGGTGCAGATGGCGGGGAGAGGAGGTAGTGGTGCGGTCGCGCTGTCGTGGCTCAGGCCGTGCTCTCCCGGATGTCTCATTTGGGGGTGTGGGCGCGAATCTCCGAGGGACGTGGGTCAGCTCAGCGGTGAAGTCTAGTGGTGGTGGTGGGTGCTGGGCTCCCGCCTTTCGTCCTAGGGTTCCTGTGGGTCGGACATTTTCGGCCTTGGCCGAAACAACGATATAAGGAGAGGGGTCGCTTATGCCACAGGTCCCCGGGTTTTGAGGAGTTGAGTAAGCAGGCTTTGGGGGCCTGATATTTCCCAGGTGGTGGAGTGGAAGCTGCCCCTGGGTCCATGTATTTGGGTTTTTGTAGGTGGAGGCTGATAGTTTTACTTTGGGCCCAACTACCCTCCGCTTTGCAGAGGCCGGGAGAGGGGCCGGCGGGCTTGGTCAAACGTACCCGGCTTGGACTAGGTGTTGAAGTGGCCATTTTGGCTCTGTCTTAGGGTCTCTATTTGGCAGGCCGCCCCTGGGTTCGGGCCTTGGAGGATGAGGTCGGGTTGGGGCCCACTGGGCAAGTTTTTGGAAGGTCCCGGGGACTGTCACTGATCACAGGACTCACAGATTCCCACATATCTGGTGTAGTCAGGCTTTGGGATTTTAAATTCCATTTTAACTTTGTTATAGAAAAATTTCAGACAAAAGTAGATAGAACTTCATAGACCCGTCATACAGATTCAATGCTTATCACCTCGTAATCACTCTTGATTCATTTCAAAATGACGCGCTGAAAACCCTTACAACTCACAGTGGTTCACCATTACTGCCCTGTTTAAGAGCATGGCCTCCTCAACCTTATTTCATCCAGGCTTTGTCACTTAATATCTGTGTCACCTTGGTCAAAAGACTGACCTCACTGTCTCAATTTTCTTATCTGTAAAATGGAGATAATAAATCATATTTCATTGGGTTGAGGATAGAATAAGGTAAAATTCTTGCAGTGCCTGAGACAGTCTCTGGTATTAACTTTCCTTATTAAGAGCAAAGGTCACACAGGATCAGCTCAGGGTCAGCGTCAGTAGCATGTCTGGGCAGGCAGTGTTCACAGCCCACATATCAGTTCTGTTTCCAGCAAGTTGCCCACAGTCTTTTTCTTCTGTGGCAGGTCCATTCCTGATGCCTTTAAGGAAGAAGAGGCCCTACCCTGCTGGAACTTGAGTGTTTCTAGTGACTCTCCTGAACCTTTTTGTTCTTGTTCTGTGCCTCCCCCACCTACCCACCCATCCTCTACCCCGGCAGCTATTGCCTGCCCCAAGATGGTTGCCTGGTGGGCAAAGAGAGGACTCCTGGGCTCCTGGAAGCCCAGCTTCAGATGGGAACCACTTACCTTTTGTATGCTGAACCACTGGTAGGTTTCCTTCATCAACTTTGACGTCTTGTGCCCAGATTGTCCCATCCAGGGATTAGAGCCCCAGCCGGTTTCCCCAGGAAACAAGGCCTATTGTAAAGGTGACAATTTTCGGAGGGCCTATTCTTCAGACCTGGTGTCCTCGTTCATGACTCCTCCATCCTTGCCCTAGCATTTCTTCTCTCAGCATTTGTTCAGACTGCTCATTTCCAGGGCTTGTCTGCTTGTGAAGTTATCAATATTCTGTTCTCATTCTATCTAGTGCCCTCACTGACTCTTTTCCCTGCTGGAGTAGTTTGCAGCAAATCCTCATCATGTCATTTGACCTTCAGTAGGCATCTCTAACACATAACCACAATTTCATTGTTACACCCAACAACAAAATTAATATTTCTTTCCCCAGTTGTTTAAAAAATATCTTTTATTTATTTATTTTGTCAGTCAGAATAGCCCTCATCAAAGGTAGGAGAGGGAGACATATCTGGAATTTAGCATGGTTGTTTTCCCTGTCACTGCCTCTCTTTCCTCCCATTTCTGATCTTACTGATCTAGGGTAACAGCTGCAACTACTAGTTGTGGTACAAGCATTTTGAATTTTCCTTGCCTCTTTCTTCTTTCCAAACCTACCTCACATTTGGTTGGCTGTTGTGTCCTCTCAGTTCCACCTATATGGTACCCCTTGATTCCTCCTCCTTCCCTTTGTCTCCACTCCTGCATCACCCTACTAGCTTCCTCTCTGTTCTCCACCATCTTCTTCTTTTTTTCTCCCACCTCCTGAGTTGGGCTCCTAATGTATAAATAAATATAAATGCTGCTTAACAATGGGGATGCATCCTGAGAAATGTGTTGTTAGACAATTTTGTTACTGTGCAGATATCATAGAGTATACTTACACAAACTTAGATGGTATAAGCCTACTATACCTCTCGGCTATATGGTATAACCTATTGCTCCTAGGCTACAAAGCTGTACAGCATGTTATTGTACACAATTTTAATACAGTAGTAAGTATTTGTGTATCTGAATATATCTCAACATGGAAAAGTTACAGTAAAAACACAGTATAAAAGATAAAAAATGGTACACCTGTATTTACCATGAATGGAGCTTGCAGGACTGGAAGTTGCTCTGGGTGAGTCAATGAGTAAGCAGTGAGTGGATGTGAAGGCCTTGGACATGACTATACTCTACTGTAGACTTTGTAAACTGTATACTTAGGCTACACTAAATTTATAAAACATTAAGGCCTTTGCACTGGCTGCTCTGTTGCCTGCGATGCTCTTTTCAAAGTTACTCACTTGGCTCATTCCCTCATATCCTTCAGATTTTTACTCAATTATCATCTCAGCGAGGCCTTCCCTAACCACTATTTAAAATTCTAAAACCTACCCCACTTCTGCTACTTCTTTTTTCCTTCCTGCTATATTTTTCTTCATCTTACTCATCACTTTCTGATGTACTATGTGTTTTATTTACTAATATGTCCGTCTTCTTCCCCCTAGACTTTTACATCAGTGAAGACAGATGTTTTTGTCTTTGTTCACTTCTATATCCTGTGTCTAAAATAGAGCCTGTCACACAGTTGGAGCTCAATAAATACTTACAGAATGAGTGAATAATTCAACCCTGTGTATATAGAGCTATTCTTAGAGGAATGGATTAGGCCAACTGGGATATAGTCTCCAGAGACTCTGTCAAGAGGGACTGTTGCCACTCTCCTTGTCTCTCAGCTGATGTGGTGGTGCCGAGGCATTGAGAGTTCTCAGAGGTGGAATTAGTTGGCCTTGGTGATTGATTTGGTATAGGAGGCAGGGAAATACTTGTGGTGCCTGAATAGGCATGTGGATGATAGGGAAGGTGCTTCTGTTGTTAAGAAAGTTGAGGATAGAAAAGGCACAGTATGGCTGGAAGGGTTCTGATTATTGATTGCTGCACAACAAACCATCCCAAAACTTAGTGGCTTAGAAGAACCATCATGTTATAATCTCTCACAGTTCCTTGGGTTTACCAGGATCAGCTGGGCAGTTTTAAGTTTTACTCTGAGTTATAGATGTGGCTTGTGACTAGTCATTTGCAGATTCCTTTGCGTTAGAACATTGAAAATAGTTCCCTCATGTATTTGACAGTTTAGTGAGTTGGCTAGAAGGCTGAGGTCAACCGGGACAGCTGGGCCTCACTCCCTTTCCATGTAGTATCAGGGGCTCTGCCTCCTCATGGTCTCTCCAGCAGAGATGTTAAACTCGTTATATGGTATCTCAGACCTCCCAAGAGCTAAAGCCTTCTTAAGACTTAAGTCTGTAACTGGTACAGTATCACTTGTGACACATTTATTGGTTAAAGCATAAACAAGGCCAGCCCGAAGGAGCTCCCAGTGTTTTGAAGCTGGAATAATTTGAGCAGCCAAATAAAGTGATAATATTGTTATAAACCATAGAATAAGATGTGAATCCATACTGACATAAATAAATAAATAATTGAATAAATAATTGAATAAATAAGTAAATAGGTGGGGTATAAAGGATAGTTTTTGCTTACAGAAGAATTCCACTTAATGAATTTATAATGAAAGAGGGAAATAGAACATCATCATTTGGCAAGCACCACAGTAATAACTCTTTCAGACAGTTCCCACAAATGTATGCTAAAATTATTGGATGGAAGTTTGAAGAGAAAGAGGATATTTGAATAATTTCAAAGTACCTGTCTCAAGATATTTATTAATTATAAAGGGAAAAATAGTGATTTTACAGTGGAAAAACTCAGCAGACACTGACTTAACCAAGTGATCAAGATCAAGGTTAATATCAGTAATGAGAACTACCAATATCATGAATCCCTGATATGGTTCACTGAAAAGACACATCACTTCTGAGGTATACTAGCCAAAAATGGACTAACCTCCTTCTAATCATGAAAAATCATCCAATAAACTGAAATTGAGGGATATTTTTCAAAAGTATCAAGTTGATGGAAGAAGAAAAGACTGAACTGTCATAGGTTGGAGATTCAACATATACAGCAACTAAATGCATGCAATGTGGATACCTTGAGTTGAATCTTGGACCAGGAAAAAGATGTAAGTGGAAGAACTGGTGACCTTTGATTAAAGAATGTAGTTTAGTTAATAGTATTGTGTCGGTGTTAATTTCCTGATTTTGATCATTGTACTGTGGTTTTCTAAGACATTAACATTAGAGAAAATAGAATGAAGGTTATATGGGAAATGATATTTTTGCAACTTTTCTGTTAAGTCTAAAATTAGTTCAAAATAAGTTAAAAATCCATCAATCTTATATTCTTGAGTTTTTTTAAGTGAGGAATGAATGTTGAGTTTTGTTCAAGAATATTTCAGCACGTATAAAAGCAACCATGGTTTTTCTGTTAACTAAAATGGTATATTATAGTAATGAATTTCCTAATACTGAACTAATCTTGAATTTCTGGGTAAATCCCTCTGTCATGGTGAAACATTTTCTTATTGTGGTGTTGCAATCTTTTAGCTAATATTTTATTTAGAATTTTGCTTCAGTATTCATACATTATATTGGTCTATAATTTTCTGTTTTTTGAGCTATCATCAAGTTTTGGTGTCATCAATATTTTAGATGCTTTATAAAAAGAATGAGGAAGTTTTCCTTAATTTTTCAGTGCTCTGGGACAGTATGCAGAGTATGGGGCCTATCTGGTTTGAAAGTTTGGTAGAATTCTCATACCATCTAGGGTCAATTTTGGTAAATTATATTTCCTTAGAGGTTATTCACTTCATCTAGGTATACAAATTTATTTTCATAGAGGTCTGCAAAATACTCTTATATGACTTTTTAAAAATGTGTTTTAGTGATTGAATAGTTAATTCTTCTCTGTCATTTCTTATTTGAATATTTAGACTTTCTCTCTTTTCTTGATTAAGTTGGCCATGTTTATTTCACTAATTTTTTAAGAAATTGGATTTGATTTATTAGACTTTTTTATTAATTTCTGCTTTTATCTTTAAGTGTCTAAGGCAGTACATTTTCTTCATCTCGCTATTTTAAATGAATCTCATATATATGTTTTTATTATTTTTTAGAAATTCTGTAACTTCATTTTGTGTTTTCCCTTTAACTCCTACCTATTGCCTGTGCAACATTAAATGAACTTCTTTTATTTTCCTCTTCCCTTTTCTTCCATTTTAGTGGCATTTCTACTTTATAGGAAAGACAGCCATATACCATTAGTATACGACGGAGGTCAGGCAATTAAGTTCGTGAACTTGTTGCAATGATGTTGCTAACCTTTTTTTATGTCAGAGGGATTATTTGTTATGAATGTGTACCAACTGGACAAACAGTTAACCAAGTTTACTATTTGGAAATACCGGAAACGGTGCGTGAAAAAGTCAGACGACCTGAACTTTTCGTCAACAGTTCACGGCTATGGCATCACAACTCACAATGCATCACAATGCACTAGCTCACATGGCGCTGTCTGTGAGGGAGTTTTAGCCAGTAAACAAATAACTGTATTGGAACACCCTCCCTACTCACCTGATCTGGCCCCCAGTGACTTCTTTCTTTACCCAAAGATAAAGGAAATATTGTAGGGAAGACATTTTGATGACATTCAGGACATCAAGGGTAATATGACGACAGTTCTGATGGCCATTCCAGAAAAAGAGTTCCAAAATTGCTTTGAAGGGTGGACTAGGTGCATAGTTTCCCAAAGTGACTGTACTGATATTCAGCAATGAGGTATGTAGCACTTTTTCTGGGATGAGTTCGTGAACTTAATTGTTGACCTCGTATATTTTTCTTCCTCTCTCTTCCATACTATTTAGTGCTGGATCTACAATTAAATAGATTAAATGCTCACCATTGTTCTTTAACTGAGTTTCCCCTATCATGTCATATGTTTAATATTCATCTTCTAGTCGTTTCCTCACAAAGAGCTCATGGCTAGAGAATTCCTTGAGCTCTTACGTGTGCAAAACATTTTTAATAGTCTTACTTAAAGAATCCTTTGGATGGATATAAAACTTTTGGTTCATAATCTCTTTCCTTAAGTTTCTTGTAAATGTAGCTCCATTTTATTGCCTTGCTTTGAATGACTTTTCATTGCCATATTTTTTTATTGTGGATATATATATATGTATATGTGTACCATGTTTCCCTGAAAATAAGACCGGGTCTTATATTAAGTTTTGCTCCAAAAAACGCATTAGGGCTTATTTCCAGGGGATGTCTTATTTTTTAACATACAACAATCTACATTTATTCATGTACAACAATCTACATTTATTCAAATATGGTCATGTCATCTTCTGAACACTGTCATAACGTAATTCAATTCTGGCTTGAATTTCTTGCAACTCCATTTCCTGTAGAACCTTTGGCCCCAATCTCTCATGTCCAGCAATAGAGCTCTCTTTAAATGAGCACTTCTTGTCCATGTAGGCTGCTCGTAGTGCATTGGCAACACAGCTATCAGTGATTTTATCCCATGAATTCTTCACCCAAGTCACGACCTCTTGCAGGCTAGCTTCACAAAATTTCCACGCTGATTTCTCTCCATTCTATTGTCAGTGTAGTCATTGATTTCCATGTGCAAATGGTCCTTGAATGGCTTGTTTATTGCAATATCAAGAGTCTGGAGATAGGCAGTCATTCCTGCGGGAATCATTATTTGATCTAGTCTTCTCTCTGTAAGGAAGTTCTTCAAGTCTTTAGCGCGGTGAGTGCTGGCTGAATCCCAGACTAGCAGACCTCTTTGGCCACCTTGCAAAACAAGTGGCAGCATTAAATTGACCCACTTCCTTATAACGGCTTATGTGCACCAGGCTTTTTCGGTTTCAAGAACATAATGCCTGCAACATGTTCAACCTTATCTTTCTTGCCCTTACTGATGATTAGAGGTGGGGCTTTCTTTCCATCCAGACGAATTGCCAAAATATAGATAACACATGCACTTTCATAACCAGTGGAGGGAATATAGATAGACAAGGCACTCCTCTGATCAATTGTCGTTTGACATCCTTAGCCCATAAACACTGCAGTTTCATCTATAGCAATTATGTTGGAGAGTTGGTATTTAGAAAAGTCGATGCCATCAACAAAAGACTTGAATGCAAGTGCACGTTTAATAACTTCAGTATCTTCCAGCTTGAACAGTATTGTCGATCTTAGAGACAGTTCATATCGCTGAAGGAAGCCATCCAGCCAGTGTTGTGATGCTTTGAATTCTTCTGGGGATATTTCTAACTGTGGTGCCACTGCAAGGGCAAATGCTTGAATATCAGCCCTGCGCACAACCAAGGTCTTTGCTCTCCTGTCAGCAATCCATTCACAGATGATGTTTTCCAGCTCAGGAAATAATGGTTGCCGACCTGATCCACACTTGTGCTTCTTAGCATTTCCCTTGTCCACCTTTTGCCTGAGGTTATCATTCTCTGCTTGCCATTTTTGGACCATTCGGAGATCCTGCTTCTTCTCTTTGCAAAAAGCTGTAAGATTCTTGCCCCAGGAGTCCTCCACGATTCCTTTCTTGTACTCGACGGAAGAGCTCTTTCTTTTTGTACTCATCTTGTCTGGGGGTCAAAATATTATTCCCTTTAAATCTACCATTAAATCAAGTGTTAATTGAAGACTTAAGAGACAGGAGTGGCAACAAAAATGGTGACAGTTAAGAATGATGGTCCACACAAAAGCGATAAAAAATTGCACGCACCAAAATTTAGAAAACATTTCTTTATTTCACATGAGTGCATTAAGTACTTCCATTACAACACATGGCGTATTGAATTATGAAGATTCATATTAGACACAAGCACGTCCGTTTGTTATCAAGTGTGCACATTATTCATGCATTGTGTCTGTGCTCTGATTGGTCATTTCGGCAATAAGTTTGAGTTCATCTGTTTACATAGGTGTTTATATCTCGTCCAAAGGCACCCGCTTGGGTATTTACAAATACTTAATTATAATTTATATTATCATTGATTTTAAGTATTAATGTCAATGATATTTATTTATATTTAATTATATGTTAATATTTTATAATTCGTCGTGGGACAAATTATAAAATAGTACGTCATGTGTTACAGTGGATGCACTAAATGCGTCTGTCTGGCTGACAATCTTAACTGGGGCTTATTTTGGGGTAGGGCTTATATTATGAGCATCCTGAAAAATCATGCTAGGGCTTATTTTTCGGTTAGGTCTTATTTTGGGGGAAATACGGTGTATGTTGTGTGTGTGTGTGTGTATACATATATATGTATATATATAATTAAATTTACTATTTTAATTATTTTTAAGAGTATAGTTCAGTAACATTAAGTACATTCACATTGTTGTACAACCATCCCCACTTTCCATCTCCAGAACTTGTTTTATCTTTTCAAACTGAAACTCAGTACTTATTAAACAATAACTCCCTATTTCCCCTTCCCCAACCCCTCACAATCATCATTCTACTTTCTGTCTATATGAATTTGATTACTCTAAGTACCTCATATAAGTAGAACAATACAATATTTATTTGTTCTCTTGTGTCTGGTTTATTTCACTTAGCATAATGTCGTCAAGATTCATCCATGACACGTAGCATGTGTCAGAATTGCCTTTTAAACACACACAATGGGTCCCTCCTCTCTCTCCCTCTCTCTCTCTCTCTCTCTCTCTCTTTCTCTCTCTCTTTCTCTTTCTCTCTCTCCCTCTCCATATATATGTATATATCACATTTTGTTTATCCATTCATCTGTTGATGGATACTTGGGTTGCTTCTATGTCTTAGCTATTGTGAATAATGCTGCTTGCTTATAAACGTGAGTGTACAAATATATTCAAGTCCCTGCTTTTAGTTCTCTTGAGGATATATCCATCAGTAGAGTTGGTACACCATATGATAATTTTGAGAAACCACTATATTGTTTTCCATAGTGGATGTTTCACTGTACATTTCTACCAGCAATACACAAGTGTTGAATGAAGAGTTTGGTAAGTCTGATGGAAGTCTGATGGTATAATTTTGGCCTAGAATCACTTAGGATTTTTGTTCTTATTCAAAATCTGATAGATTTTCTAGTAGGTATCTCAAAGTCGGTGGTTGTGAATCAACTTTTCCTGGGTACTCTAAAGGCCCTTTAATATTTATATTTAGTTCATCTATTTTTCAAAAGTTTTCTTGGATTATAGTTTTAAATATGAGTTCTGTTCTCTGTTTTGTTTGTTTTCTTCAGGAACTATAATTTACACAAACGATATTTTTTCTTTGCCTGTTTTCCACTTTATAATCCTTTTTACATTATTTTATTGTTATTCTTTTAAGCGCTGTTCCTGTTCTTCAGTGCCTATGTGTTTTCATTTCAATCTATTCTTCATTGGTGTCTTATAATTTACTCTTCATTTTTCATATGATATCGTCTCTTTTTCTGAAGTTGTCAACTCTCATTCTGTTTTAGTCTATTTTTCTTCTTACCTTTTGAATTTTGTTTCTAGTTTTATTGAGATATAATTGACATACAACATTGTGTTAAAGGTGTGCAACATAATGATTTGGTACATGTATATATTGCAAAATGATTACAACAATAAGTTTAGTTAACATCCATCACCTCACATAGTTACATAGTTACAGATACGAATTTTTGATTCAAAATGATTTCTCATATTCCCAAATGTTTGAGGATATTTAATTCAGCTTGGAGTATTTTGTTATGGCTTTCTTTGTGTCACTTTTTAAAATTTTTTGGTAGAATTTTTTTTAGCTGCATTTTGGATTCTCATTTTTCTGTTTTGATTTTCTATAGATGAAAATTGTACGTCTGCATTTTTGTAGACAACTGTGAGATTCTAGTTTTTTTGAAATTTCTAGTTCAGGAAAACCCTTCTGTCAGTATAGTAAGTATGATTTCTTTAGTGGATTACAAGAAGAGGGGAGATTGTGTGTTCTTTCTTTTTTTTTTTTAAATCAAAGTTTATTGGGGTGACAATTGTTAGTAAAGTTACATAGATTTAAGGTGTACAATTCTGTAATACATTATATCTCACATTGTTCACCACCCACAGTCAGTTCTCTTTCCATCAACACATATCAGACCCCATTAACCCTCTTCTAGAGCCCCGCTCCCCCACCCCCGTTTACCTTCTGGTAATCCTTAAACTATTGTCTGTGTCCTTGAGTTTCTGTTCTTTCAGTTGTTTGTCTTGTTCTTTTGTTGTTTGCGGTTTATATGCCACATATCAGTGAAATCATAGGTTCTCTACTTTTTCTGTCTGACTTATTTCGCTTGGCATTATAATCTCAAGATCCACCCATCTTGTCACAAATGGTCCTATTTCATCTTTTCTTACCGCCAAATAGTATTCCATTCTGTATATATATGACAACTTATTTATCCATTCATCTATCGAAGGACATTTTGGTTGTTTCCATGTCTTGGCCACTGTAAATAAAGCTTCAGTGAACATTGGAGCACACGTGTCTTCATGGATAAATATTTTCAGATTTTTTGGGTAGATACCCAGGAGAGGGATTGCTGGGTCGTACGGTAATTCTATTCGTAATTTTTTGAGGAACCTCCACACTGCCTTCCATAGCGTCTGCAGCAGTCTGCCTTCCCACCGACAGTGTATGAGGGTTCCTTTTTCTCCACAGCCTCTCCAACACTTGTTACTATTTGTCTTGCTGATGATAGCCATTCTGACTGGGGTGAGGTGATATCTCATTATGGTTTTGATTTGCATTTCTCTGATGATTAGTGATGTTGAGCATTTTTTCATGTCTATTTGCCATTTGTATGTCCTCTTTGGAAAAATGTTTCTTCAGGTCCTCTGCCCATTTTTCAATTGGGTTGTTTGTTTTTTTGTTGTTGAGTTGCATGAGTTCCTTGTATATTTTGGATATTAGCCCCTTATCGGGGGCACTGTTTGCAAAAATCTTCTGCCATTCAGTTGGTTGCCTCTTTATTTTGTCGATGGTTTCTTTTGCTGTGCAGAGCTTTTAAGTTTGATATGGTCCCATTCATTTATTTTAGCTTTTACTTCCCTTGCCTTTGGGTCAAATTCATAAAACGCTCTTTGAACCCAAGGTCCATAAGTTTAGTACCTATGTTTTCTTCTATGCAGTTTATTGTTTTCAGGTCTTATGCTTAAGTCTTTGATCCATTTTGAATTAATTTTGGTACATGGTGACAGATAGCAATCCAGTTTCATTCTTTTGCACGCGACTTTCCAATTCTGCCAACACCATTTATTGAAGAGGCTGTCTTTCCTCCATTGTATGCTTTTAGCTTCTTTGTCAAAAATTATCTGTCCATATTTATGTGGTTTTATTTCTGTGTTCTCAGTTCTATTCCATTGGTCTGTGTGTCAGTTTTTCTGCCAATACCATGCTGTTTTGATTATTGTAGCCCTGTAGTACAAGCTAAAGTCAGGGAGTGTGATACCTCCAGTATTGTTCTTTTTTCTTAGGATTGCTTTGGCTATTCCGAGTCTTTTGTGGTTCGAAACAAATCTGATGATTTTTTTGTTCTATTTCTTTAAAAAGTACCATTGGAATTTTGATGGGGATCGCATTAAATCTATATATTGCTTTGGGTAATATGGCTATTTTAACTGTGTTGATTCTTCCAATCATGAGCATGGAATGTCTTTCCATTTCTTTGTGTCTTCTTCAATTTCTTTTTAAAATGTCTGGTAGTTTTCAGCATATAGGTCTTTCACATCCTTGGTTAAGTTTATTCCTAGGTATTTTATTCTTTTTGCTGCAATTGCAAAAGGAATTGTTTTTTTATATCTTTTTTTGAGATTTCATTGTTAGTATATAGGAAGGCAATGGACTTTTGTGCGTTGATTTTGTAGCCGGCAACTTTACTGTATTCGTTGATTGTTTCTAATAGCTTTTTGGTGGGGTCTTTAGGGTTTTCTATATATAGCATCATGTCATCTGCAAAGAATGATAATTTAACTTCTTCATTTCCAATTTGGACGACTTTTATTTCTTTCTCTTGCCTGATTGTTCTGGCAAGGACTTCCAATACTATGTTGAAAAGCAGAGATGATAGCGGACAGCCCTGTTGTGTTCCTGAATGTAGAGCAAAGGGCTTCAGTTTTTCACCATTAATTATGAGATTAGCTGAGGGCTTGTCATATATGTCCTTTATTATGTTAAGGTATTTTCCTTCTATACCTATTTTATTAAGTGTTTTAATCATAAATGGATGTTTATGTATCTTGTCAAACACTTTTTCTGCATCAATTGATATAATCATGTGATTTTTGTCCTTTATTTTGTTTATGTGATGTATCACATTGATATATTTGTGGATGTTGAATCATCCTTGTGCCCCGGGGATGAACCCCACTTGGTCGGGATGAATAATCTTTTTAATGTATTGTTGCATCCGATTTGCTTGAATTTTGTTTAGGAGTTTTTGCATCTGTATTCATCAGAGATATTGGTCTGTAGTTTTCTTTTTTTGTGTTACCCTTACCAGGTTTTGGTATCAGGGTAATGTTGGCCTCATAAAATGAATTAGGGAGTACTGTCTCTTCTTCAATTTTTTGGAAGAGTTTGAGTAGGACAGGTATTAGATTCTCTTTGAATGTTTGGTAGAATTCGCTAGTGAAGCCATCTGGTCCCGGACTTTTACTTTTGGGAAGGTTTTGGATGACTGATTCAATTTCCTTACTGGTGATTGGTCTATTTAGATTTTCCAGTTCTTCGTGATTCAGCCTAAGAGGGCTATATGTTCTAAGAACATTTCTTCTAGGTTATTGAATTTGTGGGCATATAGTTCTTCATAGTATTCTTGGATGATCCTTTGTATTTCTGTGGTGTCCGTGATAACTTCCCCTCTTTGATTTCTGATTTTGTTTATTAGTGTCTTTTCTCTTTTTATTTAGTGAGTCTAGCCAAAGGTTTGTCAATTTTATTAATCTTATCAAAGAATCAGCTGTTTGTGACATTAATTTTTTCTATTGTCTTTTTCTTCTCTATTTCACTTAGTTCTGCTCTGATTATTATTTCCTTTCTTCAGCTGACCCTGGGTTTCATTTGTTCTTCTTTTTCTAGTTCTTTAAGGTGTAACCTGAGGTTGTTTATTGGGATTTTTCTTGTTTCTTGAGATAGGCCTGTAATGATATAAATTTCCCTCTTAAAACTGCTTTTGCTGCATCCCAAAAATTTTGGTAGGATGTATTTTCCTTCTCATTTGTTTCTATGTATCTTTTGATCTCTCCTCTTATTTCTTTTTTGACCTGATTGTTCTTTAAAAGTATGTTGTTTAATCTCCACTTGCTCCCCGTCTCTGCACGTCTTCTTTCCCTCCCCCCCCCCACAATTTGCCCACCTTTAGGTGATTTCAGTCGAGTGCCTCTTAGTCTTGCCTGTGTGCTGCACAGGGAGTCCTTTGTGGTGTTGTAGTTGTTCAATTTGTTATAAATTCTAGGGGAGATTTCAAGAGGCTCACCTCATGCCACCATTTTATTGTGTCTCTTGTTCTTTCATTTTTAATTTTTAAGATTCTCTTCTGTTTTGCAGGACTCATAATTTCCTCCTTCTTGCTTGTTTTACCTTGTAGTTTCTAAGGGATGCCTTTCCTTGCTTATAATCCCTCTTTCCCCTGAAGCTTAACTTTGCAAGACTTCCTAATCTCATTCTGTCTATACTTTAAAGTCTCTTTCCTGTATGTAGTAGGTGCTCTGAACTATCAGAATACTTTTTCAGTATATTACCACATATGGTGACCTCATTTTTATGATGGTTGTTTTCAGTCAACTTTAAATCTGCTGTTAGTGCCTCTCTTCTCTTGTTCATGTAGTTTCCCTCCCTGAGCTGCTCTACTGCTCCCAAAATGGCCTAATGTAGGGAGTGTGGGAGATAGCTTACTGATTTAATGCTTTTCATTTCTTTATAGGTAATTATTTACAGGTAATTTGGAATTAGCACATTCTCTTTCTAGTAATGCTGAAAGAATGTATGCTTTGTGTAGTATACTTGTGTCTCAGTAGAAACTTAACTGTTATGTAGCAATCTTCTTTTACTTGATTGGACTCAAATTCTCAACTTGATCTCTCCTGTGGTGAACAGTAGTTGAAATTTGCACAGGTCATTCAGTCTTCCAGGTGTTATTATCCACTTGAGCTCCTTGTTGTCTACTTGTCTTATGTATTCAGGCAAAGTAGTCAACCAAAGACTTTGAGAGGAGCTTATCTGTAGAGTTAGGGCTCCGTCCATTGTTGCTCCCACTTTTCTTGGATTTTACTGTACAAATTCCAGGAAGTCTGGATGCCTCAGACTCTTGGTCAGCTCCCCTTGTGCCACGTGAGGGACTGGGGAGTGCCCTCAGATGAAAAGCCAGTTAGATACAGGTCTCACCCACTCTGTGTCCCTTCTTTGAAGGGTTGTATCCTTTCCAGTTTGTGACTGCTTTTGGTTGCAGTGTCTTTAGATAGTTGTTTTTTATATTTTGATTTATATAGGGTTTATACAGTTAACCCCCATATAATATAGTTGTTAGGTTCCTAAAAAGTGCCATGTTATGCAAATCCATGTTATATGAAACAGAGAACTGGTACAAAAAAGGGGGTTAGGTTCGAAAAAAATTTTTAAAAAATGTACTATTATATTTTTATAACTAAGAGAAATATCTTTGTTAAAGTAACTCTCATCAAAAGTATAACATATTAATATGTATTAAACAATGTTTTCTTCGTCATCACTACTAAGCACCATTAACCGAGGGTGTTTTTCTTTTGACAAGATATCTTCATCCTCTGAACTTAATACTCCACAAACAAAATGGATTTAAAATACTAATTTTAAAATTCTGCAGTCAAATCTGATACGACATTCACGCTTGAATGAAAAATTTCAAATGAGATATCTTTTGCTCTTAAAAGCTTTCATTACGTTCCATGTTATTCGGGGATTTCCCTAATTTCGAATGAGATATTTTTTCTTAAAAACTCTTATTATGCTCCGTGTTGTTCGGGGATTTCCCTAATTTCGAATGACATATTTTTTGTTCTTAAAAGCTCTTATTACACTCCCTGTTGTTAGGGGATTTCTCTAAGTCTCAAATAGTGTTAGAGTAAAACTGTGTTCTAGAATGCCATGTTGTACGAGGGTTACCCCCAATTCTCTAACTGTGTTAGAGCGAAACTGTGTTATAGAGGTGCCATGTTGTCTGGGGGTTACCTGTATTATTAGTGGTTAGTTGAATGCAAGCTATTCTATCAGTATCAGAATCTAATGGTACTGGTTTTTAATTTACTATTTCTTGTTCTTTTTATTGTTTTCTTTATTATTGTCTTCTATTTTTGTTGTTTTTCAAAATTTTTTTTGTTTTTCTCTTGTTCTTTTTAAAACATTCTTTTGTTTCTTTTTTTCTCCCCTACTTTTCTTGAATTGAAGGCAAGTGAAAACAAGTCGTTGGTTTTTTAAATTTATTACATTGGTAATTTTAAAAAAAATGATGGAATATGTATTATTAGAAGTGTGGAAAGGGGTACTTTCATATGTGGTTGTTGGGATTGTGAATTGGTATACCTTTGGAGAACAATTTGGCAGTATAAACGTGTATTCAATATTAAGACTAGTAATGCCACTCCTTTATCACTCCTACAAAAATACTGACATGTGCAAAAAGGTATTGCTTGTAACCTTGATGGTGATAAACACTACAGTCTATCAATTGACAGAAGACTACTTTGTTTAAAATATTGTGGTCTGCTGGTGGAAATAGTATGACAATTATTAAAAAGAATGGAGTTAGATCGATAGTGGTGGTGTACAAACAGCCCCAAGATGTTAAAGGAAAATGAGAATGGTACAGATGGTTTTTATTTATGGGAAAATAACATTATTTGCACATGTACACAAATATGAATGAAAATGAAGAGACAAAGGTATAAATCAAGGAGTAGTCATGAAACAGGAAACAGTTAATACAAGTTACTCTGGGGAAGGAGGTGGGTCCAGAAAGAGAACTAAAGTTTTTACTTTGTAATCTTCAGACTGCTTTGGATTCTTTATAACACTAACAAACATGTTAATTACACACACACACACACATCTATGTAATGAAATTATACCACAAATATAAATTTCTTGAAACGTCTTTTGACTTCCCCTATGATTTGCAGTTTTCATTTCTTTCCTAACCTTTTCTTTGAAATCATAATATTTATTATTAGTTTAATCTGAGTTGTCATAAATCATTGCTTCAAACTGATAATTCATTCTGGCCAATTTTTTCCCCTTGGTTATTGCTTTAGGTTTTACTGGTTTTGTTCTCAGTGCAGTGTTTTCTCTGCCCTGGCTACCCAATGAAAAACTGTATACTTTTGACTTTTAATGAAACATAAAAATTAAAGGAGACAATAGTATAATGAACATCTTATGTGCATCATCTTGATTTAACACTTCTTAATATTTTACGATATTTATTGCATCTGTTTTGTGGTGATGTTTAAGAATTTTAAAATAATTTTTATTAATCAAAATTTTTCAAACATGTTCAAAAGAGAAAATCAATAAAACCAAAAGTTGGTTCTTTGAAAAGATTGCCAAAATCAACAAAACCTTTAGCTAGCTTGACTAAGAAAACAAGAAGACTCAAATTACTGACGTCAGAAATGAAAGTGGGACCATTACTACCGATTCTACAAAAATGAAAAGGGTTATAAGAGTATTATGAACTATTGTACACCAACAAACTGGATGACCTAGATGAAATGGATAATTTCTTAGTAACAAAAGCCTATCAAGACAGAATCATGAAGAAATAGAAATTCTGAATAGACTAATAAGCAGATTAAATCAGTAATCAAGAACTGCCTGATAAAGAAATGCCCTGGACATGATGGGTTCACTGGTGAAGTCTGCATTTAAATAACTAACACCGATTCTCAAACTTCTCCAAAAAAATTGAAGAGGGAACACTGTCTAGCTCATTCTATGAGTCCAGCATTACACTGACACCAAAAACAGGCAAAGACAGTAAAGAAAACAACAGGCCAATATCCCTATGAACACTGGTACAAAATTTTCACAATACTAGCAAAATGAGTTCACCATATTAAACAAATTATACACTTAAAAGCTATTAAAAGAATTCCACTGGTGAAGATGGTGGAGTAGGTAAATGCATGCTTGCCTCCTTCCATGACCATATTAAAATAGAACAATCAACCTGGGTAACCATCTGAAGACTAGCTGAACAGAAGTCCTATAACTAAGGATATAAAGAAGAAGGCACCTTGAGACTAGTGGGAGGGGCAGAGATGTGAAACAGGCTGTCCCCACACCCACAAGTGGCAGTGGAGAATTAGGAGAAACATCCTGACTGCAGAGGTCTTCCATGAAGAGTGAGGGGTCCTAGCGCCATACTGGCTCTCCAGTCTGGAGCACCAGTGCTGGGAAGAGGAGCCCCCACAACATCTGGCTGTGAACATCAGTGAGGTTCCATTCGTCTGGGTAAGATGGAAGGCGGCTGGAAAGGTGTCCTCTTAAAGGGTCCGTGCACAGACTCACTCCCAGGCACTCACACTGGACTCCAGCGGAGGCACTGTGTCTCGGGTGGTGCCATTGACATACAAGAAGAGACTTGAGTTGTGTGGCTGCAGGGCAAGGGCTGGAGGGAAAGTCCCATTGTCCCTGGTTTGAACCCTCTGATGTAGCTGGCAGGCAGATGCCGTCTTTCCTGTGTTGAGCTGTCCCCCCACGTCCAAATTTGAATTTTCATTGTCCTGATAAGCTCTGCTCACTCCACCCTGATGACTCCTTAGGGCTTTGCCCCACCCAGCTTACTCAATGCCAGAGTCCTTTTTGGGGCTGGCAGGCAGCTGGTGTTAGCTGTTGCTGCAGTCTTTTTTGGACATATCTCGTGTCTGCAGGCCCTAGGTGGGCGGCTGGCCACAGTGTGCTTTGAGACTTTTGCAGAGTGAACCCAGGTTCAAAACGGGGGTCAAATCTGAATCCACATTAACCCGTTGAATATCACTTGCCCTATGCTGGTGACACCTTGGGACACTGCCCCATGCAAGTTGTGCATTGCTGGAGGCTGGTGGCCTGTGTGTAGCCGATGTTGGCCTGCGTTGCAGTCTTTCTTGGACAGCTTTCAGGGGTCCACAGGCCCCGGCAGGTGGCAGCTGGCCTTGCTGTGCTCTGAGCCTTTTGCGGAATAGCCCAGTCTCAGAACTGGCATCAAATCTGAATCTGTATGAATCCATTGAACACCACGTGACTGTGCTGGTGGCTCCCTGAGACTCTGCACCACCCAACTCCCAAGGTTTTTTTCAGTGGCTGATCCTTCAGGACAGCCAGCAGGCCTCAGGGTGCCTTCGGCTTTTTGCTGAACTACCGCAGGCCCAGTACTGGTGATGGCCAGCCTCAGTTCACAGCGTGGCCTCTTGCACACATCTCCAGGTCCAACCAGGCAGCAACCAACTACAGATAGTTTTGTAGCTCCTACCAGGTAGCTCTGGACCAGTCACAGGCAATGGTTGACCATGGCCTATACAGGAGCTCCTCCCAAGAGGCCCCAGAAGCAGCATGTCCAGTGGCCAGCTTCAAACCACAACAGAATACTACTCTATTGGCCCCACAAGGAGCCCACCCAAAGGGTTGTCTTGGCAGGTACCAGAGCCTGCTGTGGCAAATCCTGCTCAACTGGGTCAACCAGCAGCTCATATGCTGTGGTCATGACCAGTCCTCACAGCCAGTAAGCCTGAGAGTCAATCCCACCCACTGATGTGCCAACAGCCATCAAGGCTCAACTACAGTAGGAAGGCACACACAACCCACATGAGGGACACTCCTGGAGCATCTGACTCAGCATCTGACCAGGAAGCTTGTGCCACCAGGCGCCACAGGTCACCTACTGCATAAGGCCACCCTGCCAAGACTGGGAGACATAACAGATCTATTTAATGCATAGAAACAAACACAGAGAGGCAGCCAAATGAGGAAACAAATAAACAGAATGTCCCAAGTGAAAGAATAGAGGAAAACTCTAGAAAAAGAACTAAACAAAATAGAACGAGCAATCTACCAGATACAGAGTTCAAAACGCTGGTTGTAGGATGCTTAAGGAATTTAGTGAGAACTTCATCAAAAACATAGTAAGCATAAAAAATGACATTAAAAACCATTAAAGAAAAACGCAGTCAGAAATGAACAATACAATAACTGAAATGAAAACTACACTACAAGGAATCAACAGCAGGTTAGATGAAGCAGAGGATCGAACCAGTGATTTGGAAGACAAGGTAGCAGAAAACACCCAATCAGAACAACAAAAAAAGCAAAGAATTTTTTAATAAAAGGGTAGTTTAAAGGAACTTTGGGACAACATCAAACATAACAACACTCGCATCATAGGGGTACCAGAAGGAGAAGAGAGAGAACAAGGGATTGGGAACCTATCTGAAGAAATAATGACAGAAAACTTCCCTAACCTGGTGAAGGAAATAGACATACAAGCCCAGGCAGTGCAGAGAGTCCCAAACAAGATGAACCCAAAGAGGCCCACACCAAGACACATCATAATTAAAATGTCAAAGGTTAAAGACAAAGAGAATCTTAAAAGCAGTGAGAGAAAAGCAGTTAGTTACCTACAAGGGAGGTCCCATAAGACTGTCAGCTGATTTCTTAGCAGAAACTTTGCAGGCCAGAAGGGATTGGCAGGAAATATTCAAAGTAAGGCAAGAAACTACAACTAAGACTACTCTACTCAGCAAAGCTATCATTTAAGATGGAAAGAGAGATAAAGATCTTCCCAGACAAGAAAAAGCTAAAGGAATTCATCATCACCACACCACTATTGCAAGAAATGTTAAAGCAATTTCTTTAAGAAGAAGAAGAAGGCTGGTGGGAAGAACATAAATATGAATAATAAAATGGCAATAACTACATACCTATCAATAATTACTTTAAATGTAAATGGATTAAGTGTTCCAATCAAAAGACATAGGGTAGCTGAATGGATAAGAAAACATTCTGTTTACAAGAGACCCACTTCATGTCAAAAGATACACACAGACTGAAAGTAAAGTGTTGGAAAAGTGCTCCATTCACCTGAATGGAAATGAAAAAGAAGCTGGGGTAGCAATATTTATGTCAGACAAAGTAGACCTTAAAACAAAGGCTATAATAAGAGACAAGGACATTTCATAATGATAAAGGAATCAATCCAACAAGATGATATAACCCTTGTAAACGTTTATGCATCGAACATAGGAGCACCTGAGTACATAAAGCAAATATTAACCAACGTAAATAGAGAGATTGACAGTAATATAATCATAGGGGGCTTTAACAACCCCATTGACATCAAGGGGTAGATCTTCCAGACAGAAATTCAACAAAGAAAGAAACTGTACCCTTAAATGACACATTAGATCAGATGGATTTAATTGACCTTCTTAGAGCATTTCAACCCAAAGCAGCAGAATATACATTCTTTTCAAGTGCACATGGGACATTTTCCAAAATAGACCACATGTTAGGCCACGAGACAAGTCTGAATAAATTTAAGAAGATTGAAATCATACCAAGCATCTTCTCTGATCACAATGGTGTGAAACTAGAAATTAATTACAAGAAAAAACTGAAAAACACACAAACACATGGAGGCTAAATAACATGGTACTAAACAACGATGGGTTAACAGTGAGCTCAAGGAAGAAGTCAAAAGATACCTGAGACAAATGAAAACAAAAACACAATGACCCAAAATCTATGGGACACAGTGAAAGCAGTCCTAAGAGGGAAATTAATCGCAATACAGATCTACCTCAAGAAACAAGAAAATCCCAAATAAACAATCTAACCCTACACCTAAAGGAATTAGATAAAGAAC
Organism: Rhinolophus sinicus; assembly: GCF_036562045.2. NCBI lineage: Eukaryota > Metazoa > Chordata > Mammalia > Chiroptera > Rhinolophidae > Rhinolophus > Rhinolophus sinicus. Next base: position 55,225,660 of record NC_133762.1, read on the forward strand.
ACCAAGCAAAACCCAAAGTGAGTACCAGGGAAGGAAATAATAAACACAAGAGTGGAAATAGATGAAATAGGGTCTTTAAAAAAAGCAATACAAAAGGTCAATGAAATCAAGAAGTGGTTCTTTGCAAAGATAAAATTGATAAACCTTGAGCCAGACTCATCAAAGAAAAAGAGGACTCAAATAAATAAAATCAGGAATCAAAAAGAAAAGTGACAACTGACACTACAGAAATACAAAGGATTGTAAGAAAATGCTACAATTACATGCCAACAAATTTGGCAATCTGGAAGAAATGGATAAATTTCTAGAAACATGCAATCTTCCAAGAGTGAGTAAAGAAGAAACAGAAAATCTTAACAGACTGATAACTTCTAATGAAATCAAATCAGTAATTGAAAAACTCCTCACAAACAAAAATCCTATACCAGGTGGCTTCACAGGTGAATCTTACAAATATTCAAAGAAGAATTAACACCTTCTCAAACTATTTCAAAAATTCAAGAACATGGAAGGCTCCCAACTCATTTTACAATGCCACCATTATCTTGATTCCAAAGCAGACAAAGACATTACCAAAAAGAGAGAAAGAGAGAGAGAGAGAGAGAGAGAGAGAGAGAGAGGACAGGAAGGGAGGGAGGGAGGGAGAGAGGAAGGGAGGAAAAGAAGAAGTTATAGGCCAATATCCCTGATGAATATAGATGCAAAAATGCTCAACAAAATATTAGCAAACCGAATTCAGCAGTACATTCAAAACCATGGTCAAGTGGGATTTATTCCTGGGATGCAAGGTTGGTTCAATATCCATAAATCAATTAATGTGATATACCACATAAGCACACTGAAGGGTTAAAATCATTTGATCATATCAATAGATGCAGAAAAAGCATTTAACAAAATCCAGCATCTGTTTATGATAAAAGCTCTCAGCAAAGTGGGAATAGAGGGAACATACCTCAACATAGTAAACGCCATATATGAAAAAGTCACAGCTAACATACTCCATGGTGAAAGACTGAAAACCTTCCCTGTAAGAACAGGAATATGACAAGTATGCCCACTTTTGCCCTTTGTATTGAACATAGTATTTGGAAATTCTATCCAGAGCAAGTGGCAAGAAAAAGAAACAAAAGACATCTAAATTTCTTGTAAAAGAAGAAGTCAAACTATCTGTTTGCAAATGACATGATCTGATATGTAGAAAAGATTCCAGATGCACACCAAAACACCTGTTAGAACTAATATGAATGCAGCAAAGTAGCAGGATACAAAACCAACACGTAAAAATTAGTTGCATTTTTATACACTAACAATGAACAATTTGAAAGGAAATTAAGAAAATAATTCCAGGGCAGGTACCAGATGGTGCGCAGGCAGCAGCCCCAGCCCACATCTGGGCCCCTCGTGCCCTTGTTTGCCCATGGCTCCAACCCCAGCCCAGCTCTGCCCATAGCCATGGTAGGCCTGCTGAGCCTGCAGGGTGTGTCCAAACTCATGCATGTGAAGAAGAAGGGCAGCGGCATCCTGGACAGCCCAGACTCTGGGCCAGCCCCAGCCAATGGGGGCTTACGACAGCTGGGGATTGTGGCAGTAGTGGGGAGTGCACCCTGGCACCTGGGGCACTGGAGCCCAACGTGGCAGCAACCCCAGAGCCCTGAATGCAGCCTCTCCCCACCCCCCTGACCTCCACCTGCGCTCCAAGGATATGCCCCCTATCCTTTGGCGGAGTAGAGTTTGACCCCTTACTACAGATAGAAGTAATGCACACTTCCTTAGTCCAGAGAGGCACTTTGTTAACAATGTCCATGTGTCACTGGGCCTGGCAGTGGCCTCTTGTGGCCAATCACCTGCATCCCCATTTGCACATGGCACAACTACAAGGCTGAGCTGCACTTTGAACCTTGTCACAAGGCCACTGCTTCCTTAGCACCACCATCACCTACCCAGAGTTCCCCAAGACCGTCTACACCACCACCCTGAATTACAACTGCTGCAAGACACTGTGGAGGTTCCTGTCCAGTGTGGAGCTTGAAGCCACAGAGTTCCTGGGCAGTGATTACCTCTCAGATGAGTGCTGACTCAACAAGGCTGTGTGGGGCTGGACCAGTTCTTCCTCTGCCCTGGCCAAGTTGGGCCACACTGCCCTTGAGTGTCACTTATACCCCTAGAAGTCTAATCTAGACATATGTCTAAGCCCAGCCTGGGGAAGAAAAAAAAAATGTCATGGCATCTATAGTAATTGAGAATTTTGTTTTTAAATTTTTTTCAAATTGTTTTTAAAAGGAGTGTATTTCTCATTTGCTGCTGCAGTTTCCCCCAAAGTCTCAATTTGATGAGAAAATAAAAAGATGACTGGAGCAAAAGGAAAATGGCCACAATTTGAAATAGGGAGGGAGGGGAGAGCTCCTCTTCCATTGGTCAGTTTGAGGAAGAGCATGGGGAACTCTCTGGAATGGAAAAAGTGAGTTTTAAGAAATTTCAGCCTCAGATGTCTTCACTGCTATGAAAGTGATGCTAATTCAGTAAGCTGTGACACCCATATGGGTTCAATCTGTGGAGAGTTGAATTCCATTCCATTTTTCATTTCCATTTCTATCTCTTGGAATTCTCTAAATTTTTTTAATGACATCACAAAAATTCCAAATTGCAATATAAGATGCCTTTTTAAAAAAGAAAGAAAAGGTTCATTCTGTTTTCACCTCTGGGATGGTCAGGTCAAGTGGTGGCAGAGTTTGGGAGCAGTGGCTTCCGTTCTGGTTCCTTCCACCTGTTGCTTCTGAGCTCAGGCTCTGGCAAAGCACCCCTCACTCTTGGCATCTGTTAATGTCTCTGTAGGCTTGTGTAACTCTCCTAATATGTATTTTTGGGTTTCCAAATACTTTCCTATTTTTTTCATGAGGCAAAACATAGTAAAGAGAAACGGTATTTTCTTTAGAGAGAAATGGCATTTTAAAAGAATGCTTAGGAAAAATGCTTTTTGGGACTCCACAAGGGGGGTTTCACTCATGATGGGAACTGGTGGCCACACCTAGGATGTCTGTCTATATTTCAGGTGATCTGCTTCGTCACAATGGGTGTCTTCTCCAGGCGCCCTGGGTCAACTGATCTTAGGCCTTTGATAATGTCAACATTGCAAAGAATTCTGCCAATGCCTTAGGTCTCAGCCAAAAACAAGGAAAATGCGCCCCCCAGGTGAAGCAAAGGTGAATTCAAAATAGTGAATGATGTCACAAGTCCAATTCCAAAACTTGGGTGCTGCTACGATGGTACACATTTCTTTTTAAGTGTTCAGTTTAGTGTAATTCACACTCATGGTATTAGGTGTGAAATGAAGAAACTTTGTGAATTCAGCTGAACTGGCCTCTGAAGCAGGGGGTAGGGGGCTGGGCTAGAAAGCTGCAGTGGGCCAGGTTGCCTCAGGCTTCACCCCCAACCTGCTCTGCCTCACCCCAACCCTTAATTCTTCCTCCTGCAAATCCCTGAGGTTTTTGAGTGAAGAAAGTGGCACATGGCTTTTTCTCTTCCAGTATTGAAAACAACAAATCATGAATATTTCCTTTGAATATACCCAAATTATGTCAAGGGCTCAAGGGTTACAGAGTATTTTAAGTTCAGACTCCCGCTATATCTCCCTGTTTCTATTGACAGCTTTCATCTGTTCTGAAAGCAGAATTGATAGCTCTGTGGGTACCTTGGAGCCACAGCAGGGACTTTTGTTCCAAGGAGAGCAGGTATGGTGATACTCACGCACATTTAAAGTCAGTGGAGGCCTATAGAGCCAAATTGTCTAGTGTCCTCTTCAGATTTAACAACATTTAGTCTGTCATGCTCGTAACTGATGGGACACATCCCCTCAGTGGAGCCTTCAGTGAGCAGGGTGGTCCCAAGTTTGCCACAGTGAGGCTCAGTCGGGACCCCTCATAGGGGCACTCTCCTTAGTAATGCAGAGCAACAAATACTTCTTGCATTTGGAAGAGTAAATACACAGCATTTGTGGTTAAAAATGGATTTTTCTCTCTGATTCCATACTCTTGTCATTTAAGACAAGTGGTAAATATAATTTTTAAATTATGTTAACAGAATTCCCAAGGCTTTCCTCTGGCCCAATAGGGACACTTGAATGAGCTCAGAACCCAATCCTGGGCAGCATGGCAGGAGAGACAAGTGCAGAAGGATAGGGCCTTTGTTTATAGCATGGTTCTGAAATGTCTATATGAGATTTTGTTTTAGGGGGATTGAGTTAACGTCAGACAAATCATTCTAGGTGTGGAGAAAATCTGAACTATATCAGTCAAGTAAGTAGAAGTGAGTGATTGTGAATGTGTAATGCTAATGGAAAAGCAGGTTTTATTTTAAGTTATTCACTAGGGAACCAACTTTAGTTCTTTCTAATCCTTCAAACCAGCTTGGCTGCAAGTTGCATAAAAGGAAGCATGTGAAGACACAGTAGGACACTTCAGGGTAGATAAGTTACATTATCAGTGGTAGATTCATGTTGGTTTGCAAGGTGGAAACAATGATTTTTAAAGCTCATTAAAAGCCAAACATTCCTAAGTGTATCTGGGAGATACAGTGTAATCATTAATTAAAAAGTCTCTTGTGGGGGTTCCAGTCAAGATGGCACAGTAGGTAAACACTGTGCTTACCTTCTCTTATGACCACATTGAAATTACAACTAAACTACTAAACAACCATCATTGAGAATTGCCTAAAATCCTGCAAAACCAAAGCCTTACAATGAAGGACATGTATTAGAAACCACCTCAAGACTGGTAGGAAGGGCATATGCAGAATGGGCTGGTTCCACACCCATCGGTGACCATTAAAAGTTGGGAGGGATATCTTGGCTGTGGAGATCCCTTTCGTCCCCTGTTCCTCCAAGAATGAGAGGTCCCAGCCCCATCCCAGCCCAGGGTTCCAGTACCAGGGAGAGAAGTCCCCATAATTTCTAGTTGTGAAAAACAGTGGAGATTGTGACTTAGAGAGATGGAGGGCAGCTGGAGTCCCACCCACTTCTCTTAAAGGGACAGTGCAAGGACTGGCTCTGAGCTCCAGTGCTGGGGTAGCAGCTGGAAAGGCAGCAGGGACATGTGGTGGGAACTGAGTTGTCTGGCTTGGGGCAGGGGCTGGAAGGGCAGCTTTCTCCTGGACAGAGGAACTGGCAGAGGCCATTGGTTCTTTGTTGAGCCCTCCCTCCTCCCAGCATGCAGACGCAGGCAGCCACCATATCTGAGTCTCCACCGTTTGTTTGCCATGCCCTGGTGATTTGAGACCCTGCCCTGACCAACTTTCAGACACACCCAAGCTTCTGTCAGTGGCGTTTTCCTACAAACCACCTGCCTTAGCTCATGTTACAGAGTTTCCTAGGCTCCCCCAAAGGTTTGTGGAACCCAGAAAGCAGCGTCTGGCTTGAGCATGTCCTGTATCTATGACTGAGCAGTCCTAAGCCCGGCATTAGTGACAACTAGCCTTGGTTCACAGCGTGGCCTTTTGAGGTACTTCCAAGCATGGCATGGGCAGCAGCCATGTACGGATTTCTCTGGCTCCTGCCAGGTTGCCCCAGGTGGAGCACAGTCTGCAGCTGAACTTGACCTGGATCAGATCCCCTAGTGGCCAGCTTCTAAACAAGCTGGAGAATCACTCAGCTGCCTCCAAGAACAACACACACCTAAGGGGCAGATTGGGCAAGCATCAGAGCCCTGCTGAGGCAGATCCTGTTCTGTAGGGACAGCCCTTGCACCACAACTCCACCACTGTACTCAGCCACTCCTCACAACCAGTGAGCCCAAAGGTCAGTCCCTCCCACTGATGTGCAAATAGCAACCAAGGCTCAACTACACAAGGAAGCGCACACAATCCACACAAGGGACACACCTGCAGTGCATGGCTCAAGTGACCAGGAAGACTGCACCACTGAGCTCCACAGCACACCTACTACATAAGGCCGTTGTACCAAGACCGGAAGACATAGCAGCTTTACCTAATAAATAGAGATAAACACAGAGAGGCAGCCAAAATGGGGAGACAAACATGTCCCAAATAAAAGAACAGAACAAATCTCCAGAAAAGGAACTAAACAAAATGGAGACAAGCAACCTATCAGACAGAGAGTTCCAAACACTGGTTATAAGGATGCTCAATGATCTCAGGGAGAACTTCAATAAAGAGATAGGAAGCATAAAACTGGAGGTAGAAAACATGAAAAATAACAAGTCAGAAATGAAGAATACAATAACAGAATTGAAGAACACATTACAGGGAATCGTTAGTAAATTAGATGAAGCAGAGGATCCAACCAGTGATATAGAAGATAAAGTAGCAGAAAACAACAAATCAGAACAGCAAAAAGAAAAAAATCCCCCAAAATGAAAGTTTAAGGAGCCTATGGGACAACATCAAATGTACCAACATTCGCATTATATGGGTACCAGAAAGAGAAGAGAGCAAGGAATTGAAAACCTAGTTGAAGAAATAAGGACAGGAAACTGCCCTCACCTGATGAAGGAAATAGATTTACAAGCCCAGGAAGCTCAGAGAGTCCCAAGCAAGATGAACCCAAACAGGCCAACACCAAGACATGTCGTAAAATGCCACAGGTTAAAGACAAAGAGAATCTTAAAAGCAGCAAGAGAAAAGCAGTTAGTTACCTACAGTGGAGCCCCCATAAGACTGTCATCTGATTTCTCAACAGAAACTTTGCAGGACAGAAGGGATTGGCAGGAAATATTCAAAGTGATGCAAAGCAAGGACCTACAACCAAGATTACTCTACCCAGCAAAGCTATCATTTAGAATCAAAGGACAGATAAAGAGCTTCCCAGACAAGAAAAGGCTAAAGGAGTTCATCACCACCAAACCAGTATTACAAGGAATCTTACAGGGACTTCTTTAAGATGAAAAAAAATTAAAATATGAATAATAAAATGGCAATAACTACATGCCTATCAACAATTACTTTCAATGGGAATGGATTAAATGTTCCAATCAAAAGATAGGGGGGCTGAATGGGTAAGAAAACAAGACCTTTACATATGCTGCCTACAAGAGACGCACTTCAGATCGAAAGACACACACAGACTGAAAGTAAAGGGATGGAAAAAGATATTTCATGAAAATGGAAACAAACTAAGAAACAAAGAGCTCGGGTAGTAATACTTATATCAGACAAAATAGACTTTAAAACAAAGACTATAAAAAGAGACAAAGACAGACCTAGTAATCCCACTTCTGGGTATTTATCTGAACAAAGCCAAAATGCTATTTTGAGGGGACGTGCTCATCCCCGTGTTCATTGCAGCATTATTTACAGTAGCCAAAATATGAAGTCAACCTGGGTGTCCCTGAATGGAAGAATGGATAAAGAGGTGTTATGTTTATACAATGGAATATTACTCAGCTGTAAAAAAGAATGAAATTTTGCCATCTGCAACAACATGGATGGACCTAGAGGGTACTGTGCTGCGTATAATAAGTGACAGCAAAAGATGAATGTTATATGATTTCACTGATAAGTGGAATCTAAAGAACAAAATTAACAAATGAAAGAGAAACAAACTCATAGGTACAGAGAACAGTTTGGTGGTTGCCAGATGGGAGGGAGTTAGGAGTGGGTGAAGAGGGGAAGGATTAAGAAGTACAAATTGGTTCTTACATTGTAGTCATGGGGATGTAGGATATAGCATAAGGAATATAGTCAATAATATTGTATTAACTATGTATGATGTCAGATGAGTACTAGATCTATTGTGATAGATGGGAAAGGGGTTGGGCAGGGTGAAAAAGGCGAAGGGATTAAATACAAATTGGTAGTCACAAAATAGTCATGTGGATGTAAAGTATAGGGAATATGATCAAGAATATGGTAATAACTATGTATAGTGCCAGGTGGTACTAGTCAAGGGGATCACTTCCTAAATTATATAAATGTCTAACCACTATGTAAAATAATATTGAATGTCAACTCTAATTGAAAAATTTTAGAAGGTGGGAAAAGATCAATAATATTGTAATAGCATGGTACAGTGTCAGATCTTTGCTGGACTTATCATGGTGATCACTTCTTTAGCATAGGGAATATAATCAATAATGTGGTGATAACTCTGTATAGAGCTAGGTGGGTACTGTTGAATAACTATGATGTACACCTGAAACTAATATAATACTGTATGTTAGCTATATTTTAATAATAAGCTTTAAAAAAAAAGAAAAGCATCTTTCCACCTCTTAACCCCTACCCCAACCCCTGACAGTCACTGATCTTTTTACTGTCTCCACAGTTTTGCTTTTTGCAGAATGTCATAGAGTTGGAATCATAAAATATGTAGCCTTTTCATATTGGCTTCTTCACTTAGTAATATGAATTTAAGATTCCTCTATGACTCATTGATTTTTAGCATTGTCTAGATGTACTGGTTTACCCGTTCACCTACTGAAGGACATCTTGGTTGTTTCCAAGTTTTTGCACTTATAATAACGTTGTTGTAAAAATCAAAAAAAGTATCTCTTCTCAGTCTCTTACATTATGTCTTTCATGTGATAAGGGTGATTTTATTTTCAGAGAAAAGCTTTTCTTTTCAAATCCAGCCAGACCTTGTAAAAAAGAATGATTACCTTTTCATTTGACACTTTTCCTGTTTCTAACCTTAGGAAATTCAGAATAGTATTTGACAAAAACTATTTTTTTTTTTAATTTATTGGGGTGACAATTGTTGGTAAAATTACATAGCTTTCAGGTGCACAATTCTGTATTACAACATCTATAAATCCTATTGTGTGTTCACCACCCAGAATCAGTTCTCCTTCCATCACCATATATTTGATCCCCCTTACCCTCATCTCCCACCCCCCACCCCCCTTACCCTCTGGTAACCACTAAACTATTGTCTGTGTCTATGAGTTTCTGTTTCTCATTTGTTTGTCTTCTTCTTTTGTTGTTTTTGGTTTATATACCACATATCAGTGAAATCACATGGTTCTCTGCTTTTTCTGTCTGACTTATTTTGCTCAGCATTACACTCTCAAGATCCATCCATGTTGTCACAAATGTTCCTATATCATCTTTTCTTACCGCCGAATAGTATTCCATTGTGTATATATACCACAACTTCTTTATCCATTCATCTATCGGAGGACATTTTGGTTGTTTCCATGTCTTGGCCACCGTAAACAAAGCTGCAGTGAACATTGGAGCACACGTGTCTTTATCTCTAAATGTTTTCAGATTTTTTGGGTAGATACCCAGGAGAGGGATTGCTGGGTCATATGGCAACTCTATTCGTAATTTTTTGAGGAACCTCCACACTGCCTTCCATAACGGCTGCACCAGTCTGCATTCCCACCAACAGTATTTGAGGTTTCCTTTTTCTCCACAGCCTCTCGACACTTGTTACTATTTGTCTTGTTGATGATAGCCATTCTGACTGGGGTGAGGTGATATCTCATTGTGGTTTTGATTTGCATTTCTCTGATGATTAGTGATGTTGAGCATTTTTTCATATGTCTATTTGCCATTTGTATGTCCTCTTTGGAGAAATGTCTCCAAGTCCTCTGCCCATTTTTCAATTGGGTTGTTTGTTTTTTTGTTGTTGAGTTGCATGAGTTCCTTGTATATTCTGGATATTAGCCCCTTATCGGAGGCAATGTTTGCAAAAATTTTCTCCCATTCAGTTGGTTGCCTCTTTATTTTGTCGATGGTTTCTTTTGCTGTGCAGAAGCTTTTAAGTTTCATATAGTCCCATTTGTTTATTTTAGCTTTTACTTTCATTGCCTTTGGAGTCAAATTCATAAAATGCTCTTTGAACCCAAGGTCCATAAGTTTAGTACCTATGTTTTCTTCTATGCAGTTTATTGTGTCAGGTCTTATGCTTAAGTCTTTGATCCATTTTGAATTAATTTTGGTACACGGTGACAAATAGCAGTCCAGTTTCATTCTTTTGCACGTGGCTATCCAATTCTCCCAGCACCATTTATTGAAGAGGCTGTCTTTTCTGCATTGTATGTTTTTTGCTTCTTTGTAAAAAATTATCTGGCCATATTTATGTGGTTTTATTTCTGCATTCTCAATTCTATTCCATTGGTCTATGTGCCTGTTTTTCTGCCAATACCATGCTGTTTTGATTATTGTAGCCCTGTAGTACAAGCCAAAGTCAGGAAGTGTGATACCTCCATTATTGTTCTTTTTTCTTAAGATTGCTTTGGCTATTCGGGGTCTTTTGTGGTTCCAAACAAATCTGATGATTTTTTGTTCTATTTCTTTAAAAAATGCCATTGGGAATTTGATGGGGATTGCTTTGAATCTGTATATTGCTTTGGGTAATATGGCCATTTTACTATGTTGATTCTTCCAATCCATGAGCATGGAATGTCTTTCCATTTCTTTGTGTCTTCTTCAATTTCTTTCAAAAATGTCTTATAGTTTTCAGCATATAGGTCTTGTATTAGAAAATTCCCTCAGCTTCTGTATGTCTGGAAAGGTCTTTATTCCTCCTTCATATCTAAAGGATATATTTGCTGGATATATTATTCTTGGCTCATGATTTCTCTCTTTCAATAGTTTGAATATTTGGTTCCACTCCCTCCTGGCTTGTAGAGTTTCTGCTGAAAAATCTGATGATAATCTAATGGGCTTTCCTTTGTAAGTTACTGTCTTCTTTTCCCTGGCTGCCTTGAGGATTCTTTCTTTGTCGTTGATTTTAGACAGCTTCAATACAATGTGCCTTGGAGAAGGCCTGTTGGGATTGAGGTAACTAGGTGTTCTATTTGCTTCTTGGATTCGAGGGTCCAGTTCTGTCCACAAGTTTGGGAAGTTCTCATCGATAATTTGTTTGAATATGTTCTCTGTTCCCTTCTCTTTCTTCTCCTTCTGGTATGCCCATTATTCTTATATTGCTCTTTCTGATGGAGTCAGAAAGTTCTTGTAGAGTTCTTTCATTTCTTTTAAGTCTCAAGTCTCTTTCTTCTTCCATCTGTGTCATTTCCAGGTTTCTATCTTCGATGTCACTGATTCTTTCCTCCATCTGGTCAACTCTACTACCTAAGCTGGTTATTTCATTCTTAATTTCTTCTATTGAGTTCTTAATCTCCAGAAATTCTATTTGGTTCTTTTTAAAATTTCAATCTCTTTCGTAAAATGCTCATGCTGTTTTTTGATTGAGTTTCTGAGTTCATTTAACTGCCTATCTGTGTTTTCTTGCATCTTGTTGAGTTTTTTCAGAACTGCAATTTTGATTTCTCTGTCATTTAAGTCACATATTTCTGTATCTTTAATTGCCTTTTCTGGAGATTTTTCACTTTTTTTCTGAGCAGTCTTGTTGCCTTGGTTATTCATGGCAATTACTGATTTACTATTTCTCTTCCTACACATCTACAGGAGTGGCTTCTGCAACAAGTTGATAGGAAGCGGTCTTTGTTTTGTTTTCCAGTACTTGTTGGTAGAATGTTTTATTTTTTCTCCAACTGCAGCTTATTTTTCTTCTCCCACACGATAGTGCTATGTTTTCTCTGCACTATTCCAGCTTCTCACACAATGGGGGGATTCTCTGGGAGACGGGCTGCTCCTCTGTTAATAGTTCGTCTAGGTCACAGGGCGCAGTGTCCCGGTGGGTATGCGGAGAGCTTTTGATGTTCCAAAGCTCTTCCAGCTCCAGATTCAGAGCCCTGTTTCAGCAGTTCTGTTTACTTCTGCAGGGATCTGCCCAGATATGTGGGGCCAGGGGCGGGGTGAGTTGTGAGAGGTGGCCCAGAGCAATGGCGGCGACCACCACCACAGCCGGTCCTGCTTCCACAGCTCCCTCCCCTTTGCCGGAACTAGTTGGGCTGCGAATTTGTGTCTGTGGTCCACATTTCTGAGTACAGCAAATATTCTGTTCTTTTGATCTGACACAGCTACTGTTCTGTTTCTAGCACCGGGCAGGTGGGGGCAGGGCGAGCTCTGGGAGGGTAGGGAGGGGGCTGCTAGTCTCAGTGCCTAAGGCTTCCGTTCTCTGCTCGGCAGTGCGGGCTTAAACCACCGTTTTCAGCCTTCTTCCCTCAGTCTTTTCTCCGAGGTCTCTGCCATGAGCGTTGGGTTCAGCCGTGGTATATGCTGTCCCCTCAGCCCTGTGGGCCACAAGCAGAGCCCTAGCAGTCCGAGTTCTTCCCTCTCCCGCAGCTGCGGTAGTTCCGGGAAGCAGTGAGCTCGGAGCACTGAGCTAGGTCTGAGTCCTGCGCCCGCGCGGCTCCGTCTCTGCATTGCTCCCTTTCCTCCTCCCCCCGCCCGCGCGAATCTCCCACCTGTAGGTGATTTCAGTAGTGGGCCTCTTCGTCTTGCCTGTCTGCTGTGCAGGGAGTCCTTTGTGGAGTTATAGTTGTTCGATTCATTGTAAATTCCAGGGGAGCTTTATAGAGGCTCTCCTCACGCCGCCATTTTTCCTCCGTACAAAAACTGTTTTTTAAATTTATCTTTGATGTCTGTCTCACTCCGTTTTCCTTTGTAACTTCTTTGTTTAACAATAAATTATATGTTTTTTTAAAAGGAAAATTCCACTTCCAGTAGCATCAAGAAGAATAAAATACTTAGTAGTAATTAACTTAAGCAAGGAAGTGAAACACGTGCATTGAAAACTATAAAACATTGCTGAGTGAATTAAAGAAGACAAGGAAATGAATGGAAAAACATTACATGTTCATGGATTGGAAAAGTTAATATTGCTAAGATGACAATAGTATGCAAACCAGTACAGTGTAATCCCTATCAAAAACCCAATGACTTTTTCCCCAAGAAATAGAAAAATTCATCTTAAAATTCATATGGAATCACAAGGGACTCTGAAAAGCTAAAACAATCTTGAAAAAGAACAAAGTTGAATAACTGACAGTTCTTGATTTCGAAATTTTCTACAAAGCTATAGTAATCCAAACTGTGTGATACTGGGATAAAGAAAGAATTACAGACAATGGACCAGAATAGAGAGCCCCAAAACGAACCTTCACATAATGATCAAATGATTTCTGACAAGAGTACCAAGACCATTCAATATGGAAAAGATAGCCTATTTAGTAGATATTGTTGGGAAAACTATACCTATATGCAAAAGGATGTTTGTCAGATCATTACCTAACACTATATACAAAAATTAACTCAGTGGGTGAAAGAACTAAACAAGAGCTAAAGATATAAATCTCTTAGGGGTAACATAAAACTATAAAACATAAGGGAAAACTCCATAAAGTTGGATTTAGTGATGATTTTTTGGCTATTACACCAAAAGCCCAGGCAACAACAACAAAAAAAGAAATGGGACTTCATCAAAATGAAAACCTTTTTGTGCATTAAAGACATGGAATATATTTGTCAATTATTTATCTGATAAATGATTAAGATCCAGAATATATAACGAACTCCTATAACCCAACAATGAAAAAACCAAACACCCAATTCAAGAATGGGCAAAGAACTTGAATAGATTTATTATTATTATTGTTATTGTTATTATTATTAGTTTCATGCATACAAAGCAACATAATAGTTAGACATTTACACTACTCACAGAGTTATGAGTTCGTGAACTCAATTGTCAGACCTTTGTGTGTGTGTGTGTGTGTGTGTGTGTGCACGCGTGCGCGTATTTGTCTATTATTCTAATACACCTTCAGTTGTACAGCACATTGGTCATGCATCTACACAGGAATAGACATTTTTGCAAAGAAGATATACAAATGGCCAACAATCACATGAAACTATGCTAATCATCACTAATCATTAGGGAAATACAACTTAAGGCCACAATGAGGTACCACTTTATACCTATTATATACGTATTATATAATAGGATGGCCATAATAATAAAAAAAAAAAAAAAGAAAACAACAAGTGTTGGCGAGGATATGGAGAAATTAGAACCCTTTTGCACTGCTAGTGGGGATGTAAAATAGTGCAGTCACTATGGAAAACAGTACAGTATTTACTGAAAAAGAAAAACAAAATTACCATGTGTTCTGGCAATTCCACTTCTGGGTATTAACCCAAAAGAATTGAAAGCAAAGATTCAAACAAATAATTATACACCAATTTGCATGGTAGTATTATTCACAGTAGTTAACGGGCACAAACCAAATGCCCATTGATAATGAATGGCATATACATACAATTGAATAGTTTTTACTCTTGAAAAGGAAGGAAATCCTGACAACATTTCTGCATGAATGAATATTGAAGACATTGTGCGTGAAATTAGCCAAACACAGAGGACAAATATTGTATAATTCCACTTATTTACATTACATAGAATAGCTTCATACTCGAAATGAAAAATAAAATGGTGGTTACCAGGGTTCGGTGAGGAGGAGGGAGTTATTGTTTAATGGTTATAGAGTTCCAGCATGGGATGATGAATGAGTTCTGGAAATGGATACCGTGGTGATGGTTATACAACAATATGAATATACTTAATGCTACTGAAGTGTACACTTATTATAAAAATGATAAAAATAGTAAAATTTTTGTTGTGTATATTTTATATTAAAAATTTAAAAATCCTAGACTGCAACAGTCTTCTCTTCCTTTGCCCACACTGTCCTCTGCTTCTCACATGGGTTAGCTGGAATACCTAGTACTTTTCTCTTGCCACGATTCCTGGCCATCCTTCAAGACCAAACTCTTGGGCCTCTCTCATGAAGTCTTTCCCGATGTGTGTGTTCCAGTATGCCCTCCATTTTGGAATAGTGTTAAGGATATACGAGTAAAACTGGGCAGGAGGATGAAAATGGGGTTTAGAAATGAATTTGTAGATGAGTGGCCAAGAAGGTCCGCCCTGATCATCCACAGTGTAGGGCCATAAATTCACAGGTGAGAAAACCGAGGTACTGGTTGATGGCACAAGACGACCCCAAACCTAGGGTGTGCGATTCAAGTCTGTGCTCTTTATCACTTTCCGCTTGTGCCACTCAGGCCTGAGAAGGCCAAGGGGGCTTGGGATTTAGGGGAAGGACCGAGTTGTAGTTTAGTCTATGCCATTACTGAATTGTATGAACTTTAGTCACTCAGATGCTTCAATATTTATTTGATTGGTCATAATTTTTAATCTTTAAAATTCTTAAAACTCAGAAAGTCTGTTATGCTTTACTACTATTTAATTTTTATATGTTGTCTGCTCTTCTCTCTCCCTAGATTTAAAGTTCCTGAGAGTTAGGGACTCTTTTTTGCATGTATTCTCTAAACAGCCCACCCAGAATCTTGAATGTAGATTCACAGGTGCTGCTGGATAGCTAATAACAAAGGTTTACAGGTCTTGGAACACATGGTGGCAGGATCTAGATATCTCTCCTGCCTGCCCCAGGGCAGTCTTCTCCCTACCCTTCACCCTGAGTCATGGACAAGGCTGGCTCTTCAGTGAACAGGGCTGTGTTTTGTGTTACAGGCACACATGGCATTCAGGGATGTGGCTGTGGACTTCACCCAAGAAGAGTGGATGCTGCTGAGCCCTGCTCAGAGGTCCCTGTACAGGGAGGTGATGCTGGAAAACTACAGCAACTTGGTCTCACTGGGTAAGCCTGGCATCTCTTAGGAATCTTATTCTTGCTGCTGTGTACTTTAGGATGTGCTTGAAGCAGCTATCTTGCTTTCTGACTTGGCCCTCGAGCCCATAACCTGTAGCCACCTTGTTTTCTTTTCCTGTGAGCAGGAATTCCATTTTCTAAACCAAAGCTCATCACCCAGCTGGAGCAAGGGAAGGAAACCTGGAGAGAGGAGAGAAAATGCCTACCAGCCACCTGTCCAGGTGAGTGGAGAACTCTGGGCAAGTGGAGCAGAGAACTGCAGGCAGCTCGGGGGTGGGAGAGAGGAAACATTGCTCAGGTGCTGGAGAGAGAAGCCTTTCTCCTCACCTCTGGGTTGCTGTTTGCATTTCCTGGCAGGCTTCCTTCCCTTCCAGACCTTCATCTTCACTCGAGTGTGAAGGGGCTTTCCTCCACTAGAAGCCTTTCTTTCTCCCACTGTGTTTGCCTTCTCTACCTCACTCAGTTCTCTTTCACATTCATGGGCTTCTTTTTCGTTACTATTTTTTTTAAAAAAGATCACACAAGAATGGTGGGGGCGGGGGGGGGTGTGTGTAAGGGGAAGAGGGAAACTAAGTGAGCTAAAGAAAGAAGGTTAATAAGCCTAGGAGGAAGGCTAAAAATCCAGTTCATAAATTGAAATGGAATTCTTAAAAAACTGAGCCAAGAATAGTTTTTAGATTTTTTAATGGTTACGTATGTACCTATATAATATCCTCAGTTTTACTTTAGCCCTCAAAGCTTAAATTATTTACTATCTGACTGTTTAAGAAAAAGTTTGCTGACTCCTGTTCTAGGGGATTACAATATACAGCCCTAACTTTTCTAATTCTATTTATTCTGGTTCCCATTTTATGTAAAAATATAAGAACATTGCAATTGCATAGTTCCCAATTAACCCCTCCCCCCAGCATCCTTTATAGTTGTCATTTGTGTTATACCTACATACATTGTAAACTCCCTAATACAATGTTAAAATATTTGTTTTAAACACTCATGTATTCTTTAAATCAAGATAAAACATATTCTTTTATATGCATCTAGATAATTTACCAACTTCTATACTCATTCATTTTTTTCCTGGAGATCTGAGTTTCTTCACCCTAAAGGACTTGCTTACCATTTTTCTGTGGTGCAGGTGGCAGTGTATTTGCTATATTTTGTTTTTCTGAATGTATCTTTACTTCACCTTCATTCTTGAAGGATATTTTCATTGGATATAGAATTCTAGATTGATTTTTCTTTTTAGTGCTGTAAAGATGATGTTCCCCTTTTCGATACTGAAGCATCTGAATGACTGAAGTTCATACAATTCAATAATGGCATAGAGTAGCTGTCATTTCCATAATTGTTACCCCGTTTTATCCCCTCTGACTACTTTCAAAGTTTTCCCTTTGTTTGGTATTCAGTTGTTTGACCTTAATGTGACTGTTCAAGCATACTTTTCTTTATATTTTTCCTGCTTGGGATTCACTGAGATTTTTGAATCTGTAAATTTACAGCTAGAGCCAAATTTGGGAAATTTTCAGACATTGTTCCTTCACATGTTTTTTTCTGTTCCCTTTTTGGGACTACAGTTACATGTGTATTAGTCCTTTTGGTATTGTCTCACATGATAGGTTAAGGAGCCTATCTGTATTTTTAAATCTTTTTTTCTCTCTGTTCTTCAGATTGGATGATTTCTGTTGATCTCTCTTCAAGTTTACTGTCTCGTCTGTCATCTCCAATATGCTATTAAGCCCCTGGCCAGTGCATTTTTCATTTCAGATGTTGTACTTTTTAGTTCTGTCATTTCCATTTACTTTTATTATAATTTTCTCTTTTTGTTTGATATTTCTTATCTGTTTATTAATGATGAGTCAATTTTTCTTTACTTTCTTTAACAGAAAACTCAGATACTTAATCTATATATTATTAAATGAAAAAGTTGCAGAAGATATACACTGTTCAGTATTTTGTTTAAAAAGGGAAGTGTGTGAAAGACTGTATACTGATACGTTTATGTGAACATAGAAGTCTGTATTGTTATTTACCATTACTAGTGATTACCGTGATGGGAATAGAATTGGAGAGAGTGGGGCAAGGATTTCTGGGAATTTTTCTTTCTGCTTAGCATTATTTTTAAATTATAATGGTATAGATAACTTTAAAGAATTATGTGTGTGTGTTAATTTTTGAAATACTTTTGTCAATTTTATAAATGTCTCATGCACAAAAAAGTATGTTTTCTTTTTCTATGTAAGAAATTTTCTATTTCTGTTTTATTAAATTTTAAAAAGAGTCTTACAATTAATTGTCTTTGAATCGAGGGAATATAGCATATATAATAGAAATTATTCCTATTATTTGGGTTGTTGCTATCCTTACTTTTTATCTGCTAGGAAGAGTCATAAAGCTCCCCAGTGTCATTGTAATTTATATCAAATTCGCCATTTATTTCTAAGTTTTTGCCTTATATTTCACTTCAGTAAACTGTTAAAGATTCATGACAATTATAATCTCATTTATTAATGAAGTTTTTAACATTAAAATTCTGTTTGTTCCATGTGATATTTGTTTAACTTTCCCTTTCTTTCTGGTTAGTCTTAACACCAACTTTCTTGTGTATTTTTTTGGTATGGTATTTCTGTGTTCATCCTTTTATTTTTAAATAAAAATAATGTGATTTGGGTGTTCTTCTTTTAAGTAGCAGCATGTAGCTGGTATTACATTTTATGCCAAACTAAGTGTTGTCTTTTATAATAGGGACTGTGTCCCTTCCACATTTACTGTAATAACTGATAAGTTTCACAGGACTTACTTAGGAGCTGACTATGGGGCAGATGCATAGGTGCTTGACTACAGTGATAGGAGAGGTCAGGGCAGAGGAAGTAAAGCATCTACTTCAGCTTGGGCTGCCAGAACAAAATACCACAGACTGGGTGGCCTAAACAGCAGAAGTTTTTTTACAGTTCGGAGGCTTATAGTTCTTGGAAAATCAAGGTGTCAGCAGGTTTGGTCTCTTAGGAGGCCTCTCACCTTGGCTTGCGGATAGCTGCCTTATCACTATGTCCTCACGTATTTTCTCTGGGCGTACACATCCCTGCTATCTCTTCCTCCTCTTATAAGGACACCATCATATTGGGTTAGAGCCTCACCCTTACCAGCTTTTTAAACCTGAATTACCTTCTTAAAGGCCCTGTCTCCAAATACAGTAGCATTTTACATAAGGGAATAATTCTGAAATGTAGATGTATACATAGTTGTTTTTTAAAAGTTCAGTTCATTGATCAGGGATAGCGTGTTCAGGTAGATCCAGTAAGATCTGTACCGGATTTTTCAAATTGTGTGGTTATTTATTGCCTTCAGCTGACTTTGTTGAAAACCTACTGCCTTGTAGGAATTCTGGTACAAAATAATCCTCTTTTTTTATTTGTTAGTGAATGGGGAAACTCTAGTTCAGATATCTCACACACAATTTCTTTAGCCACTTTTGTGCTGCTTCCTGCACTAGGGGTTCTCCAGTCTGAATGACTACTCTCTCAATCTATCCCTCTGTCCTCATAGGGAAATAGCAAAAGATAGGACATTTCCACATGGATCCCCGGTTAGATATCTGTCAAAGAAAATGCTTATGGACACAGTTTATATCAGTGTGGGTCGTTGTTAGTTAGAAGATAATTGTAGTAAGGGGAAAAGATTGTTGCATAATGGCCCTATTTAGAGAGCCAAAACTGCCTGTGATGCTTTTATAGTCTGATACATAGAAGAGGCTTAGGAGTAGGTTTTCTGGATTGTAATGGAAATTGGAAGATGTGATAGGCTGGAAAAGTAGATCATGTAAAGGAAGTCTTGACTGGGTCGCACTTAAGTTTTAAGCATTTTGAAGAACAGGGAATCGAGTCTTGCCATCAGACTTGGGGGAATGGCTCAGGTTGCCCCACCGAGTCTCAGTTCTGACTCAGACTCTTCTCTCTGCAGCAGAACCAAAGCAAGAACTCCACTTCTGTCCTTTTTGCCCTCCGGATTTCTCCAGTCCTAAGTTCCCCATGCAGCACATGCTGTGTAATCATCCCCCCTGGACCTTCCCATGCTTGTGTGCAGGAACTCATGTCCAGCCAGGGGATCTGTGCCCAGGGGACCAGAAGAAGCAGGAACAAGCCTCTGATCCAAGTTCCTGGAGGGAAACAGCAGAAGG
Source organism: Rhinolophus sinicus (assembly GCF_036562045.2). Classification (NCBI taxonomy): domain Eukaryota; kingdom Metazoa; phylum Chordata; class Mammalia; order Chiroptera; family Rhinolophidae; genus Rhinolophus; species Rhinolophus sinicus. Next base: position 55,245,364 of record NC_133762.1, read on the forward strand.
TCATGAGAGAGGAGCCAAGCTTTCATTTGGAAAGACAAAGAAAAGGACTTTAGCAGCATTTTCCACGCCACCCCAAAGGCAGCCAGTCAGCTCTAGGAATGGCATCAAAGGGGTGGAAATAGAGGCCAGCCCCACTCAGGTGGGGAATCCTGAGGAAACAGACAAATTGCTGAACAGCATAGAAGTCTTAGGATTTGGAACAGTCAATTGTGGAGAGTGTGGACTGGGCTTCAGCAAAATGACAAACCTGCTTAGTCACCAGAGGATACACTCAGGGGAGAAGCCATATGTGTGTGGGGTGTGTGAGAAGGGCTTTAGTCTAAAGAAAAGCCTTGCCAGGCACCAGAAGGCACACTCGGGAGAGAAACCTATTGTGTGCAGAGAGTGTGGACGAGGATTTAACCGGAAGTCAACACTCATCATACACGAGAGGACACACTCAGGCGAAAAGCCTTATATGTGCAGTGAATGTGGGCGAGGCTTCAGTCAGAAATCAAACCTCATTATACACCAGAGGACACATTCGGGGGAGAAGCCCTATGTGTGCCGGGAATGTGGGAAAGGCTTTAGCCAGAAGTCAGCTGTCGTTAGACACCAGAGGACACACTTAGAGGAGAAGACCATTGTGTGCAGTGATTGTGGACTAGGCTTCAGTGATAGGTCGAACCTCATCTCACACCAGAGAACGCACTCAGGCGAGAAGCCTTATGCCTGCAAGGAGTGTGGGCGATGCTTTAGACAGAGGACAACCCTCGTCAACCACCAGAGGACACATTCAAAGGAGAAGCCTTATGTATGTGGAGTGTGTGGCCACAGCTTTAGCCAAAATTCAACCCTCATCTCACACAGACGGACACATACTGGGGAGAAGCCTTATGTGTGTGGGGTGTGTGGACGAGGCTTTAGTCTGAAGTCACACCTCAACAGACACCAGAACATACACTCAGGGGATAAGCCCATCATGTGCAAGGATTGTGGGCGAGGCTTCAGCCAGCAGTCAAATCTCATCAGACACCAGAGGACACACTCAGGGGAAAAGCCCATGGTATGTGAGGAGTGTGGGCGAGGCTTCAGCCAGAAGTCAAACCTCATTGCACACCAGAGGACACACTCAGGGGAAAAGCCGTATGTGTGCAGGGAGTGTGGGCGGGGCTTCAGTCACCAGGCAGGTCTCATCAGGCACAAAAGGAAACACTTGAGGGAGAAGCCTTACATGTGCAGGCAGTGTGGACTAGGCTTTAGCAATAAGTCCGCTTTAATTACGCATAAATGGGTACATTCAAAAGAGAAGCCTTGTGTATGCACAGAGTGTGGCCAAGGCTTTATCCAAAAGTCACACCTCATCTTACATCAGGTGACACATCAGGGGGAGAAGCCTTAGGTGTGCAAGACCTGTGGGCAAGGCTTTAGCTGGTAGTCTCACCTTAACAGACACAGGAGGATGAAACATCTCCACCACAATCCACCACTCCAACCTGACTCTCAAACCTCTTCTCTGTTTGGGGCAATATTCTGACTCCTTACGTGGTCTTTGAAAGTAAAGATGGTGGTGAGGACTAAATCAACATTTTTACACTTTCATGAAATGGAGTAGAAAAATGCATTCCATAAGTGGTCAGAGGACATTTGGCTTAGTTTACTTTCCCCACACTAAATCTTCATGTTTTGTGGCCTTTTGTTTTAATAAACTTTGCTTCTTTACAAATCTGTAACCTGGCTGTGTACCTCATTCACTCATCTATAACGATAGGGAATAAGGAGTGGTACAGATATCTTGAACTCTTCCAAAATCCACTGTTCCACAAGAACTCAATTCCTTGGGAGACATAAGAACTGGGTCACTAGTATATTGATTGGAAAGTGGTCCCTTGTATTAGAGAATCTAGGAACTGTGTTCAGGGATTTCAGGTGAGGGGAGGGAATCTTCCAGGTTTCTTCCAGAAAACATGTCTTCCTCTGGAGTCCACTTTCATCTGCAATTGCCCTCTTGCCTTGGCTTTTATGACAGCTCTCTTGCTTGCATCTCTTCTTACCTCTCAGGTGTTTATTGCCTTTGCTGAATCATCCACTAACCACCTCTTTTGCTTTTCTCAGGCTTTAGTCTCTGGTTCTCCCATCATGGAGCGCCCTCAACACCCTCAAGTCCCCACACTCAAGTCTCAGGGCTTGGTGTTTGAGCTATGACCAAGCAATTCTTTAGTCTCAGAATCTTGGGTCTCCAGCCACACTCATATCAGGTCACCCCTCGCTATACCACCTCATCAGCACTCCAATAATATAAAGACCTTTAACCATCTTCTCTCCTCAGCCCTCCAACAACAGGGAAAAGGCTCTTAAAGCCACACTCCCAAATCAGTCCTATAATACCAGGGTTTAGAACTTACAATCATGCTCCTCAGTACTCCATCCCACGCCCAATCCCCATGTCAGCCATCTACTAACTGGTTTAAGGCCCCTTAGGCTCACACCCTTAATAGTTTTCCAATTACAAAGCTGAAGATATTTGAAGATTCTTAATCATACCTCCTCCATTGTTTCAGTCCAAAGGGTTTGCCCAAGACAAGTGGCCTTTAAGGTAAATATCGTCTCAGGGATGCAGCTGTAAGACCCTTTTTTACGTTGTCAGAAGATTTAAGTATGTAGCTCCTAGACCCTGTCAATCACACAAAATGGTTTCTATGAATTTTGAGGATACCGTCCTACAGCACCCTGACAGTCAACCCAAACCAGAGAGCGGTTGATTTGAAGAGTTTTGTAGATGTGGTTTCATTCTAATGGAGTGAACTTCAATAAGAGGCCTGGGCAACCCATGACATTTGTAATAAAAACACAGCATAGTCTGAAAAGGACAAAGAAAAACCTCTTTGGACAGAGAGGCAGGCTGAGAAATCTAAGCTGCAAATACGGATCATTTCTTATAGAAAAGGAAGAATAACTCAAGAGTGTAGACACAAAACCTACAGAGAATTACTCCCAAGAGGCAGTACTGGGCACTAATCAAAGAGCTGATGGCATGTGCCCAGTTGAATTTCAGAATTTGTATGAACCAGTGCCTGCTGTGTGTGTGTATGCTATTTCTCCATTTTTCAAATAGAAGTAGCTATTGTGGTTATCCTATCCCTGCATCAACACTGGATGTTAGATATGCTTCTTTATTCACAAGTCTTCAGTTAAAGCATCATATATACCCTGCCCTGATTTAGATACTGAACTTTGAGCCAATGCCATAATGGGATAAGACTGGGGGTCTTAAGGATGAGTGTATATTTCACATGGGATGGACATGAAATTTGGTGTTCAGAGGGTGAACTGTGGAGATAGTCCCCAAGATGAACATCATCAATTCCTTCTCATATAGTCTCATACACAGGAGTATATGATGAGATGGACACTAGTTACCCTCACCAGAAGTCTGGACTGGCCTTAGTGACTTGCTTGATCAATAGAATGTAGAAGAAGAAGTATTATGGGACTTCTGATGCTAGTTCATAAGAAACCTTACAGATTCTACTTTTTGAACCCCTCTACCATGCTGTGTAAACCTCAAGCCACATGGAGAGGCCTCATGAGTCACTCTGGTCAACAGCTCCAGCTGAGCTAGCCAACAGTGAACATGAACTCCAGTTATGTGATTGAGTCATCTTGGAACTCCATTCTGTCAAGACTTCCAACCTTAAATGAGAACCATTCAGCTGAGCCCAGTCAGTAAACAGAACTGTGAGGGATAATGATAATAAAATGGTTTTCTTAAGCCCAAAATTTTAGTGTTGTATGTTATATAATAATAGATAATTGTAACTCCTTTATAAGATAGAATTGACTTCTTTGACTCAGAATCTTGAAGCCATAATGAAAATAGGTCAGGTTTGGCTACACAAAAATAAATGCTGCAAGGCAACCCACCTTTAGCCAAAACAAAAGACAAACTGAGTGAAATATTATAGTTCATATTACAGAGATATCTGCATGGTATCTCTAGACATGGAGTTTTAAAAACTAACAATGCAACAAAAAATACTCAGACTCAGACAGACTGATCAGACTCAGAAAGATCACAGTATAGGAAGTCATTTTTTTCATTTGAAAATATCTTTAATGTCAGTAAGGATACAAATGAAAACCTTGCAGAGATGTATCATTTGCAGGTTGGCAAAAATTACAAAATTTAAAAACATACCATTGTATACTGTGGAAACAGGTACTCTTATACATTAGTCTTAGGAATATAAATTGGTACTAGTCTTATGGTGGACAACTTGGTGATATCTACCCAAATTAAAAATTTATATTCCCCTTGAGTCCATAATCTTGCTTAAGGAAATTAATAGCTATACATATTAATGTGCAAAATAGTTTATATAAGTTCTTTAGTGCAGTAGTAACTTAAAATTTTAGTTAAGAAAAATGTTCACTAATAGAGGAATTCATTAAATAAGTCAATTATGCACAAATAAAACTGTATTATGTTGTCAGAGGATGAGAGAAACATCTCTATGTACTTAAATGAGAGGATCTAGTGCATTTTTAGAAGAACTAAGTTGAAGGACTTACATTTGCCAATTTCAGACTTACTAATGCCTCAGCAATCAAGTAGAGGAGTTGCTTGATCATGAGCTCTACAGCAGAATTTTATTCCAAAATAACCCAGGATATGCAATTTTTCATCTAAATTCACTCAAACAGTTTAATTTTTTCATTTAAACTTACACATCTGAGTTTTCTTCTAAACTGGCCCAGAAAGACATTTTCATCTAAATTGGCACAAGGGAGATTTTCTGGCCATAATACCACACTGGTCTTGAACAATCAATTTTTTTACCCCAATTTACTAAATCTTATGGGGTTTGGAAATAATTCTTATGCCAGATTTTTCTAAGATGACCCAAAAATTTTTTCATCTATATTTGCTCAAATTGTTAGGGTGTTATGGTTATAAATTCTCTGCTACATTATTTCACAAAATCACCTAAAAGTATACTTTTTCATAAAAATTCATTCAAATCATCGATTTGGGGGAGCACAAATCCTTTGTCAAATACTCTCCTACCCCCAAATGGACAAGAAACATGGTTTTAAAAATCCAATTTCATGTAAATAGTGGAGTTCTAGGAAATAAGCTATATGCCAGCTAGGTGTCCCCACAATCCCTAGCAATATGATATTTTCAACCAAGTCTGCTCAAATTTGGGGGCTTATTGAAAATAAGTCCTACAACAGATTATTCTAAAATATGCAGAAAATGTGATTTCTTATCCAAGTTCACTCAGATTTTGGCATCTTTTGGACATTAGTCCTAGCAAGACTTTTTTCCCAAATGGCCTGGAAATGTGATTTTTCAAATTGACTCAAATAATTTTTTAGTTTTTGGACTAATTCCTTTGCCAAATTTTCTTCCAGAGTGGTCTAAAATGTGACATTTCACCCAAATGTCCTCAAATTGTGGGGCTTTTGGTAAGCCCTGTGCCAAATTGTTCTTTGCAAATGTCAATAAAAGGTTACCTTTTGTTAAAGTATACTAATATAGTAAGATTTATTGGACATAAGTCCTGTGCCAGATTTTCTTCTAAAGTGGCCCCCAAACATGATACTTGTTACATCCAAGTTCATTCCAAAATGCAGTTTCGTGGACATAAGCTCTATGCCAGCTTTTTCCCAAAAAGTGGGTTTCTTTGGATTTAAGTCCCATGCAACCGTTCTTTCAAAACGGTTCAGAAAGATGGTTTTTCATCCAAATTTGCCTTGGACATAATAATGATTTTTGGATGTAGTCATATGCCATATTTTTCTTTTGAAGTAGTGTGAAACCAAAATATCCAAATCTGCTAAATCTTGGAAGGTTTTGGACACAAATTACTCACCATAATTTTTCACCAAACCCATATTCACCAATATATGTTTTTCTAAATCTATATTCAAATTATAGACTTTTTTGGATGTAAGTCTTACATCATTTTTTTCTTCAAAATGGACCAGAAATATTATTCATTGAAATTTGCCTCAAACTTTAGGTTATTTTGGATATAAATTCTATGAAGATTATTCTTTTAAAATGGCCTGAAAATGCGATGTTTTCCATCAATATTTTCATAAATCATAGATTTCTAAGTTTCTTGTTGTTGTTGTTGTTGTTGTTATTGTTTGATAGTTTTCAAGTCCTGACACAGTAAATTAAATACTATTTAGATCAGGATAGCTACCAGTGGGGGAAAAAAGTACAAATAGATTTATACCATATATCCCAATATAAATAGTTCTCAGTATCTCAAAATGTCTTTACTAAGGGAATTAATATCTCTGAATATCTGTGAGACTGAACATTTATTTTAATGAGAGTCCTTTATATGTTATTAACACATAATATCTCTTCTTTGGCTTGAGACTAGAGTTTCTTTCATTTTTCTAGAGCCTGGTATTGTTTTCTCACATTAATTCAGCAGTATTGAACACCTAGTTCATGAAAATATTTATATACTCAAAAACTATCCAAGAGTGTCTCTGGTTCTGAACTTCCTATCATTTTTTTTCACTTCTGTTTTTAAGAAAATGACACTTCTACTTGCTGTAAACAGGATAAAACTTAGCCATGCAACAGTGATGTCAGTGAAAATGGTAAAATAGGGAATTCTAAACTCTGCTCCTCCCCAAAAGCAAAGAATAAGTTGGCAAAAACTGTGAGAATCAATTTTCTTCAGAGCTCTGGAATCCATATATATATATTAAACTTATATATATATAACTTAAGTTTAATATATAACAAGTTTAATATATATATGTGTGTGTGTGTGTGTGTGTGTGTGTGTGTGTGTATGTATATATAACTTAAGTTTAATATATTAAACTTAAAACAAGGAGGGGAATGCTAAATGAAGAATGAAGCTGTTGGACTTTGGTAAGAGAGTGCTGTGGCATTATAGCTTATCTACCTAACATCTCCCATCCCCAGCTCAGCAGCAGCCATGAAGACAGCAGTTCATCCATATTTTGGGTGAGGGTTGTTGGTACCAGAGGAAACAATGTGGATCTTTTCCCCAATAAATTGTGGTTGTGTGATTCATCTGGTGACTCCTTGAAGGATTAACTCAAGGTTTTGCCTTTGTTTCACTTAACTTGGACTTTCCCCAGGGCAGAAGCAGATTCTCAAGTGGCATTTATTGAAAGCATTTAAAGGTAAATGTATTAATCTCAGCCACCTGAGGCAAGAGATAACAGAGGGGAAAACAATAGCCAAAATGTCTGAGAAGGAAGAGGTTAGGATACTTGGGGGTAGGGGGGAATAGGGGCTTTAAAAGGTCTACACATACACCAGGAAATCTAGATGGCCACCTACATGCTTATGGCTGGACATAAGCTCATAAAAGACCTGAAAAGACCCTAATCTTTCACCTTTGGCCAACTTTAAGGCTACACAGAGGAATAAAGGCTAAGGCAGCGTTTTAGACAGCGTGTCTAAACACTGGAGTGCCTCACATAACCAACCTACAAAATGAAAGTATTTTGTATTTTTGGCTCTAGGTGTTTAAGGAGATCTCTGTCAAGTCATTAGCTGACCATTAAGCTAACAGAACAGAGACTTTGGCTACAGAGAATACAGGCTTTACAAAAATGGTTTAGAAAAGTCACTAAAGAAACAACTTACAACAAGCAGAAACAACAAGGCCTGGGAGAGGGCAGAATCTGATTTCTAGAGTTGCCACACTGTAGTAATCAAAATTTTCAGTTTTCAACAAAAAGTTATGAAGCATGCAAAGAAACAAGAAATTATGAACAATTCACAGGGAAAAAAGAAATTAATAGAGACTGTCCCCAAGACACCCCAGACATTGGACTTACTAGATCAAGACTTTAAATCAACTGTATTAAAATATGCTCAGAGAGCTAAAGGAAATCTAAATAAAGAAATAAAACCAGGAGAATAAAGTGTCACCAAATAGAAAATATCAATGAAGAAATAGAAATTACAAGAAGGAAACTAACAAATTCTAGAGCTGAAAAGTACAATAATTGAAATGAAAAATCAGAGGGATTCACAGCAGAAAAAGAATCAGTAAACTTTAAGGTAGTTCAAATGAGATTATCAAATACGAGAAGCAGGGAAAAAAAAAGAGTGAATAAAAATGAGCCTTAGAGAACAATGGGACACCATTACACATACCAACATATACAAAATAGGAGTTCCAGAAGAAGAGAGAAGGGCAGAGAAAATGTTAGAAGAAATAATGACCCCAAATCTCCCAAATGTGGTGAAATACATGAAATTACACAGTCAAGAAGCTCAATGAACTCCAGGTAAGATAAATGCAGAGATCCACACCAAGACACATAATAGTCAAACTGTCAAAAGAAAAAGGAAAGCAGCAAAAGAAAAGAGACTTGTCACATACAAGAAATCCTCAATAAGATTAACAGCTGATTTTTCATTAGATAGTAATGTCAGAAGACGGTAGGATAGTAAATTTAAGGTGCTGAAAAAAAAAAGGTCAACCAAGAATTCTATATCTGACAGGATTAAAGGAGAAATTAAGATTTTTTTCAGATAAACTAAGGGAATTTGTCACCAGTAGACCTAGCCTACAAGAAATTCTAGAGGCTGAAATGAAAGGACACTAGACAGAATCTTGAAGCCATGTAAGTAAATAAGTAAATAAATAAAGCCAGAAAGGCAGCTGTTAAGTATGAAATCAATTTTATTGTATTTTTATCAGTATTGTATTATTATTATTGTATTTTTGGCATGTAAGTCTTCTTTCCCCCCATGTGATTTAAAAGACATATGCATAAACAATAATTAGAAACCCGTGTTAATGAGCACACAATGTATAAAGATGTAATTGGTGTCAATAACAACATAAAGGGGGATGAAATTGTATAGGAGCAGAATTTTTGTATATTATTTAAGTTGGTATTAATTCAAACTATAATTGCTTGTTATAAATTTAAGACGATAATTATAATTTTCAGGGTAACAAAATAAAATAACTAGAAAAAACATACAGAAATACATCCTGTACATATATAAATATGTATATACAAAACATACATTTTGAGAAGGAATCAAAATGGTACACTTTAAAAATAAATGCAAAAGAAGGCAACATTGGAAGAATTGGGAATAAAAGTATATGAGCTATATAGAAAATAAATACCAAAATTGATGGATTGGAAGAATCAACATAATTAAAATGACCATATTACCCAAAGCAATATACAGATTTCTGCAATCCCCATCAAATTCCCAATGGCATTTTTTAAAGAACTAGAACAAAAAATCATCAGATTTGTATGGAATCACAAAAGACCCCTAAAAGCCAAAGCAATCCTAAGAAAAAAGAACAGTGCTGGAGGTATCACACTCCCTGACTTCAGCTTATACTACAGGGCAACAATAATCAAAACAGCATGGTACTGGCACAGAAACAGATACATGGACCAATGGAATAGAGTCGAGAACCCAGAAATAAACCCACATAAATATGGACAGATAATTTTTGACAAAGAAGCAAAAAACATACAATGCAGAAAAGACAGCCTCTTCAATAAATGGTGCTGGCAGAATTGGAAAGCCACGTGCAAAAGAATGAAACTGGACTGCTATCTGTCTCCATGTACCAAAATTAATTCAAAATGGATCAAAGACTTAAGCATAAGACCTGAAACAATAAACTGCATAGAAGAAAACATAGGTACTAAACTTATGGACCTTCGGTTCAAAGAGAGTTTTATGAATTTGACTCCAAAGGCAAGGGAAGTAAAAGTTGAAATAAATTAATGGGACTATATCAAACTTAAAAGCTTCTGCACAGCAAAAGAAACCATCGACAAAATAAAGAGGCAACCAACTGAATGGGAGAAGATTTTTGCAAACAGCGCCTCCGATAAGGGGCTAATATCCAAAATATACAAAGAACTCATACAACTCAACAACAAAAAAACAACCCAATTGAAAAATGGGCAGAGGACCTGAAGAGACATTTCTCCAAAGAGGACATACAAATGGCAAATAGACATATGAAAAAATGCTCAACATCACTAATCATCAGAGAAATGCAAATAAAAACCACAATGAGCTAGCACCTCACCTCAGTTAGAATGGCTATCATCAGCAAGACAAATAGTAACAAGTGTTGGAGAGGCTGTGGAGAAAAAGGAACCTTCATACACTGTTGGTGGGAATGCAGACTGGTGCAGCCGCTATGGAAGGCAGTGTGGAGATTCCTCAAAAAATTACGAATAGAATTACCGTACGACCCAGCAATCCCTCTCCTGGGTATCTACCCAAAAAATCTGAAAACATTTATCCATAAAGACACGTGTGCTCCAATGTTCGTTGCAGCTTTGTTTACGGTGGCCAAGACATGGAAACAACCAAAATGTCCTTTGATAGATGAATGGATAAAGAAGTTGTGGTATATATACGCAATAGAATACTATTTGGCGGTAAGAAAAGATGAAATAGGACCATTTGTGACAACATGGATGGATCTTGGGATTATAATGCTAAGCGAAATATGTCAGACAGAAAAAGCAGAGAACCATATGATTTCACTGATGTGTCGTATATAAACCAAAAACAACAAAAGAAGAAGACAAATAAATGAGAAACAGAAACTCATAGACACAGATAATAGTTTAGTGGTTATCAGAGGGTAAGGGGAGAGGGGGTGGTAGATGAGGGTAAAGGGGATCAAATATATGGTGATGGAAGGAGAACTGACTCTGGGTGGTGAACACACAATAGGATTTATAGATGATGTAATACAGAATTATACACCTGAAATCTATGTAACTTTACTAACAGTTGTCACCCCAATAAACTTTAATTTTTTAAAAAAAGTGTATGTCAACAAATTAATCTAGATGAAATGGACAAATTGCTAGAAACACACAAATTACAAAAACTTAATCATGAATAAATAGAAAATCTGAACAGACCAATAACGAGTAAGGAGGTTGAATTGGTAATCTTTCTAAAAAGATAATCCCAGGACCAGATGACTTCACTGATGAATTCTACCAAACACTTAAAGAAGAACTAACGCCAATCCTTCTCAAACTCTTCCAAATATTAGAAGAGGAGGGAACACTTTTTAACTCATTCTATGATACTAGTATTACCCTAATAGCAAGTGTAACAAAGATGTCACAAGAAAAGTCTACTACAGACCAATATCCTTTATAGGTATAGATGTAAAATTCCTCAAAAAAATACTAGCAACTGAATCCAGCAGCATCTTAAAAGTTACACCATAACTGAATGGGTTCCTGGTTCAACATCTGGAGATCAATGTATGTCGCGTCCCGCACTACGAGGGTTGTGGGGAGCGAGGAGGGTGGCGCAGGGTTAAGAAAAGACAGTAGTCAATAATAGATTATAAGCAGGGCCAAGGGACCCCCAGTCTCAAGGACTGGATGCCCTGAATCAGGGCCTATGCACTAGCTTTTATTAGTTAGGTGGGGAAGTAAAGGAAATAAAGCTTGTCAATCTCAAGATCTGAGAATCCCACACATCATAATAGGAAACTGATTAAAGCCAATCACCCTTGCCTGCAGGCAACAGAACCATAAGTCTCTGGATGTCTGTACTTCCCCAAGGGACAAAACCTATATGCATATGAATTGATGGAGAGCACATCACTGTATCACTTCCCTTGCACGCTTTGGGAAGGTGAAATGCAGCCACAGAGGCAGAGGCTTTCTTTAGCCTGGGGAAGGTGGGGTGGTGTGCCCACCTCTATGAACCCCGTGGGTTCTCCTGTTGGTCCCCACTTGACTGCGCCTGGCTTGAGTTGTCCCCCCGTGGGGAATCTTACTCATCATTGGCTGACCAGCCATCTTTTGGGGGCCAAACAGGGAGACATGAGGCACAAGCACAAAGGCAAAGCAAAATCCCTGAAAACATCCATCTCACAGGCTCGCCTTTCTTTAGGGGCAGGTACAAGAATACAGACAGGTAGGCTGCTGCATGGCAACACTATAATATAAAACACTATAAATGTAAAACACTATATTAATGGAATGAAGGGGGGAAAATACATTCCATTTATACGAAATATTTAGAACAGGCAAATCCATAAAGACAGAAAGCAGTTTAGTATTTGTCAGAGAATGGGAATGACTGCTCCCCATTAATGATACAGCGTTGCTCTGTGGGGTGATAAAAATGTTCTGGAATTAGATATGATGGTTGCAAAATAATGTGAATGTGCTAAAAGCCATTAAATTGTATACTTTAAAATTTTGAAATGCTAAATTTTTTATTATGTAAATCTTATAAATAAAAAGCTTAGCCATCCAAATCCTGTAATTGGTGGAAGAATAGAATAACAACAGCAAAAAAAATCTAGGGCCATGTATTTACTGTTTTGGTGCCACAAAAATATTTCAGAACTAAAATTACTAATATAAAACAAAGCTTACTCATTTGATAAAATTCCTAAGGCAGCAACAATATTTCAATTGTTTTCTTAAATTTTCTAAACAAATTCTTAGAAATAAATCAAATGAGAAAGAGAAATCATTCTGAAAAATAAGAGTTTTTGCTTTATTTGTGGCTCACAGTTGATTGTTTGGAATTGTTAAATCCTCTAAGTGGGTTTTTTTTTCTCTCTCTCTCTCTTTGTATCCTTATTCTATAAGCTTTTTTCTATTTAAAAAAAAAATTTAGACTTTTTTTATTATGGTAACTTTGGTTAATAACATATGAATTTCAGGTGTACCACATGATAATTTAGTATCTGTATACTCAATTGCATGCTCACCACCCAAAGTCTAACTTCCTTCTGCTACCATATATGTGATGAAGTGCTTATTTATTAACCCATAAAATGTGAAAGCATCCACTCAGGAGCAGGTGTAGCTGTGCTGGCAAGCCAGCCAGAATGAGTGGCTGGTATTGTAATATAAATTTGGGGGAGACTTTCTTAGGAGAAGCAAATCTTTGCATTCTAATCCCTGTTCTCAAGCTACATACAATGTTATAGAGAGGAACAGTGCCACTCTCATGGAACACTGAGGCAATCCACAGGTAAGGGCTCATTTCTACGACCCAATCTCTTGTGCCACTGGTAGAACAAAGGTGATGCTTTCACAGAGAAGAGGTGTAGTCAAGAAAGTTTCATTAAGAGGGGTAGTACTTTAGGCAGAAATCAAGCAATGATGAAAAGGATTTGGGAAGTCAGAAGAGTGAAAGAAGAATTCAGGAAAAGCAAAGTAGAATTTTTAGGTATAAAATATCAGCTATAGATAAGAATCCACAAAAAGACTTGTTTGCCAGGATTTTAGGACATGTGTTAGGGAAATAAGAGAAATACATTGTTAATAATGGTCAGGTCAAGTTATGGAGGTCTTCAAAAGCCAGACTGAAGAGTCTAGAATTGGAATTATGAAGGAGGGAGACAAGGAAGAGAGAGAGAGAGGAGAGAAGAAAAAGAAAGAAAAGATAGATGATAGAGAGAAAGGGTTCCAGTGTCAGAAAGAGAGGTCCCCACAATTTCTGGATGTGAAAACCAGTGTAGATTGTGGCTGAGTGAAACAGGGCTGCTGGAATCTCAGGCATTTCTCTTAAAGCACCAGCACACAGACATATTTGCTGATGGACTCACTTGCTCTGAGCTCCAGCACTGGGGAAACAGTTCAAAAGATGTGAGGACATACAGGGAAGAACTGAATTGTCTGGCTTCAAGGTGAGGGCTGAAGGGACAGCTTTCTCCAGACACAAGTGCTGGCTGAAGCCATTGTTCCTTTGTTGAGCCCTTGCCCAGTCCACCAGGTGGCCACTATATCTGAGTCTCCATCAACCTACCGTAGCTAACACCGTTTGCTCCACCCTGGTGATTCCCTGAGACCCCACCCCATACAGCTTCCAGGTCCACCCAAGCAATTTCCAGTGGCTATTCCATACAAATGGCCTGTCTTGGCGCATCCTCTGCACTTTACTATAATCTCTCAAAGGTTCACAAATCCCAAACAAGTAGCATCTGGCTTGGCATGCCCCATACCTCTTGCTAAGCAGCCCCGAGCCCAGCACTAGCAGCAGCTGGCCTCAGTTCCCAGCTTAGCCTCTCCCAGGCACCTCTAAGCCCAGCACAAGTGGCAACCATCACTTTGTGATCATTCCAAGTGACCCTAGGCAGGGCACAGGCAGTGACTGACCTTGGACTGCAACAGAACCCATCCCAAGAGGCCCCAGAACCAATATACTCAGCAGACAGCATCAGACCACACCAGGCCACCACCCAACTGCCTCCAAAAATGACAAACTCAAAGGGCAGACTGGGCAGGCACCAGAGCCATACTAAAGTGAATCCTGCTACATAGGATCAGCTGCTGCACAACAACTACTCCACTGGAATCACAGCCAGTCCTCAATCAGCCTGTGGGTCAATTCCTCCCATTGATGTGCAAACAGAAACTAAAACTCAACTACCACAGGAGGGCACACACAACCCACACAAGGGATACACCTGGAGCACCTGGCTCAGGTGACCCGGGAGACTGTGCCACTTGGCCCCACAGAACACCTACTATATAAGGATGTCGTGTCCAGCGCAACACGGGCAGTGAGGGTGCGAGAAGGGGCGATTTGGGTTAAGTTTTTAAGAAAGAAACAAACAGAGACTTAATGTAGTTAAATCTCTCCGAAGGCCAGGGGTCTCTCAGTCTTAGAGGACTGGAGTCCAGAATAAGGCCGACTGGAGGTTTTTATCGATAGGTATACAAATACAAGAAAGTAACATTGTTTCTTACACGGTTTGTGAGACTCATACATCATAGCAGAAAAATGTTTATTCCAATCACCCTTTGTCTGTAAATAACCGAAGCACAAGGTCCCATGATGTCTTAATTAAGGTATGTGCCCTCTCAGGGTCAAGTCTCTCATATTGTAACAGTTCCGTTGAGATAAGTGGAGAGAACTGATCTTTATTGTCCTCATGACTTCTCTCACAAACAGATGCCAGGGAAAAGCCAGAGCAGGCAATGGCTTTTCCTAGGCAGGGGGAAGGGGAAGCAAGCCCCTTCCCTTATTTTTCTAAGGCAGCTCATTGGGGGTCCCCACTCGGTTCCGCCTGGCTTAGGTTGTATCTCCCGTAAGATATCTTACCAGTCTTTGGCTGCATACCATCTTTTGGGGACCAGACAGAGAGACATAAGGTGTAAACACAAGGATGGAGCAGAGTCCCAGAAAGGCACAGTCTCACAGACTCTTCTTTCCTTAAGGAAAGACATGGGGGGACAGTTGGCTAGGCTGTTGTGTGACTACATAAGGACACTCTACTAAGACCAGGAGACATAGCAACTCTACCTAATATATAGAAACAAAAACAAGGAGACAGCCTGAATGAAGCCCCAAATGAAAGAATAGAACAAAGTTCCAGAAAGAGAACTAAAAAGAATGGAAACAAGCAATCTACCAAATTTAGAGTTCACAACACTGGTTACATGGATGCTCAGTGATATCAGTGAGACCTTCAAACAAAGAGATAGGAAACAAAAATGGAGATAGAAAACATAAAAAAAGAACCAGTCAGAAATGAAGAGTACAATAAATGAAATAAAGGATATATTAGACAGAATCAACAGTAGATTAGATGAAGCAGAGAATCAAATCAGCAATTTAGAAGACAAGGTACCATAAAACACCCAATCAGAACAGCAAAAAGAAAATAAAATTTAAACAAGTATAGTTTAAAGGGCCTCTGGGACAACATCAAGCATACTGACATTCACATCATAGGGGTAGTAGAAGAAGAAGAGAGACCAAGGGATTGAAAACTTATTTCAGCAAGCAGTGCTGTTAAATTTCTCTAACTTTGTGAAGGAAATAGACATACGAGCATAGGGAGTGCAGAGTACCAAAGAAGATGAACCCAAAGAGTCCCACACCAAGGCACACCATAATTAAAATGCCTAGGTTAAAGACAAAGAGAGAATCTTAAAAGCAGCAAGAGAAAAGCAGTTAGTTACCTACAAGGGAGCTCCCATAAGACTATCAGCTGATTCCACAGCAGAAATTTTGCAGGCCAGCAGGGATTGGCAGGAAATATTCAAAGTGATGAAAAGTGAGGACCTAGAGCCAAGATTACTCATTAAAACTGTCATTTAGAATTGAAGGACAGATAAAGAGCTTCCCAGACAAGTAAAAACTAAAGGAGTTCATCAACACCAAACCAGTATTACAAGAAATGTTAAAGGGACTTCTTTCGGAAGCAGTAGAAGAAAAAGATCAAATATGAATAATAAAATGGTAATAACTCATATCTACCATGTTTCCTTGAAAATAAGACCTAGCCAGACAATCAGCTCTAATGCATCTTTTGGAGCAAAAATTAATATAAAACCCAATCTTATTTTACTATAATATAAGACCGGGTCTATAATATAATATAATAATATAATATAATTAATATAATATAATATAATATAATAATATAATATATATAATATATAATATAATATAATATAATATAATACCGGGTCTTATATTAATTTTTGCCCCAAAAGATGCATTAGAGCTGATTGTCTAGCTAGGTCTTATTTTCGGGGAAGCACAGTATCAACAATTACTACCTACAAGTACAAACGTAAATGGATTAAATCCTTTAGTTAAAAGAACATGGAGTGGCTAAATGAATATGCTGCCTACAAGAGACTCACTTCAGATTGAAAGACACACACATAGACTAAAAGTAAAGGAATGGGAAGAGATTAATTCATGAAAATGGAAACAAAACAAAACAAAAGCTGGGGTAGCAAAACTTATACCAGGCCAAATAGACTTTAAAACAAAGGCTATAACAAGAGACAAAGAAGGACCCAGTAATCTCACTTTTGGGTATTTATCTGAAGAAACCCAAAATATTTCTTCGAAGGAACATGTACATCCATATGTTCATTGCAGCGTTATTTCCAATAGCCAAGATATAGAGGCAACCTTGGTGTCCATCAGTGGATGAATGGGTAAAGAAGAGGTGGTACATATGAGGCAGGATAGGTAGCCTAGGAAACTGACAAACCCTGTCCAGATACAATGTAAGGCACCTCACTGGTTACACAAGTAACAAGTGACTCTATCCAGCACCTGGAGGTGGAGAAAAACAAGAACCAGTTTTAACCAGCAAGGCTAATCCCCTTGACCAGGACCTGACCTTTAGCTAATTATAATGTCATTGTAATATCATTTACATTGTGGCTAATACTCCCAGCATGCATCTGATGCCATAACAGTTCGGAGGAGCTAAATAAGGAAGAAAGAGCAAGAAACTGATGATCCTAGCTGCTGGGAGCAAACTGATGAGACTTGTCAATGGGATATTACCAAAACCTGCCCCTGGGAGGTATAAATACCCCTGGTCAAGACTTCCTGGGCAAAACTCAATCTCTGAGTTTGTTGCACTTCTCTCTCAAGTGTGTACTTTCATTTCAATAAACCTCGTATGCTTTCCTCCATCTGTCTCACTCTTGAATTCTTTCTTGAATGAAGACAAGAAACTGGTCACTGCTGCTCCGGGTTGAGTCCCCCTTGGACATCCCTGTGAGCCTCTGTTAACACATATATGTAATGGAATATTACTTAGCTATGAAAAAGAATGAAATCTTGCCATCTGCAACAACATGGATGGACCTAAAGGATATTGTGCTAAGTGGAGTAAGTCAGACAGAGAAAGACAAATACCATATGATTTCACTTATATGTGGAATCTAAAGAACAAAATAAATGAATAAACAAAACAGAAACAAACTCATAGAAACAGAGAACATTTTGATGGTTGCAGATCAGAGAGGGGTTGAGGAAACTGGTGAAAAAAAGAGGAAGGAATTAAGAAGTGTAAATTGGCAGTTACAAAATAGTCATGGGAATGTAAAGTATAGCTTAAGGAATATAGTCAATAATATTGTAATAACTATGTATGGTGTCAGATGGGTACTAGATTTATCAGGGTGATCACCACGTAAGTTATATAAATGTCTAATCACTATGTTGTACACCTGTAACTAACATAATAATATAATATTGTATGTAAACTGTAAAAAATAAAAAATTACTAAAAATTTTTAAAAGTCTATTATTTTTAAAAGATGTTTAAGAAAACCATATAAGAAATACATAAATAAAAAATTCTCATGCATCTGCAAAATCCAACAAGAAAATGTCATTAAATATACATCATTTAGACATCCAGAGACACTTTAAGTACCTAGCAATTAACCTGTGAAGAAATATCTAAGATATAAAAGAACATTATAAAATTTTAAAAGGCACATGTAATTGAAAAGATGCAAATATAATTTCTGGGAAGAAGTCTAAATATTTTAGAGATGTAAATTTATCCCCTTCTTCCCACACACATATTGATATATAAATACCACAAAATAAAAATAATTTAATAAGATTTTTAGCGGGCCATTTTAGATTCTAAAGTTCATCTAGCAGAGAAAATTTCTGAGAAGGGAAGAAAATTTTGATAAACAATGAGAGACTTCCTCTAAGAGATTTCAAAAGCATACTAGAGAGCCATATAATAAGACAGCCTCCTATGGGCATTGAGTTTATGACAAATCCTGCATTTCATAGTAGCAGTAAAAAGGAAAGATTTTAAAAGTGTTCTTACAAGCTATATCTATAAGTATACTTTATAAATTGTCTGCTTTATAGCACTCCACAGCTTAAATTCTGGCAAGGCAGGTTTGCAGTACCTACGAAAGGTATCAAATAGTACCTACTAATCAGGAGTCTCCAGGGTAACAGTAATTCCTCTGGCAATTTACCCTAAAGGATAGGCCTTGACCTTCACAGGAAGAAAGACGGGGACATTCAACAATGGAACCCTTGTAAGTTGAAGGAATCAGCGTTACTGGATCACAGCTGGAAAAACTCTGACTGCCTCTCCAGAGATAGCCTGCACTTTGAGGTGTTTGTGCTCCTTGTATCCAAGGAACCTGGAACACAGAATGTATGACCTCATGGAAGCACATTCTGGAACACCATCAGTAAGGCAGTAAGGAGGCATCTGTGGGATGCTGTGGCAACTGACCACCATGAATACAATTCTCAAGGAGAGATAGTCTCACTGATAAATGACGCAGAGGAACTCAAGTTGGGACTGGCACTGCTGAGGATTTGTTTTCTCCCAATATTCCTGAGTTTTTAATTTATATTATTACTGCTGTTTTTTTTCAATAAAATGTTTTTAGAGAAAATGCACTTAAAGGGATTAATTAACTTGCCCCAAATAGCTCTTTCTGTAAACATAATACGTACCTAACAAAGCCTCAAAATACATGTAGCAAAACTGACAGGATTGGAGGGAGGAATAAACAATTCAACAATAATCATTGGAGACTTCAACACACCATTTTCAACAATAGATCTATTCACCAAATTAGATAATCTAGATGAAATGGACAAATTCTATAAAAAGACGACCTCCAGAAATTTCCTCAAGAATAGAAAATCTGAACAGATCTATATAACAAGTAAAGAGATAACATAATAATAATCTGAAAAAGCCTACTCTGGATGTTAAAATTTCAGCGTCATAGAGATGAGCAGTGGGACACTCGGGCCACCTCAAAGCACATGGATAGGATAATAGTAAGAAAGTCATCTTTGCCCTGGAGGAAATAAGTTACATTCCTTTACCCACTCGATAGTCTGGAATGAGGGAATAATAACCTATCTGACTGCTCCATGTCCTTATCCTTAGAGCAAAACTTGGGAAGTAACCCCCAGCCCTTTTTGCTCCTGTCTTATATATGATAGAAAACATCTGAAGTTATGAATGTATATGAGGGACTGGAGTTTCGGGAGAAACTGACTCTTTTCAATTTTGTAGTTGACCAAGGACAAGCAGTAACTTGGGTCTGAGACATTAAAAAATAGACATGGGAGAAAAACAACTGGGGTAACTTCTTGGAACTCTCTGCAGAAGTAAACTGAAGAAAAATTTTAAATGATGTTTGGGATATACTCCAGCAAGAGAGAGATTTACCTTCATGGCTGAAGCTGGAGCCGTGGCCACCAGTTAGGGAAGTCTCTGTTACTGGATCAAGCCAGAAAGAGTCCCACCATCCACAGAAGCCAGTTTCAGACTGGAGTATTTGTGCTTCCAGGGTTTTAGCTGCATGGAACTCAGAATGTAGTGATCTTTAGGTATATTGTGCCATAAGACAGGAGCTTCTGGAACACTATGAACACAGGTGACTTATGGGACACCTGGAAACCAACCACAGGGAACACCATTTGGCTAAGCGAGTGGTTGCAGGAAAAAATAGAGGGAAAATGATCCTGGAACAATTTAGAAGATGCAGTCCCAGGGCTTGGTGATTGGATATGAATGAGAGAAAGGAGCTAAGCCTGACATCAAGCAGGACCCTCAGGCATCTAGCTGAGACAGAATAAATAAGTCATGGCCTGAGAACTAATGCTCACTCACCTTAGGGACATAGCTTAGCAGGGTGAGCCTCACTATAGGGGATTACTCTCTCCAAAATTTACCAAGGACTCTGAATAGTTGGTTTAACTTTTTAAACTGCAAAACACTTAAATGTAACTTTACAATTTTCTTCATAATAAATGCATCCTATTAGATTCAGTACACACACTTGACCCAAAGCGGGGGAATTCAGGCAGGAATTGTGCTTACCTCGCAGCCTCTAAGCAACCTCCCTGGCTGTAAAATTGACACACTTGCTTGTACAATCTTGCTACGACTTAGGGGGGAGGAGGAAAAAAATGAAACAAAACGCAACAAAACAACACAACTCTATGGTGCTGTTTGCTCTGTTCCCTAGAGAATGAAGAAATGTGGGAATGTGAGGCTGCATGTGCTGCCCTCTAACCAAATAATCAAAATGGCACAAATGTGGAAAGCACTGTGCATACTGCACACTTCAATTAAATGTGAAATCGTGGTGCATTCTTATTTCATAACTTTGAAATATGACATATAAAAAACATGGGAAGGGACTTGAGTAAGAAATTTCAGCTGTTGTTAAGCCTCAGAGAGGCTTTCCATGATGCACATGGTCTTGTGTTTTTGTCTAAAAAGAGAAGACATTGTAGTGATTCAAAGCCACGTGCAATGCTAAAGGGGTTGAAAACATAAAGGTGCCTGAACCTGGCTGTAATTCTATTTGTCCTTCTCCTAGGGAATCCACTGGGCTGATACGTGTGTATGGTGTCCAGCGCCATACAGGCAGTAAGCGAATGAGAAAGGGTAGTGAAGGGTTAAGAAAGAAACAGAAATTAAGAAAGTTATGAAACAGGAGGCCAAGGGTCTCACAACTTCAAAGGATTGAGAGCCCC
Organism: Rhinolophus sinicus; assembly: GCF_036562045.2. NCBI lineage: Eukaryota > Metazoa > Chordata > Mammalia > Chiroptera > Rhinolophidae > Rhinolophus > Rhinolophus sinicus. The sequence goes on from NC_133762.1 coordinate 55,266,665, forward strand.
GAATCGGCTGCCTTGTGGCTTTTATTGATGCACACGCAAGAAAGCAACATTCTTTTCTCCATGGTCTATGAATTTCACACATTATACTAAGAAACTGATTTGAACTAATTACACTTGCCTGCAAGCAGCGGAACCGTCAGTTTCAGGATGTACATCCCCAAGGGACAAAACCTTTATGCTGAAACTTAAATAACTGAAATGGATAGATGGAGAACTGATGTTATTACATCACTGAATCTCTTCCCAAGCAGGTTGTGGGAAGGAATGCAGCCACAAAGGCAGAATCTCTCCTTAGCTGGGGGAAGGTGGGGGTCTGTGCCCACCTCTATCAACCCCGTGGGTTCTCCTGTTGGTTCCCATGCAGCTGTGCCTGGCTTAGGTCGTTCCCCCCATGTGTAATCTTACCTGTCATTGGCTGACCAGCCATCCCCTGGGCCAAACAGGGAGACATAAAGTGTAAGCACAAAGGTGAAGCAAAGTCCCTGAAAGGATTAGTCTCACAGACTCTCCTTTCTTTAGGGGTAGGTATGAGGGGACAGACGGGTAGGCTGCTGCGTGACAATACGTGTGTGCATCAAATTCTCTGTGTATGCTACATTCTCTCTCCAAATGTCATGGTAAATTCTCACACATGGGGGTTGTGCTTTATTTCACTCTTTCTATCCCCAAAGGGAAGGCACAAACTAAATGCTCACTAAATACCTTTTGATTGGATAATTTCAATTCCTTGTAAAAGCCAATCCTGATTTTAAGAAATTTAAAGGAAAAAGAGAGTAGGAGAAGCAGATGAAATGAGATTTCTTCTTTCACAAGAGGTAACAATATGAAATAAAATCAGGATTTTTTAAAATAAAGAAATACATTTCAATGTATTAATGAACAAAATTATTTATGGAAAGAAGTATATGCTTTAGACACAGACAACAGTTTAGTGGTTACCAGAGTGTAAGGAGGGAGGTGAGGGCAGTAGAAGAGGGTAAAGGGGATCAAATATATGGTGATGGAAGGAGAACTGACTCTGGGTGGTGAGCACACAATGTGATATATAGATGATGTACTATAGAAAAGTACACTTGAAATCTATATAATTTTACTAACCAATGTCACCCCATTAAATTTAATTTAAAAAATTTCAAAAAGAAACCTACGCTTAGATGTTTAGAGAACTATCTCTGGATGGTGGTATTTCAGCAGTTCTTCCTTCTTGAATTTTCTGCATTGTTTTCTTATAAAAACAATAAATAATTTAAATAAGAAAAATAAACCATTTAGTCTGTCAACATTTGATGAAGCCTAAATATATACTTTGACTATTAATGTGTCCAAGAGGCAAAATATACTGCAACATTACATCTTTTAGCAACACATAAACCCATATAACTAGGATATTCTTTGAAATTTAAAACATTTAATTTGAAATTTTTAGGTTATAAAAGAGTAGATACCCAAATATTTTGTAGTCTACTAGCATACATCCTTTTATTTTTTTACTATCATTATTACTATTTTAAATTTATTGGGGTGACAATTGTTGGTAAAATTACATAGACTTCAGGTGTACAATTATGAATTACATAATCTATAAATTCCATTGTGTGTTCACCACCCAAAGTCAGTTCTCCATCCATCACCATATATTTGATCCCCCTGACCTTCATCTCCTACCTCCCTCCCCCCTTACCCTCTGGTAACCACTAAACTATTGTCTGTGTCTATGAGTTTTTGTTTCTCAATTGTTTGTCTTGTTCTTTTGTTGTTTTTGGTTTATATACCACATATCAGTGAAATCATATGGTTCTCTGCTTTTTCTGTCTGATTTATTTCGCTTAGCATTACACTCTCAAGATCCATCCATGTTGTCACAAATGTTCCTGTATCATCTTACCGCCGAATAGTATTCCATTGTGTATATATACCACAATTTCTTTATCCAGTCATCTATTGAAGAACATTTTGATTGTTTCCATCTCTTGGCCAATGTAAACAAAGCTGCAATGAACATTGGAGCACACGTGTCTTTATGTATAAATGTTTTCAGATTTTTTGGGGTAGATACCCAGGAGAGGGACTGCTGGATCATATGGTAATTCTATTTGTAATTTTTTGAGGAACCTCCATACTGCCTTCCATAAAAGCTGCACCAGTCTGCATTCCCACCAACAGTGTATGAGGGTTCCTTTTTCTCCACAGCCTCTACAACACTTGTTACTATTTGTCTTGTTGATGATAGCCATTGTAACTGGGGTGAGGTGATATCTCATTGTGGTTTTGATTTGCATTTTTCTGATGATTAGTGATGTTGAGCATTTTTCATATATCTGTTTGCAATTTGTGTGTCCTCTTTGGAGAAATGTCTGTTCAGGTCATCTGCCCATTTTTCAATTGGGTTGTTTTTTTGTTGTTGTTATTTAGTTGCATGAGTTCCTTGTATATTTTGGATATTAGCCCCTTATTGGAGGCACTGTTTCCAAAAACCTTCTCCCATCAGTTGGTTGCCTCTTTATTTTGTCGATGGTTTCTTTTGCTGTGCAGAAGCTTTTAAGTTTGATATGGTCCCATTCATTTATTTCAGCTTTTACTTCCCTTGCTTTTGGAGTAAAATTCATAAAATGCTCTTGGAACCCAAGGTCCATAAGATTAGTACCTATGTTTTCTTCTATGCATTTTATTGTGTCAGGTCTTATACTTAAGTCTTTGATTCATTTTGAATTAATTTTGGTACATGGTGACAGATAGCAGTCCAGTTTCATTCTTTTGCACGTGGCTATCCAATTCTCCCAGCACCATTTATTGAAGAGGCTGTCTTTTCACCATTGCATGTTTTTTGCTTCTTTGTCAAAAATTATCTGCCCATATTTATGTGGTTTTATTTCTGGGTTTTCAATTCTATTCCATTGGTCTATGTGTCTGTTTTTCTGCCAATACCATGCTGTTTTATTGTAGCCCTGTAGTACAAGCCAAAGTCAGAGAGTGTGATACCTCCAGTATTGTTCTTTTTCCTTAAGATTGCTTTGGCTATTCGGGGTCTTTTGTGGTTCCAAACAAATCTGATGATTTTTTGTTCTATTTCTTTAAAAAATGCCATTGGGATTTTGATGGGGATTGCATTAAATCTGTATAATGCTTTGGGTAATATGGCCATTTTAACTATGTTGATTCTTCCATTCCATGAGCGTGGAATGTCTTTCCATTTCTTTGTGTCTTCTTCAATTTCTTTTAAAAATGTCTTATAGTTTTCAGCATATAGGTCTATAACAGCCTTGGTTAAGTTTAGTCCTAGGTATTTTATTCTTTCTGCTGCAATTGCAAAAGGAATATTTTTTGTATTTCTTTTTCTGAGATTTCATTATTAGTATATAGGAATGCAATGGACTTGTGTACGTTGATTTTGTAGCCAGCAACTTGACTGTATTCGTTGATTGTTTCTAATGGCTTTTTGGTGGAGTCTTTAAGGTTTTCTCTATATAGCATCACTCTTTGTCATCTGCAATTTGTCATCTGCAAAGAGTGACAGTTAACTACTTCATTTCCAATTTGGATGCCTTTATTTCTTTCTCTTGCCTGATTGCTCTGGCAAGGACTTCCAAAACTATGTTGAAAAGTAGAGGTGATAGGGGACAGCCCTGTCGTGTTCCTGAACATAGAGCAAAGGGCTTCAGTTTTTCACCGTTAATTATGAGATTAGCTGAGGGTGTGTCATGTATGGCCTTTATTAAGGTATTTTCCTTCTATACCTATTTTATTAAGTGTTTTAATGATAAATGGATGTTGTATCTTGTCAAATGCCATTTCTGCATCAATTGATATAATCACATGATTTTTGTCCTTTATTTTGTTTATGTGATGTTTCACATTGATGGATTTGCAGATGCTGAACCATCCTTGTGCCCTGGGGATGAACCCCACTTGGTCGTGATGAATAATCTTTTTCATGCATTGTTGTATTCAATTTGCTAGAATTTTGTTTAGGATTTTTGCATCCGTAGTCATCAGAGATATTGGTCTGTAATTTTCTTTTTTTGTGTTGTCCTTACCAGGTTTTGGTATCAGGGTAATGTTGGCCTCATAAAATACGTTAGGGAGTACTGTCTCTAATTTTTTGGAAGAGTTTGAGCAGGATTGGTATTAGATCTTCTTTTAAGGTTTGGTAGAATTCACTAATGAAGCCATATGGTCCCGGACTTTTGCTTTGGGGTCTTGGATGAGTGATTCAATTTTGTTACTGGTGATCGGTCTGTTTAGATTTTCCAGTTCTTCATGGTTCAGTGTAGGAAGGCTATATGTTTCTAAGAACTTGTCCATTTCTTTTAGGTTATCGAATTTGGTGGCATATAGTCCTTCATAGTATTCTTGGATGATGCTTTGTATTTCTGTGGTGTCCGTGATAACTTCCCCTTTTTCATTTCTGATTTTGTTAATAAGTGTCTTCTCTCTTTTTATCTTAGTGAGTCTAGCGAAGGGTTTGTCAATTTTGTTAATTTTTTCAAAGAACCAGCTCTTTGTCAGTTTAATTTTTTCTATTGTCTTTTTGTTCTCTATTTCATTTAGTTCTGCTCTGATTTTTGATATTTCCTTTCTTCTGCTGAGCTTGGGTTTCATTTATTCTTTTTCTAGTTCTTTAAGGTATAACATGAGATTGTTTTTTGGGATTTTTCTTGTTTCTTGAGATAGGCCTGTAATTATATAAATTTCCCTCTTATCACTGCTTTTGCTGCATCCCAAAAATTTCAGAAGGATGTATTTTCATTTTCACTTGTTTCTTTTCTATGTATCCTTTGATCTCTCCTCTAACTTCTTCTTTGACCCAGTCCTTCTTGAAAAGTATGTTGTTTAATCTCCATGTATTTGTGTTTTTTCCTGCTGTCTTTTTGCAGTTGACATCGAATTTCAAAGCCTTGTGATCAGAGAATATGCTTGGTATGATTTCAATCTTCTTAAGTTTGCTGAGGCTGATTTTATGTCTCAATATATGGTCTATCCTTGAGAATGTTCCATGTGCACTAGAAAAAAATGTATAATCTGATGTTTTAGGATGAAGTGCTCTATATATGTCAATTATGTCCATTTCATCTAATGTGTCATTTAAGGCTGCTATTTCGTTATTTATTTTCTGTTTGAATGATGTATCCATAGCTGTCTATGATGTATTTAAGTCCCCTAGTATAATTGTGTTTTGGTCAATTTCTCCCTTTAGTTCTGTTAGTACTTGCTTAGTATATTTCGGTACTCCCTGAATGGGGGCATAAATATTGATGACTGTTATGTCTTCTTGTTGTATTGTCTCCTTTACCACTATGAAATGTCCATCTTTATCTCTTGTTACCTTTTTCACCCTGAAGTCTGTTTCATCTGATATCAGAATGGCTACACCTGATTTTCTCTGGGTACCATTTGCTTGGAGTGTCAATTTCCACCCTTTCAGTTTGAGTCTATGCTTGTCCTTGTAGCTGAGATGTGTCTCTTGGAGACAGCATATGGTTGGGTTTAGTTTTTTGATCCAATCTGCTACTCTGTGCCTTTTTATTGGTGAGTTCAGTCCATTTACATTTAGGGTGATTATTGATATGTGAGGATTTCCTGTCATTCTATCTTTAGTTTTCTGGTAAGGCTGTGTCTCCATTGTTTCTTTGCCTTTTTGTTGTTGTCTATTATTTCTGTGTGGTGGTATTCTATGATGTTTCCCTCTGTTTCTTCTTGTGTTACAGTATATATTTCAGTTCTGGATTTTTTTTGAGTGGTTACCCTTAAGTTTATGTAAAAGAAAGTTTGATATTTAGAGTATTACATTTTCTTCAGCACGCTTACTTTCTCCATTCCCATATTCCAGTTCAGGCCTTTACTCTCCCCCTTTTTATGTTTTGGTTGCCACAAGTTGTCCCTGTTGATGGTGGTCGAGTAGCCTCCTTTAGTATTTCTTGTAGTGCAGGTCGTGTATTAGAAAATTCCCTCGGCTTCTGTATGTCTGGAATGGTCTTTATTCCTCCTTCATATCTAAAGGATATCTTTGGTGGGTATATTATTCTTGTCTCATAATTTCTCTCTTTCAATAGTTTGAATATTTGGTTCCACTCCCTCCTGGCTTGTAGAGTTTCTGCTGAAAAATCTGATGATAATCTAATGGGCTTTCCTTTGTAGGTTACCGTCTTCTTTTCCCTGGCTGCCTTGAGGATTCTTTCTTTGTCGTTGATTTTAGACAGCTTCAATACAATGTGCCTTGGAGAAGGCCTGTTGGGATTGAGGTAATTAGGTGTTCTATTTGCTTCTTGGATTCGAGGATCCAGTTCTGTCCACAAGTTTGGGAAGTTCTCATCGACAATTTGTTTGAATGTATTCTCTGTTCCCTTCTCTCTTTCTTCTCCTTCTGGTATGCCCATTATTCTTATATTGCTCTTTCTGATGGAGTCAGAAAGTTCTTGTAGAGTTCTTTCATTTCTTTAAGTCTCAAGTCTCTTTCTTCTTCCATCTGTGTCATTTCCAGGTTTCTATCTTCGATGTCACTGATTCTTTTCTCCATCTGGTCAACTCTACTACCTAAGCTGGTTATTTCATTCTTAATTTCTTCTATTGAGTTCTTAATCTCCAGAAATTCTATTTGGTTCTTTTTTAAAATTTCAATCTCTTTCGTAAAATGCTCATGTTGTTCTTTGATTGTGTTTCTGAGTTCATTAAACTTCCTTTCTGTGTTTTCTTGCATCTCGTTGACTTTTTTCAGAATGGCAATCTTGAATTCTCCGTCATTTAAATCACATATTTCCATATCTTTAAGTTCCTTTTCTGGAGACTTTTCATTTTCTTTCTCAGCTGTCTTGTTGCCTTGGTTATTCATGGAAATTACTGATTTATTATTTCTCTTCCTAGACATCTACAGGAGTGGCTTCTGAAATAGGTTTATAGGAAGAAGTCTTTCTTTTGTTTTCCAGTACTTGTTGGTAGAATGTTTTATTTTCTGTCCGACTGCAGCCTTTTTTCCTCTCTCACACGGTAGTGCTATGTTTCTCTGCACTATTCCAGCTTCTCACACAATGGGGGGATTCCCTGGGAGACAGGCTTCTCCTCTGTTAACAGTTCGCCTGGGTCACAGGGCGCAGTTTCTGTGTGGGTATGTGGAGAGCTTTTGAAGTTCCAAATCTCTTCCTGCACCAGATTCAGAGCCCGTATGTTTCAGCAGTTCTGTTTACTCCTACAGGGATCCGCCCAGATAGGTGGGGCCAGGGGCAGGGTGAGTTGTGAGAGGTGGCCCAGAGCAATGGCAGCCACCACCACCACAGCCTTTCCTGCTTCTACAGCTCCCACCCCTTAGCCGTAACTAGTTGGGCTGCGAAAATGTGTCTGCGGTCCACAGTTCTCAGAACAGCAAATATTCTGTTCTTTTGATCTGAGACTGCTACTGTTCCGCTTCTAGCACTGGGCAGGTGGGGGCGGGGCGAGCTCTGGGAGGGTAGGGAGGTGGTGGCTAGTCTCAGTGCCTAAGTCTTCCATTATCTGCTGTGCAGTGAGGGCTTAAACCACCGTTTTCAGCCTTCTTCCCTCAGTCTTTGTGCCAAGGTGTCTGCCATGAGCATTGGGTTCAGCCGTGTTATATGCTGTCCCATTAGCCCTGTGGGCAATAAGCAGAGCCCTAGCAGTCCGAGTTCTTCCCTCTCCCGCAGCTGCAGTAGTTCCGGGATGCAGCAAGCTCGGAGCACTGAGCTAGGTCTGCATCCTGGGCCCGCGTGGCTCCGTCTCCGCAGCTCTCCCTTCCCTCCTTCCCGCTGGCGCAATTCGCCCACCTGTAGGTGACTTTGGTAGTGGGCCTCTTCGTCTTGCCTGTCTGCTGTGCAGGGCGTCCTTTGTGGAGTTATAGTTGTTCGATTAGTTGTAAATTCCAGGGGAGATTTGCAGAGGCTCACCTCACGCCACCATTTTGATGACATCTCTGCCACAACCTTTTATTTTTATCCACAAAATTATTTTGTAGTCTACTAACATACATCCTTTTATTTTTATCCACAGAATTATATCAGAACTATCAGATAAAATTAAAAATAAATGTGCTTTTCAAACTTTACAGCCAAGATACTACTGCAAAGCCTGCAGTTTGGCTAGAAAGTTCTTTTGCACATACCCAAAAGCGACACAGTGAATTTCCTTTATTATTTACTAAGAACTTACCATGTGCCAGAAACAAATAGGCACAAGACTCAGTGGCCACATATGTTTAGTCTCCCAGGAGATGACCATATGACTAGGCGAGTGTGGGGACAGAGCCCCAGAGAGTAGTTTAGAGGCTCTCAGCCTCACGTGGTAAGGTGCTGGCTCTGGTAGTAGATGGCCGTCAGCTGTGGCTGATTGGCCATCAGCTGTGGCCAGTTAGCCAATTGGCTGCTAATATAACTGCTGCGGCTACGGAGGAGAGCCGAGGAGAGCCGAGGAGAGTAGAGGAGCAGAGTCGAGGAGAATGGAGGAGAGTCGTCGGTCGGTTGGCAGAAAAACGGACAGCAGGTCGCACGTCTGGTGAACCCAGCCTCCAGTGAGACCGTGGTGGTATGACTCCCCTACCTATGGCTCCGTGGGTGTTCCTTTTTGCCCTCACCATATCCTGCGTTATTATGTGGGGAGTAGGACCAGAGAACCCGCAGGCCGCCCCGCACGACAAATGGCGCAGTGAGCAGGGTCTCCCGCACGACAGCGAGTATAACATGAACTGGTCATTTCTGCTGGAGGGAGAGGCAGAGGCAGTTGAAGCAGTCAGTGAAGAACAGGAGGGACAGACACCTGCATGGGCCCAGAGCTGAGAGAACACACTCAGGTCACTTTTTCAGGCCCAAGTATAATATCAGTGAGGAGCAGCAAGAGAAAAGGCTGGTGAGATGGCCATGACCACTAATCCAGGAGTCACCTGCCAACTCGGAAAGCGTGTTTGGATTTCTCATGGAGAAGGATACAGGTAGGACATGAGGATGGAGGCTGCATGGGACTCAGTGGGAAAGGATTTAGGCTTGAGTTGGTGCATAGGCAGAAGGTATGAAGTCCGAGGTCGGGGATCCCAGAGCTGGGCATCTTTGCTGGGCCTAGTGTGGGAGACCCAGCCACACGTGCAGCTGATGGCTGAAGGGGGCCAAGTTCTCTGAAATCCCATCAACATTGATGTTAAAGGCCCTAGGAAAGAGAACAAGACATAAGGAGTAAAACTGCCAAATTCATTGGTTTATACACCAAGAGAATAGAAACTGCATAGAGTTTGTCCAAGTATAGAGAAGTAAGTTATAGAACACAGTAACTTAAATGCTTAAATGTTGTGACCAAGACGGTGACAGGACTTCAGACTTGAGAGATAATCTCAGCAGAGGAAGTGACTACTGAGCTAGGTCTGAAGCTGGCAAAGTTTCTTCTGGCCTGAAGCCCGGGCATGCAGTGATGCCGCAGGAAGAGAGACACTTGTCTCATTGGTGCCAGCAGTGAATGCCCTGACTGCTTGAGGGTGTTTCTACCAGGGATTTTTACCTGGTGGGAAGCAGAAGGAATCCAGTGTCTCCAGACCCTTTAGGCAGGAGAAGGGCCACCTGCAGCTCCTTCCCCACTAGGGTACTCGGGAGAGGCAACAAGAACCACTGGCTAATGGCAGAGTCCTCTCTCCACACAGGGCACTGCTTTCTTCATCAGGAAAGTTCAACGCACTGCTTCCTTCATCAGGAAAGTTTTGTAGCAAAGTTAATAGGGTGAAAGCAGGTGCTATAACTTAAGGGGTTCCACATTCTAAACCAGCATCCTGATCTTTTTGACCTGGAATCACAGTTTACTGATAGAAAACATCATATAGAACACCTTTCGAAGAGCATAGTACAGTAGTTTTTTACTATTGTATAACACGTTACCACAAAAGTAGTTGCTTACAACAACCCACATTTATTATTTCAGGGTTTCTGTGGGTCAAAAGTCTGGGCACAGCTTAGCTGAGCCCTCTGCACAGGGTCTCACAGGCAGCAGTAAAGGTGTCACCTGGGCTGTAATCTCATCTGAGGCTCAGGAATCTTTTCCAAGCTCACTGGTTGTTGGAGAGCTCAGTTCCTGGCAGTGCTAGAGCTGAGACCCACAACTCCAAGAAGCTTGACTCAGTCAAGCTGACACATAAAATTAACCACTGCAAAGCAGCTTCTCCAAAGAAAAGCAAAGTATTTGAGGGTGGGTTCAGGGAGAGCTAAGATGAGGTAAGTAGGGAACCATGTTTCTCCGGGCATGTTGACTGTGTCTTGGTCAATATTCTCAGGTTTTGTCTAACTCCCATCCCACCGCCATGTTTGAGGTATGAAAGTGGTTGTCCGGGACAGGCAGAGACACATAGGAGATGGGATAGGACTTAGATGGAATAAAACCCTGAAGTTGCTTGTTCTGGTGAGAAGTAAATAGTCTGAGGCACTCTCTGCCCTAAGGCAGTCTCTGTCTCAGGTGTGAGACCTGACAGCTCAGTGGGCATCCATACAAGGTCTGACAATTAACTTTGGGAACTTGTTGCAACGATGTTGCTAACCTTTTTTATCAGCGGGATTATTCATTATGAATTTGTACCAACTGGACAAACAGTTAACCAAGTTTACTATTTGGAAGTGCTAAAAAGACTGAAAAAGTTAGACGACCTGAACTTTTCATCAACAATTCATGGCTATTGTATTATGACAATGCACCAGCTCAAACAGCACTGTCTGTGAGGGAGTTTTCAGCCAGTAAACAAATAAGTGTATTGGAACACCCTCCCTGCTCACCCGATCTGGCCCCCAATGACTTCTTTACCTGAAGAGAAAGGAAATATTGAAAGGAAAATATTTTGATGACATTCAGGACATCAAGGGTAATACAACGACAGTTCTGATGGCCATTCCAGAAAAAGAGTTCCAAAATTGCTCTGAAGGGTGGACTAAGCATTGGTGTCAGGGCATAGCTTCCCAAGGAGAGTACTTGGAAGGTGTCCGTAGTGATATTCAGCAATGAGACATGTAGCACTTTTTCTAGGATGAGTTTGCAAACTTAATTGTCCGACCTCATTTTTTTTTTTCCTGATTACCATCTAAAGAGAACACTGATCACAGAAAAATGGAAAGAGGAGAAAAGGGGAGGCAGATAAATTAAATTTAATTTCTGTAATGTGAGGAGCCAAATCCAGAAATATCTGTTGTATAAATGCTCTCTTATAGATAGTTAAGTGCCAGTGCCTATTAATACTTTATTGTTATATGCTTTTTATATTTTTATATTTACCTATATGATAATCTGCTTCAGGTAGCCAACTATAAAAAACAAAGCTTATTTCTGAAGCTTATTGACAACTACCATGGAGTGCAAAGCCTTATTCTCTAGACAATTTACTAATTGACTTTTATTTATGCATTCTGTATATTTACTCACTGAGTAAAATTCCCAAATGGCCCCATGATCCTTACCTTGTGGTATTCAGGCCTTTGTGCAGTTGCCTCACACTTAGTAAAGCTGATCACAAAGGGTGTAGTGGAGATGATGGTGTGTGATCCTGAGGCAAGGTGACAAAAGACAAGTGGCTTCTGCCTTTGTTCTATCTTGGATTGCTCACAAGGGCAAGTGGGGCCACCATGTTGTGAGGCTACTCAAGTAGCTCATGGAAAGCTATACCAGGAAGAATGGAGGCTTCCTGACAAAAATCAGCACCATGTGAGCAAGCCGTCTTGGAAGTGTATCATCTGGCCTCAGCCATACCTTCAGATGGCTGAGGCCCTTTCCAACATCTTTACTTGCAACTTCATAAAAGACCCCACACCAGAACAACTCAGCTCAGCTGCTTCTGAATTCTTAATCCACAAAAACTATAAGATAATAATGTTTTATTATTTTAAGGAAATTCGTTTTGGAGTAATTTGTTATGCAGCAGTAAATATCTAATATTACTATATATTTACCATATATCCGTTTGCCAGCCTCTAGGTCAAGAAATAGAAATAACAGAAACAGCAGTTTTCTTGCAAGTGTAATGTCTCTGAAGTGGAGGGTCTGTGGGTGAGCTATGGGCACTCTGATGAAAATGTTAGCTAGAGCAGGGTTTCTGAATGAATAGGGCTGCTGGGGTAAGGAGGTCGTATTAAACTAGCTCAGAGCAAGCCCACTCCAGTAAACCTAATAAACATATGAACAAATAAGTAAAAACACAAAAATATCCACACTATTCAAACCTTTGAGCAAGCGATGTTCACAGATAGATAGAGGTTTCTAGAAGTTATGTATCTCATATTCCATGAGAGTAACACCTCTATCATCAAAGCAGCCTAGGGGAAGGATGGGAAAGGTTGAATTCTAAAAATCTCTTCACCAAATTTGAAGGGAAAATAATTGAGGCAGAAAACACATTTGCCAAGGTAGAAGACATGAATGTCCCTGTACAGGCAATTCTCTTTAACAACTTATTCAGAAAAGAATAATTGATCAGGTTTCATCAGTTGTTGTTCCCCCCCCCCCCATGCTTGGAGAAAGTAGGAAAGAGAATTTGATGATGGCATGAGAAAAACAACGCAGGAAACCTGGCGTGAGAACGTGGGTCAAGCCTGAGAGTGGAAATTTTACAGAAAACCATATTTGAAAACGCCTCTCTGTGCTGCAAATTCACAAGAGTTTGGGAAATACTATCAAGGATTGCCTCTTTTCTTCTCCTTTCAGTGGGGGAAAGAAGTCTCCACTGAGGTGATGCAAAATAAAGTGGCAGAAGGGTAGAAAGGAATAAAATTCCTAGTGTTGAGTGTTTGGGTCAGAAGTAAAATTCCTGAGGCTCTCTCTGTTTTGGGAGGGATTAATCTTGTTGTGCGGGAGACCCTGCTCCCTGCGCCATTTGTCGTGCGCGGAGGCCTTCTCGCTGCGCCATCTTTCAGGCGGGGCAGCCTGCGGGGTCTCTGCTCCCGCTCCCCACACAAGAACGCAGGATATGGTGAGGCCGAAAAGGAACACCCACGGAGCCATAGGTAGGGGAGCCATACCACCACGGTCTCACTGGAGGCTGGGTTCACCGGACGCGTGACCTGCCGTCCACCTTTCCGCCAACCGACCGACCGACGACTATCCTCCACTCTCTCGACTCTGTTCCTCTCTCTCGGCTCTCCTCTTCCGCTCTCTTCGGCTCTGCTCGGCTCTTCAGCAAGCCTTCATAGCCGCAGCAGTTATACCAGCGGCCAATCGGCTAACCGGCCACAGCCAACAGCCAATCAGCCACAGCCGACGGCCATTCACCACCCGAGCCAGTACCCCTTCACATGAGGCCGAGAGCCTGTAAACTACTCTCTGGGGCTCTGTCCCCACACTCCACCCCTACAGGGTCTCGCCTCACAATCTACACGACAAGCGTCTTCCACGAGGGTCCCTGTGCTGTATTAGCCTACTGACACCTACGGACGAAAAGAAATGGTAGTCTTAGGAACCAACAATGGCAAATCCCTTCCATCTGGGAGGATACATGCTAGCTTTTTGTCCTGGGAAAGGAGGGTCGCTGCCACTGGCACCTTTCCCGGTTTGTGGTACCAGACCTTTATGGCAGTACTTGGGGTCCCTTGCATAGTTTCAACATGTAACAGAACAGGGGACCCCATAATAGGCCATAGTGAGAGCACATAGTTTCCTCGCAAAATCATCCCGGTATCGGGACCTCTGTATACTACAGTCACTTGCGGTGGCCACTCAGCCACCACCCCTGGCGTCACTTGCAAATCATGAGTCAAACCGGCCCCCCATGGGGCTATCAGACCCAACCATTGACAGTGGGGGCTTTTGACCTGCCAGGGCCAAGTCCATTGCTGCCGTTCCCCTGCTTTCAAGTATGTGGGTGCTGGCAGCAAAATGTTCCCATTTCTGCCATAGCCTGGCTTTAACAGAGTCTCCCTGGTGGTAACTTGTAATTGAATGGGAGTGGCTGTTCGATGTAGCAGAGCTTCTACTGGTGCGGGCCCTCCCTTCCGTGGTCTTTCATTCAGGACTCTCAAGACATCCCATAGATGAGAGGCCCAGTCATGCATCGTGGGAGGGTGTTTTGACACCCGGAGACCTTGCTTCAAAAGGCCATTATAGCGTTCAATCATGCCAGCTGCTTGTGGATTGTACAGGGTGTGAAACAACCATTGCACGTCCATCCTGGCAGCCCAGCGCTGCACTTCTTGCCCCGTAAAATGGGTACCCCTGTCACTTTCAATGACTTGGGGGCGCCCATAGAGGGCGCACAGCCGTGTAAGGGCAACCACTGTATGCCGCTGATCCGCAGCCAGACACAGCCAAGCAAACATCAACCCCATAGCAGTGTCCACTGCTGTAAATGCATATATCGCATTGCGGGCCTTAGGCAGGGGTCCAATGTAATCCACTTGCCAGTGAGTGAGGGGCACTCTCCCTCGCGTAATCTGCTGTGTCTCCCAGGGGAGCCTCCGCCTTTGGGGGCTGTCCTGGGCACAGACGGCACAGTCATAGCAGGCATCTGCTATCTCCTGCCATTTCAAAGGCAGGCCCCAGCGTCTGCTCACCTGCCACATGGTTCGGCTTCCAGCGTGCTGCAATTTCCTATGCAGCCAGTGGGCCACATCAGTGGCAGGAGCCCGCTCTAACCATCGTACCCGTGCTAGGGCGTCTGCTTCATCATTACCTGGGGACACTAAGGGGGAGTGACCTATGACATGCATTAGGGTCACCTCCTTTCTCTGCCCTAGGTCCCAGAGGACCTGCCACATGGCTTGACCCCACAGTGGACGGTGTCCCACCAACCAGTTTTGGTGTTTCCATGTAGGCAGCCACAATGTTAGGCCCCGGAACACCGCCCAGCTGTCAGTGCAAATAACTAGGGGCCCAGGCTCGTGGCTGATTATCATCCACACAGCCCGTAATTCAGCCCACTGGCTACTCTGGCCCGTCCCAGTATCAAACCAAATGGTGTCTGTTTTGGGCTGCACACCAATAGCCGTCCAAACAGCTGCAGCCCCTCGGCTAGAACCATCGGTAAACCAGGCATCCTCAGGTACTGGGGACTGTCCTTCTTTGTAGGGCGAGGGCTCCAAGTCCTCCCCTCTAGGCAGAGTACTTGGCTCAGCCTGGGCTACAAGCTCCACAGGCCCCAGGACCTGTTGTAGCTCTGTGCTCAAAGGGCTTGCACTAAGGGTGCTACATTGCTCCAAGTAGGCACCCCACTTGGCGAGGGTGGTGGTCTGTGCCACCCCCGTTTTGGGTCCCTGGTTCCATGTACGGACCCACCCCTGGACAGGATACATTGTTCGAACCAACACGCGTGCTGTTCCTGTGATGGCTTCTGTGGCCACTAGGGCTGCATACACAGCAGCCAGCTGTTTCTCTACTAGAGAGTAGCGAACCTCCGCTCCTTTCCATAGTTGGGACCAAAATCCCACTGGCAACCGGAGACGCTCCTGCCGTTGCCACAGGCCCCATCCGTACCCCTCTTGGGTTACGTGAACATCAAGTTCAAATGGGCGGCCGGGGTCCACTACTTGCAGAGCCTGTGCCTACTGCACTGCCCGTTTCGTGGCAACGAAGTCTTGCTCTATAGCCTCAGTCCAATCCCATGAGGCCCCCTTTTTTATCATATTGTACAAGGGCCTTGCCATTTGTGCTAAATGGTGTACAAACGCCCGCCAATATCCTAGCAGACCCAAATACGTCTGCAGTTGGGAGACCTTGGTCGGCCGGGGAAAGGCTTGTATCTTATCAATGCTTGCCTCAGGTATAACCTTTGTCTTACCTGACCACACAACACCCAAAAACTTGATGGATAAGCTAGGGCCTTGGACCTTTTCCTCGTTCACCGCCCAGCCACGTGACGTCAGGTGGCGGAGAAGAGAGGGAGCTGCTTGCTCTAAATCAGAAAGAGAATCTGAGGTTAACAGAATGTCATCAACATAATGAAACAAGGCCACAGAGGATGGGTGATCCCACTGTGCCAAATCCTGGGCCACAAGCCCGTGGCAGATAGTGGGGCTGTGCAAGTATCCTTGCGGAAGGACTTGAAAAGTCCACTGACGCCCATCCCACATAAAAGCAAACTGCTCTTGACACTCGGGTGCAATGTCAATGGAGAAAAAAGCATTGGCCAAGTCCACTATATAGTGATATGTCCCCAGGCGGACAATTAGACGATCCATTAAATGAATTGAAGGCACTGCAGCGTGCAAGGGTGGCGTCACCTTATTTAACTCCCTATAGTCCACATTCATTCGCTAGGTCCCATCTGGCTTCTTGACAGGCCATACTGGGGAGTTAAAGGGACTGTGCATTGGCCTCACTATGTGTGCCTTCTCCAATTCCAATATTGTACGACCAATCTCCTCCTGTCCTCCTGGCAGGCGGTACTGTCGCACTGTAACCACGCGCCAGGGCTGTGGCAACACTTGAGGAGGGTGGTGAGCATGCCCGCATGTCACCGCTTTCACCACCCGGATCTGGAGACGGAACTCTCCTACCGACGTCTGTAAGCTGAGGCCATGTAGCACGTCCACCCCTAGAATATATTCCGAAACGGGGGAGACATAAACCTTGTAGGTACGAGGAGGAAGCCTTCCTATACCCAGTGGTAAGGAAACGGCTTTCACAGTCACAGTTTTTCCCCTGTAGCCATCAATGCAGATTGCTGGTCCTGGGAACAGTTCTGGATTCCCATAAACGAGACTGCAGTCGGCGCCAGTGTCAACTAGAGCCAAAACCCTCTGTACATTCGAAGGGGACCAATGTATGGACAGTTCCACGTGGGGCCTCCGGTCCCTGCTTGTACCCTCTGACCAGGTACCTTGGCCCCACCCCTAATCAAGCTGCAAGGGGTCGGCCTCAAGCGGCTGCATGAAGTCCTGGAGGGACACAGGTCGCGCTTTCCCAGACTCCTCCTTTATGTTTCTCCGGAATTGTTGTTCCGGACGCAACTGTTTCCAAAGTTCCAGCAGGAGTGCATTGGGTTGTCGGTCTATTTTCTTCCTATCGACCCCTGCTGCCACGAGATCACGCCACATCTGTGCGCGTGTTACTCTCTGAGGCCCGTGACCTCGCCCCTTTACCTTTGATTTGGGCTTCCAGGTCTCAACTGTGCGGACCTCCTGTCTTAACTTCCTTCACCTCCGGCTTTCAACATCCCCTAGGGTGGCCACGGCAGTTGTAAATTCATGGATCCGCTGCCCTACATACGTTGTAAGAATAGCAACCAAGGATCCAAAAGCACTCGCAGGTGTAGTATCCAAAACCAGATCTCTCATGCTGGCAGTAAAAAGCTCGTCATCTGGGCCCTGCATGTTGAGGTTAAAAATAGCATGTCTCATACCCATTTCACGGATTATTTGCGTAAGTTCTGTATATGACTGCCATTGACTCACAGTGTCTGGCAGCTCGCCAGCCTGTTCCCATACGGTGCATACCGCAGCAGTGAGCCACGCCATTAGAGAATGGTTGCCCTGGTTGTTGGCCAATCTATGGCAGTTTTGTAACCTTTGTCACAGGGACGGATGCACTGTCACGAAGGCTAGCTTTTCCATCTCGCCTGGGGAGCAGAGAATGCTGTCTGCTCCCTCATTCCATAAACGTAATAGCCAAGCCAAGACTGGCTCTCCAGGGCGCTGTCTGTACTGCCTCCCCAGCTCCTGCAACTCAGTGGGAGTGTATGGGGTATAGTTTGTGAACTCAGTCACAGCTGGGTTGCCGGCAGCAACGCCCCCAGGGCCCAAAGGTTGCTCACGTTTTACCCTTTGCTTAAAGATTGGCTGGGCTTGGGGGTTGGGAGCTACATTGTCTCCACTTGCTTCCTCCACCTCTGCCTCAGAGTCTCCACCTTGGGGCCCCTGTTCTAACAGGCGGACCCGGGCTTCCAGCGCTTCCAACCGGGACACCTGGTTCGGCACCCGGGCCATTTCATTAAGCCCATTTTCCGTGTTGAGACTCAAGGCCTTGAGGAACATCCAGCCCACGTGGCCGGCTGTAGCCTTCTCCTCCTCTGGCAACCGCTCAGCCAGAGCCTGCAGGGCCCTCTCCACACTGGCCGGAGAGCCGTCCATGTCCTCCCACCCCTCCTTGGGGGTCCAACTCCTGAGAACAGTGGCCACTGGACACCATACACTGTGTGGGGGCCACACGTCCTCCTGCCCAGAGTCAGACGCCATTCCTACCTGGTCGGAATCTTGCTCACCGTGCCAGGTGTCTGAGTGGGTGGAGGCCTCCTTGTAAGATGTCCACCACCCTCGGAGCTTAAGGCCGCAGCAGATCAACAAAAGGAGGACACCGCCTTCTATGGCCAAGAAGGTGGTGTGCCAGCTGGAGGCTTGAGTCTCCCAGGCAGACTGCGCCTCCCCTTCCCGGTGTCGCTCCTCATGGGCCTCCTGAGACTGTGTTTTCACACGCACAAACTGCTCCACCAGCCTTCAGAGAGTTTTGGCCGGCGCCATACCCTGCTCGCTGCGCCATTTGTCGTGCGCGGAGGCCTTCTCGCTGCACCATCTTTCAGGCGGGGCGGCCTGCGGGGTCTCTGCTCCCGCTCCCCACACAAGAACGCAGGATATGGTGAGGCCGAAAAGGAACACCCACGGAGCCATAGGTAGGGGAGTCATACCACCACGGTCTCACTGGAGGCTGGGTTCACCGGACGTGTGACCTGCCGTCTGCCTTTCCGCCAACCGACCGACCGATGACTCTCCTCCACTCTCTCGACTCTGTTCCTCTCTCTCTCAGCTCTCCTCTTCCGCTCTCCTCGGCCCTCCTCTTCCGCTCTCTTCGGCTCTGCTCAGCTCTTCGGCAATCCTTCGTAGCCGCAGCAGTTATATCAGCGGCCAATCGTCTAACCGGCCACAGCCGACGGCCAATCAGCCACAGCCGACGGCCATTCACCACCTGAGCCAGTACCCCTTCACGTGAGGCCGAGAGCCTGTAAACTACTCTCTGGGGCTCTGTCCCCACAAATCTAAAATTCGAGCCATTTATCACCACCCAACTGGAAACATGGGGACTCCAGCTCAGGAGCCTGGGAACTGATGTTCATATAAAAAGTACAAAAAATAATTGTACTTACAAGTGTTAAATTCATATGTTAAATGTTTTCTTAAAAAAACCAACGTAGTAAATTAACTGACCTTTCCGCAACACCAGTCAATGTCATTTAAAGTAACTTCTTACGCTGGGAGGGGTCCTGGTGCTGGCTTCGTGACCTGATAGCGATGCAGACATGAATTTTAGGTCACTGTGGTCCTCCTCAATGGACATATTTGGTGGTGGGGGGAGGGAGGGAATGAGGGTGAAGGAATTCTGCTTTGCCTGAGAGAACAATAAAGTTCTTTACCACCCTGATTATTTTAGCATTTGCAGAGGGTGAGGCCCTTGCTTACCACCAGCAGGCTCCACTTTCAAACATATCAACAGAGTAGTCAGCAAATACTGAATCAAAGCTGAACACAAACACAAAAAAGGAAGATCATGAGACTATTATGAGCCAAAAACCCATGCAACTGGCAAAAATTATATGCCAAAAATTTTTATAACTTCATACAAATAAGAGGAAAAAATACACGTGTGTGTATTACCAATTTTATTCAAGTGGGGTAGGAAAAAGAATAAATTAACAAACAATGACATTGTAATAGAGGCTGAGATGGTCTGTTTTATGTGTCAGCTTGTCTAGGCTTCAGTCCCTAGTTATGCAAACTAACACTAACCTTGATGTGGCTGGAAAGTATTTTGTAGGTATGATTAAAGTTCATCATCAGCTGACTGTAAGGAAGGGAGATTATCCTAGGTGGTCTGGGTGGGCCTGATGCAATCAGTTGAAAGGCCCTAAAGGCAGACATGAGATTTCCCTGGAGAAGAAATTCCCCTGGTGGGCAGCATCTTCAGCCCGTGCCTGAGAAGTTCCAGCCTGCCCTTCCTGACACCTGCCCTGAGGATTTTAAACTTGCTCAGCTAGCCCCAACAATCACGTTAGCCAATCCCTTGCAATTATCTTTAAAAAAAAAAAAAAAAAAAAAAAAAAAAGGGCGCAGCTCACAGTGGCCCATGCAGGGATCGAACCAGCAACCTTGGTGTTATCAGCACCATGCTCTAACTAACTGAGCTAACCAGTCACCCCCCTCCCTTGCAATAATCTTTTGATAAACATCTCTTACTAGTTTTTCTTCTCTGATTGAGCCCTGACTGATAATGGAGGCCAGAGATTTATGCCTAAAAATTATGAGGCCCTGAGTTGTACTGAAAACATTCTACCAAATCTGCACAAAATATTTAACTCCTATGTTTTTTTTCAACATTATTGGTTAATTTTATTTTGATTTCTAAAAGGCATTCCTCAGTACACAATTGACAATGAAATCAGTTTTCTACTTTACAGTACTTAGGATGCTCCAAAAGCAGGGTGATCTGTGCTTTAAAAGCCAGCCAACTCAGGCCCGAGCAACTAAGACAGGGAATTCCAGAAGTATAACCAGAAACCAGAAAGTAAGCCTAATTTTGAGCTAATATTCAGACTTGTGGACACAAAAAGAGGGAATCATACTTCCAAATATCTGGCCTGATTATTGCTACAATTAACTCTTTCACTGCATTAATTGTTTTCAAGTTTTTTTTCAAAGTGTGTCAGAAAACCACAAAAAAGCAGAAAGTTGATATTTTGATTATTTTATGAATTTAATAACAATTTGAGCTGCTTTTTATATAAATGACATTATTTTTATGTGTAAAAATTTCCTATTGTTATTCATTCTTGAAAAACACAAAAATATAGAAAAATGTACATCTGCTTTCCTAAACTTCCTTTCTTGAAGTTTCCATCCGCAGTCAGAGGATGGAAATATTCATTTGGATATATCCGACCATTGCAGCAAAAGGCTTTTAAAATAAGGGATCTCTCTAAGACTAAACAATAAAGAAAACCACTTACAGCTTCACAGTTTGATGCAGCAAGTGAAGAGGTAGTCTGTGTTTAGGATGTTGTGGGAAAGCACAGGATTTCATTTTATTTTGAAGAGTAGCTGTTCCTCTTTCATTGTACCTCTCACACTCAGTTTACGTTTCCACCCAATCAGAGCTACTCATCACAGCCATTCTCCAGATGACACCTCAATATGACAGATTAAAGGCCATAATCCTTTCTATTTATAAAAGTCAAAATAATTGGTCAGTAAAGTTTTCTGAAGAAACCAATTCTATAGGTAATTTAAAGGGTCTTATTTTCAAGTAGAGCAGCATTTAAAGCATATACCTTTTCAGACTTTCCTGCCTTTGGTGGTCTTTGGTCTTGTGATTTGGGGAGGCACCATGGATAAACTGCTTTAAATGTAAAGTTCATTGTAAATGGAAATTTAGGAGTTAGTTATACCTTGTGCTTGGTATAGCAGCAGACTCCCCTGATGAATTTCAAATTAAATACTGTTACTTAAATAAAGTGCTGTACACTGGGAAACAGAATTCCATATGAAAAACTAATATACAAGGTCATCCTTGTGGTATATATGAAAAATTTACACTTTATTTTCCCATTTTATTACCTCAGTAGAGCAGTAGAGGAGCATTTTTCTTTACTCAGTAGAGATGACGGCAGCAGGGCCCCATCTCTTGCTATACTGGTCCATTGACATAGTATGTGGTTGACCTACCCCCAAACTCTCACTTCCTCTGACCTCCTCAGAAAAACTTAGCTTTTCTGCCTTCTCTCATGCCATACTATTGGTTCTCAACATAGTTAAGCATGAGGCCATAGTCCAATCCTTCCTTTTCTATGGGGACTACAGCTATGCCCATCTTTAAGTATTTCTTCTTCAAGTAAGTTCTTGGCTTGTTCTCTGAATGCTACAAGACAATATTAGAGAGTAGTGGGAAATAAATATAAATTTAAGGATCTTTTGAGGAGGTAGAGGGAAAGGAGAGAAAGATATGTACTATAATCTCTTCTCACTACACAGTCTGCAAAGATGGAAGAGACAATAAACTAAAAAAGCTTACCAAGAAAATCAGGAATAAAAGTAAATCTCCCCAACTGTGGCAACAGAGCTTCAGAGTAAACTTGAAAAACCTGTATCTTAGACTCTTAAATGATTGTTTAAAATCTACCTTAGAAAAAGAACTAGGATTAGTATGTGGTTTATCTGCATGTATATAGACAGAAGGAAGATTATGTTCCTTTTTCAAAGTTCAATTTACAAGTGATATCTTGACTTACAGCATTATTACAAAATACAATTTTACTGATGTCAACTTTTAAAAAACAGCAACATTATGATCACCCCAGCTTGATTTCTTTGCAGTTGTCCTGAAGATGTAAACAGTTGTTGAATAAGTATATAACAGAGGGATTTTTGCTTTCTGTAATATGGCTGTGATCAGTAATGGCCAGCATGTACACCAGCCAGCAACCCATCAAGATGGCAGGACCCTGAAATCCCAAAGGAAGCCTGAAATGTCCTAAGAGGGACAAGCGTGATGGCTGATGATCGCACGTGGACACCTTCAGATCTCCTGGTGCCATAACGAATGAGATGGTGTTATTGTCGGTTCCACAGTACAAAGAGGACTGGAGCATTGTGCGGTGAAAGCCAGCAATAGTGCACGATGCTGTACTGCATGTAGCCCAGAAAAAAGCCAAATGCCACGTCCGTGACATTGTGCCCCCCCAGCATGACCCTGGAGAGGCCCAAGATGAAGGCCCACAGGACCACCAGCACTCTTAGTGGAATGGCCAGCACCAGGTGGTTCAAGATGAACTGCGACACCAGGGCGGCCGTGGTGGCATGGCCTGAGGGGAAGGAGTACTTGTCCACTGACAGGGTGACAAACATGTCCACCTGGTTGTGGGCTGGGCAGCGCCTGTGGACCAGCCCCTTGAGCAGGGCCACCAACAGTAGGGCGAAGAGCAGGTTCATCATCTCGTGCCCGGCCCATCTGTCGCTCCTGGACCGGCAGTAGAGGGTGCTCAGCGGTCAGGGGATGCCGTGTTCAGAGATCTCCAGCAGCTTCATAAGTAGCCACACGCTGCCCCAGGACGAACTCGGCCCCGCGCACACCCCCAGCTTCTTGGACAGCCACAGGTCGATGGCCAGCAGGGAGCGCAGGGCGATGCCCAAGGACGGTCCATGCGGTCCTCCTCGGGCAGCGGGGGCGGGAGCACCTGCGAGGGGCCCTCTCCTCTCCTGGGGAAGAAGTAGCGGCGGTGCACCGGGCTCTCTGACACGCGGAGCCGGGCGCAGGTGGGATCCGCGCCCAGCGCGCGGGTGCTGAGTAGGGACTGCAACTCCAGCCTGCTGCTGCTCCTGCCGCCGCCGCCCTGGGCCGGGCTGCCGGGGCTGTCGCTCCTGCTCGAGGCGGAGGCTCCCAGTGGGTGGCCCTCGACGGTCCTCCGGGGGCGCGCTCGGCATTGCGGCGGGCAGCCCGACCCCAGGACCCCACTGGCTTAAAAGCTTAATTCTTATGTTTTAAAACCATTCCAGAATATTGGAGAAAATAGAAGGTTGTAACATTGTGAGCCTAGCATTACACTGGTTCCAAACAAAAAACAAAATAAGTGTATGTCAATTTCACTTATTTAAGAGACATTAAGAACTCCAAACAGATTGAAATGAAACCCAGGAAAAAAATTCAGTAAGAACATGTTATATTTATCCCAGCAATAAAGGCTTGATTCAAAAACATACTATCAATGTAATTCACTAATGGGAAAAATAAATTTATATCAATGGGTGCTGAAAAATCATTAACATATAGTTTGATTCCTGATATCTTAGTAATTTAGAAATAAGTGGAAACGAAAATGGGCTACTAAAAAATTTACAATTATATATGTCATTCGTATTGCACGTATTTCTATTATATAGTGATGTTCTAGACCTTAGAATATATTCTGCTTCTAGAGCATATAAAGAACTTCTCCAAATCAGTAAGAAAAATATAAGGAACTCAACTGGCCAATAAATATGTGAGCACTCACTCACCTCGGTGGTAAGGAGGCAATAGCAAACTCTAGGCCACTGGAGCCCTGTGGGGACATGGGATGAAGCCAGAAAGGGAGGAAAGCTCCTCTAAGAGGAGCAGCCGGACCCTGGGAGGAGATGGCCAGTGGGTCCAGATGCAGGGAGGACACAGTGGCCTGAGCCCCCAACCACTGTGCATTCAGTTGATTGTCACTCCCCTGAGGATCAGGCTGATGCACCTGGGGCCCTGAGCACCGATTACAGGGTCTGAGCTGAGCCTGTAGTGTGGGGCTCAAAGGTCAGCATCCTGCTCCCCTCCTGGCCTCCAGGTACTGGCTGTCTGGTAGATATGGGCAGCTCCCACCAGATCTCCTCCTTCAGCTTCCGGCAGTTGGGTCAGGAACCTGTGCAACTGTCAGGAACCCAGATGCCCTTTCAAGGTGGGGCTGGTTGCCTGGCTGTAGGGAGAGTGGGCAGCAGACAGGGCAACAGACCACCTCTGGCCATTAGCAACTTCAGGGTCAGCCTCACCTGAGGTCTAACCTTTCCTGGGGTAGTTCTCACCTGGTGACTGAGCTATAGCTGTCAAGGCACAGTGGGACACTGACAGGCAGTCCTCCTCTCCAGCCCTTCACCCCAGGGGTGGCCGAGGGTTTGTTGGCTCTCTCCTTCTGCAAAATCTCCTTTCTTGCTTTTACAAGCATTGATCCCCAATAAACACATATCCTCTTCCATCCCAAATTGTCTCAGCATTTGCTTCTGGAGAGCCCAGCCTGGGACAAGCTCCATGGTAAAGAGTACTCGTGTCTCCTGTGTCACCTTTGACCATGAAGGAGGAGGGAGATGTCTCCCCATGGATTCCAGTTTGTCCTCACTCACCTCCACTTCATGCCCACCTTTTCTTCCACAGTGTGGCCCTGCTGAGCTATGACTCCGGGTGTACGACCAACCTCGTGACTCCCACAGCTGCATACGGTCCCATTCCTTTAATGAACCCCTTACTCATCACTTTTAGTGGTTATGCTTCCTTACAAAGCCCCAGTACCATGTCATTAGGAAAAGAAAAATAAAGCTTCATAAAGGACAAGAAATAATATGTACTTTGAAATTGGAAAGGCCCTTCCTGAAACATGTGTATTTAATTTTCCTGGAAACACATAGTTCAACGTTTATATAATGTTTTTTGTAACCCTGTTGGATTTCATCCGAATGTTCCTGGATTTGAACCTGTGTTCTTGCATCTTAAATATTAAGCTATCGATTCACGTTTTAAATGAGGTTTGATTCTAAAGGAGTGAAATTCAAGTGTGATTTGTGCTGGCTGTGGGCTTTAGTGAAAGGAAAGAGCCTTAGTATGGATATTACTTGTGTGCTTTGCCTCTAGGGGATGGAGGGCAGGACCGACCCTCCACCAGAAGGTGTGGAAAACCCAAAGAAGAGTCAAGATGTGGTTCCTGCACTCAGAGTATGAAAGTTACTGCAAGAGCTCTGAGAGGCTCGTTTCTGGAACCCATGGGTCCTCGGGGCCCTCCCTGTTCCCTGAGGCCTAGGTAAAATCTTCAACTCCAGACCCTGCTCCCTGACCAACTCCAGAGTCTATGGGTGTGAGCCACAGCAGTCTGGTGCTCTAAACCACTTTCTAAGTATGATGGCCATTGTTTCATTTCACCTTTTAAATCTCCAATCCTTTTCAGTTTCTCTTGCAGCCAACCCTGAACCAGGCTATCTTTATATCTGGGAAAGGTTGTCCGGGCTAAGTGAGGTTGACACAGTGCAAACCACCCCAGACACCGAACCAGACAATCACACTCCATGGTTCTCTTCAGACACTGCTTACCCTTGCAGAGTGCTCCCAACACAGACTGCCAAGGTTCTGACCAGGGGAAGCCAGTGCCGGTGCCAGACTCCACTGGGGGCTTAGATTCCAGACTCTGGACCTGTCCTTCTTACAGACAGTCATGGGAAATAAAGCAACAACCTCAACGAAAATTGTTATTTATTGTGCTAAATTAATTAGTCTAAATTAACGACTATTCTAGTTATATACGTTAACAGAAACAATTTAGGGACTCCATCACTTTATCACCCAAAGACTGAAATAACAATCTGAAAAAAAGAAATAAATCAAAATTACACATTCCTGCAAATGGTTTATTCAAAGCTTATTTGTTACCAAAGAACAAACCATAACAATAGGGATATTGATGAGTTCAACATAAGAAAAAAATTTATTTATTTATTTATTTTTAATTAAAGTTTATTGGGGTGACAATCGTTAGTAAAGTTACATAGGTTTCAGGTGTACAACTCTGTATTACATCATCTATCAATCCCATTGTCTGTTCACCACCCAGAGTCAGTTCTCCTTCCATCACCATATATTTGATCCCTTTACCCTCATCTACCATCCCCGTTCCTCTTACCCTCTGGTAACCACTAAACTATTGTCTGTGTCTATGAGTTTTTGTGCCTCATTTGTTTGTCTTGTTCTTTTGTTTTTGGTTTATATACCACATATCAGTGAAAACATATGGTTCCCTGCTTTTTCTGTCTGACTTATTTCCCTCAGCATTATACTCTCAAGATCCATCCATGTTGTCACAAATGGCCCTATTTCATCTTTTCTTACAGCCGAATAGTTTTCCATTGCGTATATATACCACAACTTCTTTATCCATTCATCTATCGAAGGACATTTTGGTTGTTTCCATGTCTTGGCTACCGTAAATAAAGCTGCAATGAACACTGGAGCATACGTGTCTTTATGGATAAATGTTTTCAGATTTTTTTGGGTAGATACCCAGGAGAGTGATTGCTGGGTCATATGGTAATTCTATTCGTAATTTTTTGAGGAACCTCCACACTGCCTTCCATAGCGGCTGCACCAGTCTGCATTCCCACCAACAGTGTATGAGGGTTCCTTTTTCTCCACAGCCTCTCCAACACTTGTTACTATTTGTCTTGTTGATGATAGCCATTCTGACTGGGGTGAGGTGATATCTCACTGTGGTTTTAATTTGCATTTCTCTGATGATTAGTGATGTTGAGCATTTTTTCATATGTCTATTTGCCATTTGTATGTCCTCTTTGGAGAAATGTCTCTTCAGGTCCTCTGCCCATTTTTCAATTGGATTGTTTGTTTTTTGTTGTTGAGTTGTATGAGTTTCTTATGTATTTTGGATATTAGCCCCTTATCGGAGGCACTGTTTGCAAAAATCTTCTCCCATTCAGTTGGTTGCCTCTTTATTTTGTCGATGGTTTCTTTTGCTGTGCAGAAGCTTTTAAGTTTCACATAGTCCCATTCGTTTATTTTAGCTTTTACTTCCATTGCCTTTGGAGTCAAATTCATAAAATGCTCTGAACCCAAGGTCCATAAGTTTAGTACCTATGTTTTCTTCTATGCAGTTTATTGTGTCAGGTCTTATGCTTAAGTCTTTGATCCATTTTGAATTAATTTTGGTACATGGTGACAGATAGCAGTCCAGTTTCATTCTTTTGCACGTGGCTATCCAATTCTCCCAGCACCATTTATTGAAGAGGCTGTCTTTCCTCCATTGTATGTTTTTAGCTTCTTTGTCAAAAATTATCTGTCCATATTTATGTGGTTTTATTTCTGGGTTCTCAATTCTATTCCATTGGTCTATGTGTCTGTTTTTCTGCCAATACCATGCTGTTTTGATTATTGTAGCCCTGTAGTACAACCTAAAGTCAGGAAGTGTGATACCTCCAGCATTGTTCTTTTTTTTAAGATTGCTTTGGCTATTCGGGGTCTTTTGTGGTTCCAAACAAATCTGATGACTTTTGTTCTATTTCTTTAAAAAATGCCATTGGGATTTTGATGGGGATTGCATTAAATCTGTATATTGCTTTGGGTAATTTGGCCATTTTAACTATATTGACTCTTCCATCAATGAGCATGGAATGTCTTTCCATTTCTTTGTGTCTTCTTCAATTTCTTTTAAAAATGTCAGTTTTCAGCATATAGGTCCTTCACATCCTTGGTTAAGTTTATTCATGGGTATTTTATTCTTTTTGCTTCTATTGCAAAAGAATTGTTTTTGTATTTCTTTTTCTGAGATTTCATTGTTAGTATATAGGAAAGCAATGGACTTTTGTACGTTGATCTTGTAGCCGGCAACTTTATTGTATTCGTTGATTGTTTCTAATAGCTTTTTGGTGGAGTCTTTAGGGTTTTGTATATATAGCATCATGTCATCTACAAAGAGTGATAATTTAACTTCTTCATTCCCAATTTGGATGCCTTTTATTTCTTTCTCTTGCCTGAATGCTCTGGCAAGGACTTCCAACACTATGTTGAAAAGCAGAGGTGATAGGGGACAGCCCTGTCGTGTTCCTGAACGTAGAGCAAAGGGCTTCAGTTTTTCACCATTAATTATGAGATTAGCTGAGGGCTTGTCATATATGGCCTTTGTTATGTTAAAGTATTTTCCTTCTATACCTATTTTATTAAGTGTTTTAATCATAAATGGATGTTGTATCTTGTCAAATGCTTTTTCTGCATCAATTGATATAATCATATGATTTTTGTCCTTTATTTTGTTTATGTGATGTATCACATTGATGGTGTTGAACCACCCTTGTGCCCCGGGATGAACCCCACTTGGTCGTGATGAATAATCTTTTTAATGCATTGTTGTATTCGATTTGCTAGAATTTTGTTTAAGATTTTTGCATCTGTATTCATCAGAGATATTGGTCTGTAGTTTTCTTTTTTTGTGCTGTCCTTACCAGGTTTTGGTATCAGGGTAATGTTGGCCTCATAAAATGAGTTAGGGAGTACTGTCTCTTCTTCAATTTTTTGGAAGAGTTTGAGCAGGATTGGTATTAGATCCTCTTTGAAGGTTTGGTAGAATTCACTAGTGAAGCCATCTGGTCCCGGACTTTTGCTTTTGGGAAGGTTTTGGATGA
The DNA here is from genome assembly GCF_036562045.2 of Rhinolophus sinicus. NCBI lineage: Eukaryota > Metazoa > Chordata > Mammalia > Chiroptera > Rhinolophidae > Rhinolophus > Rhinolophus sinicus. The sequence continues at coordinate 55,295,488 of NC_133762.1, forward strand.
CTGATTCAATTTCGTTACTGGTGATCGGTCTGTTTAGATTTTCCAGTTCTTCATGGTTCAGCCTTGGAAGGCTATATGTTTCTAAGAACTTGTCCATTTCTTCTAGGTTATTGAATTTGGTGGCATATAGTCCTTCAGAGTATTCTTCGATGATCCTTTGTATTTCTGTGCTGTCCGTGATAACTTCCCCTTTTTCATTTCTGATTTTGTTAATCAGTGTCTTCTCTCTTTTTATCTTAGTGAGTCTAGCCAAGGGTTTGTAAATTTTGTTAATCTTTTAAAAGAACCAGCTCTTTGTCACATTAATTTTTCTATTGTCCTTTTGTTCTCTATTTCATTTCGTTCTACTCTGATTTTTGTTATTTCCTTTCTTCTGCTGAGCTTGGGTTTCACTTGTTCTTCTTTTTATAGTTCTTGAGGTATAACATGAGGTTATTTATCTGGAATGTTTCTTGTTTCTTGAGATAGGCCTGTAATGATATAAATTTCCCTCCTAAAACTGCTTTCGCTGCATCCCCAAATTCTTGGTAAGATTTATTTTCATTGCCATTTGTTTCTATATATCTTTTGACCTCTCCTCTAAATTCTTCTTTGACCCAGTCGTTCTTTGAAAGTATGTTGTTTAATCTCCATGTATTTGTGTTTTTTCCTGCTTTCTTTTTGCAGGTGATATCCAATTTCAAAGCCTTGTGATCAGAGAATATGCTTGGTATGCTTTCAATCTTCTTAAATTTGCTGAGGCTGATTTTATGTCCCAATATATGGTCTATCCTTGAGAATGTTCCATGTACACTAGAAAAGAATGTATAGTCTGATGTTTTAGGATGAAGTGCTCTATATATGTCAATTATGTCCATTTCATCTAATGTGTCATTTAGGGCTGCTATTTCGTTATTTATTTTCTGTTTGGATGATCTATCCATAGCTGTCAATGATGTATTTAAGTCCCCTAGTATAATTGTGTTTTGGTCAATTTCTCCCTTTAGTTCTGTTAGTAGTTGCTTGGTATATTTCAGTGCTCCCTGATTGGGGGCATAAATATTGATGACTGTTATGTCTTCTTGTTGTATAGTCCCTTTACCATTATGAAATGTCCATCTTTGTCTCTTGTTATCTTTTTCACCTGCTGATATCATTATGGCTACACCTGATTTTCTCTGGGTACCATTTGCTTGGAGTGTCAATTTCCACCCTTTCACTTTGAGTCTATGCTTGTCCTTGTAGCTGAGATGTGTCTCTTAGAGACAGCATATGGTTGGGTTTAGTTTTTGGTCCAATCTGCTACTCTGTGCCTTTTTATTGATGAGTTCAGTCCATTTACATTTAGGGTGATTATTGATATGTGAGCACTTCCTGTCATTTTGTCTTTAGTTTTCTGCTAAGGCTGTGTCTCCATTGTTTCTTTGCCTTTTTGTTGTTGTCTATTATTTCTGTGTGGTGGTATTATATGATGTTTACCTCTGTTTCTTCTTTTATTACAGTATATATTTCAATTCTGGATTTTTTTGAGTGGTTACCCGTAAGTGTATGTAAAAGAAAGTTTGATATTTAGAGTATTCCATTTTCTTCAGCATGCTTACTTTCTCCATTCCATATTCCGGTTCAGGCCTTTGCTCTCCCCCTTTTTACGTTTTGGTTGCCCCAAATTGTCCCTGTTGATGGTGGTCGAATAGCCTCCTTTAGTATTTCTTCTAGTGCAGGTCGTGTATTAGAAAATTCCCTCAGCTTCTGTATGTCTGGAAAGGTCTTTATTCCTCCTTCATATCTAAAGGATATCTTTGCTGGATATATTATTCTTGGCTCATAATTTCTCTCTTTCAATAGTTTGAATATTTGGTTCCACTCCCTCCTGGCTTGTAGAGTTTCTGCTGAAAAATCTGATGATAATCTAATGGGCTTTCCTTTGTAAGTTACCGTCTTCTTTTCCCTGGCTGCCTTGAGGATTCTTTCTTTGTCGTTGATTTTAGACAGCTTCAATACAATGTGCCTTGGAGAAGGCCTGTTAGGATTGAGGTAATTAGGTGTTCTATTTGCTTCTTGGATTCGAGGATCCAGTTCTGTCCACAAGTTTGGGAAGTTCTCATCGACAATTTGTTTGAATATATTCTCTGTTCCCTTCTCTCTTTCTTCTCCTTCTGGTATGCACATTATTCTTACAGTGCTCTTTCTGATGGAGTCAGAAAGTTCTTGTAGAGTTCTTTCATTTCCTTTAAGTCTCAAGTCTCTTTCTTCTTCCATCCATGTAATTTCCAGCTTTCTATCTTCAATGTCACTGATTCTTTCCTCCATCTGGTCAACTCTACTACCTAAGCTGGTTATTTCATTCTTAATTTCTTCTATTGAGTTCTTAATCTCAAGAAATTCTTTTTGGTTCTTTTTTAAAATTTCAATCTCTTTCGTAAAATGCTCAGGCTGTTCTTTGATTGTGTTTCTGAGTTCATTTAACTGGCTTTCTGTGTTTTCTTGAATCTTGTTGAGTTTTTCAGAACTGCAATCTTGAATTCTCTGTCATTTAAGTCACATATTTCCATATCTTTAAGTTCCTTTTCTGGAGACTTTTCACTTTCTTTCTGAGCTGTCTTGTTGCCTTAGTTATACATGGCAATTACTGATTTATTATTTCTCTTCCTAGACATCTACAGTAGTCGCTCCTGCAACAGGTTGATAGGAAGAGGTCTTTCTTTTGTTTTCCAGTACTTGTTGGTAGAATGTTTTATTTTTTCTCCGACTGCAGCCTTTTTTTTTCTCTCTCACACGGTAGTGCTGTTTTCTCTGCACTATTCCAGCTTCTCACACAACGGGGGGATTCCCTGGGAGATGGGCTTCTCCTCTGTTAATAGTTCGTCTAGGTCAGAGGGCGCAGTGTCCGTGTTGGTATGTGGATAGCTTTTGAAGTTCCAAAGCTCTTCCTGCACCAGATTCAGAGTGCGTGTGTTTCAGCAGCTCTGTTTACTCCTGCAGGGATCCGCCCTGATAGGTGGGGCCATGGGCGGGGTGAGTTGTGAGAGGTGGCCCAGAGCAATGGCAGCCACCACCACCACAGCCGGTCCTGCTTCCACAGCTCCCTCCCCTTTGCCGGAACTAGTTGGGCTGCGAATCTGTGTCTGTGGTCCACAGATCTCAGAACAGCAAATATTCGGTTGTTTTGATCTGACAGTGCTACTGTTCTGTTTCTAGCACCAGGGAAGGTGGGGGCGGGGTGAGCTCTGGGAGGGTAGAGAGGGGGCGGCTAGTCTCAGTGTCTAAGGCTTCTGTTCTCTCTTGGCAGTGAGGGCTTAAACCACCGTTTTCAGCCTTCTTCCCTCAGTCTTTTCTCTGAGGTCTCTCCCATGAGCGTTGGGTTCAGCCGTGTTATATGCTGCCCCCTCAGCCCTGTGGGCTATAAACGGACCCCTAGCAGTCCGAGTTCTTCCCTCTCCCACAGCTGTGATAGTTCCGGGATGCCGGGAGCTCGGAGTACTGAGCTAGGTCTGCGTCCTGCTCCCGTGCAGGTCCGTCTCCGTACTTCTCCCTTTCCTCCTCCCCCGCTCACGTGATTCGCCCACCTTTAGGTGAATTCAGTAGTGGACCTCTTCATCTTTCCCATCCACTGTGCAGGGAGTCCTTTGTGGTTATAGTTGTTTGATTAGGTGTAAATTCCAGGGGAGCTTTACAGAGGCTCACCTCACGCTGCCATTTTGATGACGTCTCTAAATAACTAAATCTTTATGTACTAGTTTAGAACTTCCTATGAGACATTTTAAGCAAAAGAACAAGATGCAGAACAGAGTGTGGTTTGCTACTGTTTGTTTTAAAAGAGGGGAAAGAGTATGTATGTGTTATCTATATACTTCTGTATACTCTGTATATGTACATATGCATATGTTATATACATGTGCTTACATAATCCTATACTATTTTGGGAAAGACACAGATGACACTGGTATCATTGGCTGCCTCTGATTGGGGAAAGTGGGTGGTGTGGGACATAGACAGGAGGGAGGTTTTTCATTACATAATACTTTATACATTTTAGCATTGAACCAAGTATAGTCAGTTGAGAAATAAATTAAAAATTAAAAGAAAGAAAAATATAAACCATTTAAAAACATAAAGTTCATCACCATCCAGGGCACATTAGGAAATACCCATGATGTACCGGTAGCTTACACTGTCATAATTAAAAAGAAAAACAACTTACTGAGTTCCTCTCAACCTCAAATACACATTTCAGAAAGAAATGAACAAAGAATAGCCAGAGCTGGATGAGTTCTTTAAGTGAGCCCCGCAGAGGCCCTCGGGACTAATAGTCATCCAGGCTGCTCTTAGCAGCAAAGAGCGAGGTAATGAGGCCATCCCCAACTGTCAGAGCCAGGTCATGGGCTGTCTGGCCTCTCGTATTCTTCTTTTGGATGCTTGCATTGCATCTGTGAAGGGAATGAGGATGAATAGAAGGACTCAGGCACTTGGACCTCAGGGCCTGGCTCTTCCTTAACAGGAAGGCCAGTCTGGAAGTCTCCTGGCCCCACACGCCCCCTTCCCATACCTGTCTCCAAGAGGCACCATGACCTCCACTCACAAGGGTGGCTCTACCCTGACACCTTTTGAAGGGCTCTGTGATTTCAAATGTTCAATTGCCAATCCTGGCCATTGGTCCCCATTGCATCAGAGTCCTACAACCACATGTGTTTAAAGGGAGCAACATTTTCATTGTGTGTTTAGAAGCCCTTCATGCCGGAGCCATGGTGGGATGGAGGGTGGCCCCCATTCATTGGGACAGCTGTTCAGGGCCCTCTGAAATCATCCCCGGTCAGCAAGGGGATCACTGTCACCCTCAGAAGTCTCCCCCAGAGACCAGGGAACGTACCGCAGTAAAGCACTGACGCACTCCCTTCCTGCCAGGCCAAGCAGAGTTGCTTCATGAAGAGCTGTATTTCGGAGGCTGTTTCCGGAAAAAAAAAAATCATCCTGGCTAAATCCTTAGTTAGCATCATCAAGCAATTAGAGAGGAAGCATATGACCAAAGGGGCCTTAGCTTCACCCACTGAGTTACCTAACTAACCTGGGGTAATCTCCTGAGTCTCCCCTCTCTGCCTCTTCTCTTGGAGGGATACTGTGAGGGTGGGTAAGCTTGGCTATTAGATAAACAGTGAAAAGTGTATAAACACATTCTTTTTTAAAGTGAGACACCCCACAAGGATGTGGTTTGTAGTTGACTTAATAAATGCTAATAATACTATTTTAGTAAATTTCCTGTCAGAGTTTATGGAGTATGTTGCACATAGTCTTACCCGTGGCTTAGACCTCTTGGGCATTGTCTATATGATAATAACCTTTCAGGGTTCAGGCTCCCATACTTGTGTAGGAAAAATGACTTTGGCTTCAGTGAGTTTAGCCTGTATGATATGCAAGTAAACACCAATCTTAAAACCCAGAGGGTAGGCCTGAGAGGTCATATAGAGCGTATTTTATCGCATGGCAGACTGTTTCTCCACCTTGCCTGGTCAGGTTTAGCCCAGAGAGAGAGTGATGGTGGATGGCTGAAATGAAGGATAGTACATTACCTGCATTCTAGAACTCACGAAAGGCTCCTGATCAGAAGTGGCAGGAGTGTTGGAATGTGGAGTCATGATTAGAGTACAAATGGGATGAGGAATTGAAGTTCTTCATTCTCGCAGCCCCTGCTGTTTCCCTTAATGCCACCACCTCATCCCCTGCACCTGTAATGTACCTGTAGCCACAAATTTATCCCAATAGAGAAAAAGTATGGTGGCCTCTTTTCTGAAGGAGATAAACGAAGCATCTGGTGAAAACTAGGCCAGCAATTGCTATGCCAAAGGAAGCCTTCCACTTGTCCCAGCTGGAAAGCAGCTTCACCTACCTACAAAACTCCCCAGTTGCAAGCTCCACTCATGTACACAGAATCCCCACTCATCCAGCCTATTCCCCATTATCAAACATGGATGGACAACAAAGGATCACAGGCATCTGAGAAAAACCTGTAGCATCAAAGAGGAACACTGAGATACACCAACATAAGAAAGTTAAAAAAGGACGAAAACCTAACAGGTATCCTCAGAATGACTGAACACAATAGCAAATAAAATCATGAGGCTCTGAAGAAGAAACAATCAGAACAAAAAGTAGCTCTTAGAAAGTTAAAATATGATTGTTGAAATGAAAAGTATTCAATAGAAGGGTTAAGAAAATCTCTTAAAACAGAAAAAGGGAGGGGAACACATCATAGGTTGTGTAGATGCCTGACCAATGAGCTGTACACCTGAAGCTCAAGTGGAATACTATTGAATGTCAAATATATATATACACACACATATATATATGGTCCACCATCCAACTTACAGAAATTCTAGGAGAGAATAGAAAAAAACAGAGGAGAAAATTCCAGAGCTAATATGAAAAAATGCTCAAGCGCTCAATATCACTAATAATTAGAGAAATGCAAATAAAAACCACAATGAGATACCACTTCACTCTGGTTCTATCATCAATGGCTATCATCCAATGGCTGTCATCAATAAATCAATAAGCAAGTGCTGGTGAGGGTGTAGAGAAAAGGGAACCCTCGTGTATTGCTGGTGGTATTGCAGATTGGTGCAGTCACTATGGAAAACAGTATGGAGGTAACTCAAAAAATTGAAAATGGAACTGCCTTATTCCACTCTTGGGTATCTATCAAGAGAAATCCAAAACACTAATTCAAAAAACTATATGCACCCCTATGTTTATTGCAGTGCTATTCACCATAGCCAAGACATCAAACAACTGAAATACCCATCAGTAGATGATGGGATAAAGAAACTGTGGTACATTTACACAATGGAGTATCAGCCATAAATAAGAATGAAATCTTACCATTTGCAACGATATGAACAGACCTAGAGACTATTATGCTAAGTGAAATAAGTCAGATGGAGAAAGACAAATACCATATGATCTCACTTATAAGTGGAACCTAAATAACAGCATAAACAAACAAAACATAAATAGACTCAGAGATATAAGGCAAAAAACTGATGGTTGCTAGATGGGAGGGGGCTGGTGATGGGGGAGAAGTTAAAGGGATTAGAAAATACAAATTAGTAGTCACAATACTGTCACAGGGATATGAAAGACACTTTGGGAAATACAATCAACTATGTTGTAAAGATTTTGTAGGGTGTCAGACGGGCACTGGACTTATTAGGGAGACCACTGCATGGATTGTGTAGACAAACGCCTGACCACTGCACTGTATAACTCAAGCTGAATAATACTGAATGTCAACTATAATTAAATATATATATATGTCTGTGTGTGTGTGTGTATGCAAAAAAATTGTACACAGTTTAAGAAAGGAAAATCTATTAAAATTGTAATACTCAATATATACTGATAATAAAAGATGAATACAAGTCATGTTTGACTTCTGTAATTACAAGAGGTGTTCATAGTGCTTACCATCAGTGTCCAGAGACTTCTGATTATGGCAAACTACTGCTTGAGCAACGTTGACCAAAGAGCCTACTTGTATACATTTTTTTGGCGCCCCCAGTATATATATGGTCCCAGGATGTGGAGTATAGGGAGCACAGGTAATAGAATCAATGGAATTGTAACAGTTATATACGATGTCAGGCGGATAGCAGACTGGAGCAGGTGGGTTATCACTTTGTGAGGGGTGTAACTATTACATTGTTTTGTACACTTGAAACTAATTTTAAAAAAGTAAGCATATGCTATTAGAAGTTGTGAGATGGAAGGGGAAAGAGAGGTAGCGGTAAATGTTGGGAGCACTAATATAAGGTTATATGCACTTATAAACAAGGCAGTCAAGTAATACCAATGAAAGATGATGGTCAAAACATAGACAGGAGTTTCAACATATTATTCATACTTATAAGAGTAATTAATAAAGGAACCAAAATTATTAATAGAATGATCAAAACATGAAGGTGGGGATAGAAGTGATCAGGTGGGGTCAGTGAGCCAAATCATCATCTGTCAAATTTAACAAGAAATTTATTGTTTGTTCATTGCTGTAATTCAAGCTCAGACATTCTCACAAAGGCACACAAAACACACAACAACAATAATGAACACCACTCAGCAAGACACCGCCATACATCGACACGAACACAGCTGTGAGATACTGATACACCAAGGTTATGAAACCTTATCAAGCTGTTTGTAGAGTGCTGCCAATGTCAGTGATGGTGGCAAGTTTGCACACTTAATTGTCAGACCTTGTATATCGTTTTCTTTCTGCATTAACTTCATGAGTATATTTCCACGGGACTCTCTTTTCTTATGGGCCTTAAGAGTTCAGATCATGATGAAAACATTGCTTAATACCCCAAGTGCTAAGGATCTGTCAGCCCCACAGTATTATAATTCATAAGTTAACAAAATGCATCATCATTTCTAAAAGCTACTAAAATTTAGGCAATCCAACAGTCCATTTAAAAAATTTTGTTTTACCAAGATTTGGAAAACAGAAGCAGTTGAGTCTCTTATTAAGGCCACAGTGGGTTTAAGTGGTTCTTAAGTGGATTAGATTGAACAGGGCACACATGTAGACTGATTCTGCTGCAGCAGAGCCCCTGAGCTGTCAACTGGCTGTGACATGGCACCAGAACTCTCCTTTCATTGTGTTTCACTTACGGTCCCCACTGCTGGTTTATGTCTGCTCCTCTCTGCACGAGAACCGGGATCACTTCATGGTGCTTATTGATCACAGCCACGGTGATAACGGGTCGGTTTTCATTATCACAGCAGTTAGGATCAGCTCCCTGCAGCATATAAAAAAGGACAAACTTGCCACAAAACCCTGCACTCAGCAGCATCCAATCGCCATCCAATTCAGCAACAAACATCCCCGATGGAACTAAACTGCTTTAAATCCAAAGAGAAGAGAATTAGGAATGCTGAGACCCAACATATAATAGACAAAGCTGTCATGTCAGTTGGGCGATAAAACTTGTTACCACACCAGGAGAGGCAAGCACTCAGACAACCTTGCTTCTTTAGGAAATGTAAAGGTAATATGGCGTCAAAGACCAGGGAGTCTGTCCACCTTCATACACGTTATTTAGGGTCATGGTAACAATTCATGTAAAACTTTGGACTGGCCATTTAATCCATTCCCAGGCATTTTTAAATTAAATGGCTCTGCGATTATCACAATATTGAACAAAACTTCCATCTGAAAGAGACAGAGGTGAAACACAAGCTGAAATCCTTAGAAACTTGTTCTTTGGTTGCACTTACTTCATCAAGCAATTGTTCAATCACAGAGACTCTTCCTTCCCCAGTTGGTCCAACTTCCTTCAGCAGGAGTCTGTTTTCAAGCTGCAGGATTATATAGAAGTTTGTCATCTCCACTGCCACAAAATATTTTTTTTACTGTCCAGTCCCACTTGTCCAGGCTCAACCCTCAAGGCAAATGTTTCCTCTCCAAGGTTAACTTCTAAGCCCTAGGGCCAGGTGAGCATGAGAAAGAGTGTGTGTGTGGGAGGGAGGGGGAGCGAAGGGGGAGGGTGGTCTTCAACAGCCAGCAGCACAAATAAACACATCTGAGGTAAATCTTGCTGGTCTCTGAAACCCTACCTTGGGGAAGGACACCACATTCACATTGCCTTCCCCCGCCTTCTTCTGCTTCCCCACCCCACTCTGGTTCAAGCCGTTGTTTCTCAGTCTAGTTGTGTAGGACACAGCTCTCTGGCCCATGCTGGTGTTATGAGCCTTGTACTCCTCCAGGCTGAGGTAGTTGGTCACTGGTTGACTGCTCACAGCAGCTCGCGTCTCCACTCATGCTGGCCACTGGCCACTCCTGGCAGCCCCCAGCAGCCCCCAGCAGCGCAAGCCCCGGACCTCTGGCTGCTCACAGCAGCCCAGCTCCAGGGAGAGCTGTTGTTCACAATCTTAGCTGTAGAGGATGCAGCTCACTGGCCCATGTGGGAATCAAACCAGCAACTTCGGCGTTAGGAACACGGTGTTCCAACCACCTGATCCACTGGGCCGGCTCACATTGTTTTATATTATTAAGGGATGCAATGAGAAATGGCAACAAAATTCAGAAGCCCATACTAGTTTTATTATGAATATTTCTAGGAAAAACAATCAGGTGAATCCTAAAATTTACATGCTTTATAAAGTCTTCAAAGTCAGCCAAAGTATGCCAGTTCAGAGAACATGCTCACCTGAGGCGTGAGTGAGCCAATAAAGTAGACCTCTTGCTTAGACAAAAAAAAAAGCTCTCATCTATCATCAGGAACCTGAAAATTTTATCTTTCAACTTTTCAAAATGCAATGAAATTCATCTTTATATAATCTTTCTTTACATACAAAGGATTTCAAATGCTGGTTACTGGAAGACTAAAGGAAGCAGTCTAGAAAGCAGGAGACATTACTTTTAAAGGTTTCTGCCACTGGATCCCAGGGGTGACTGTGGGTGGTCCCAGGACCACCATTTCTCTGGTGAAATAATAGAAATAATCCCTACCCCTCCCTGGCTCCCTGGGAAGCCATGAGGATGAGGACATTGGTCAAGGCTGCTGAACCTTTCAAAAGAAGAGGTTCACCCTGTGTTCTCAGGGTGAGTAGTTTGGAACAAGGTGCTCTAATCAGTAAACCCCCCATCTCCCATCTTGGGGACGCTTGTTTATACTGAACTCCATTCCTTATGGAAAAATGTACTAGAATGCATTAGAATGTCAACTTCATGAGGTCTTTATCTTTTGTTTGTTTTATTTTCAACACCTAGAACTGTGCCTGGTATACCTGTGCTCTAAAATAATCAGTGAATGAGTGAACAGATGATATCATTTCTGTTACTTATCCCCTAAATGCAGATGAGAAAATAAAGGCATGTAGCAATGGGGATTCAGGTCACATACAAAATAAGTGTGTAGAGTCTCCAAAACGGTAAAATTGTTATTAAGTTTATGGAGCGCTATACTTCTCTTATACTTATTAACAGTATTTCAAACTGGGAGAAGGTGGAGAGTGCAAGGAATCATAAGCAATAAAAGTTAAAACAATTCTCAGGTCTTCTTCCCAAATTTGTTGGTGTTTCTGACACAAGATAAGGAGCAGAGTCCCTGCCTCCGGAGAAATCACAATGCAAGCTGGGTGGCTGGTTTGTGCACCCCTGAGGATGCCCTGAGAGCTCGGCTTAACTGAAGCTGGAGGGAAGAGCTGACGCTGCCCATCTCCACTGAAGGCCTGGAGACCCGGGTTCTGGGCTTGTTACTAAGCTCATCTGTTCTTCCTACTGTAGCCAGAGGACTGCTAAAACGAAAGGAGGTGAACAGAGCAAGAGCATCCACTATCTCTTTCTTCAAAGTTCCCGTTGAAATTATTGAGAGTCTGTATTTTTAAAAACAAAACTCTTAACAGCTGAGGGAAACTCTGAAGGGGAACCATCAGTGGATCAGAAATTGTGAGGAATCCCAGAGATTGAAAGTAGATGGAATGTGACTGACAGGGAAATCCAAGCAAAGAAAATCCAGCTGAAGATACCAGAGGGATGAATGTGTTGTCTCCAGGGAGCCCTGCAGATGCTCAAAGTTAATCACCAAGGAGGCTAGAACTTGGGTGCAGGCTGAATTCATGAGTGTATTATTACAGGGCTTTATTGTGAATAGCTGAAATGGCCGATGTCCTCCTCCCTCTCCCATGCAAGAAGGACAGAAGCCTTTTGTTCTCTGCTTAAACACTGATAACTATTTTCCAGAGAGTTCCATGATTGGCCTAACAAAGGCTTCTGCTTGGAGCACTAGGGCCCAAGCAGGGCAGAGCCCAGACCTCTGTGACAGACACAGAGAAGAGTTTGGAAGACAGTTCCATTCAGGAATGAAAGACATGAGAGCACTTCACAGCATCACCTTCTTCACCAGAGAAAAGGCCTTCTTACACTAGCAACTAAAGAGACCCAAAGCTTTCTCCTGTTCCCTGCCCACAAACACTCCAGGGAGGTCAGCCGAGGCATACCCATCCTCCCACACAGCGACCCCAGGCCTAACTACCCATACCAGGTGCCTGGGATAATCAAACTAGTCCTTCATTTGTCAACATGACCTGACAACCAAGGATCATCACATTTGAGACAAACCAAAAACAAGGAGGGGAAAGATGGGCATACAAAACTGACCCAGAGGAAACAGAGGTGATACAGAAAATTGATGAGAACTGGAAAATAATTCTAATTAATAATCTTGAGATATTGAAGGATTCTAAAAAATAAAAATACACTGTTATAAAAAAGGAAAAGAAAACGAAAAAGTACCGTGTTTCCCCCAAAAATAAGACCTAACCGGAAAACAAGCCCTAGCATGATTTTGCAGGGTGACATCCCCTGAACATAAGCCCTAATGCGTCTTTTGGAGCAAAAATTAATATAAGACCCGGTCTTATTTTCGGGGAAACACGGTATTTTTCCATTTAAAAAATTTTCAAAATAAAATATTAAATAGACAGGCCAAAGAAGACAGCTGTAATGACCAAGGGATATACATACTGTAAGCTGCTCCTTCTTTTCTTGAAATATTTTGGTATTGAAATTCTTTGTCCTCTTGACTTTTTCAGTGGTATCTGAGGTGTTCTGACTGCAGTCACTCACTAGAATGACAAAGAGTCAAGGACCAAAATGATAACAACCCGGCCCTTCTCCACGTGTAAAGAATTAGAGTCCACTGCCACGCCCCTCAAGAAGCCAAAGGACAGTTTTTGTAGAAATTTCTATTTGAGTAAATGTGGCAGGAAGGACTCCTGGAGCCACACCTCTCAGTCCAGGACCAGAGGATGGCTGGGAAGGAGGGGAATAGAAGTTATTACAGTTTTTAGGCCCAAAAAACACACACACTCCTCCTCTTCTCCGCCCTCCCTGCCCACAATTAATCTCCCCAAGCCTGTGAAGACTTCAAAAGTCTCACTTCAGCTTTCAGGGAAGCCAGAGGAATAAACTGGCTGGGCCATGAAAGATGTGTGGTTGGGCGGGCAAATTTTAAGCAATTCTGCCATCCTTGCCATGTCAGTGTGTTCTTGGTCAATGACTTTAAATTTTTATTTGGCCCTTCACCCTTTATTCTTTTATTTATTTTTATTTATTTAATTTTTTAAATGAAAGTTTATTGGGGTGACAATGGTTAGTAAAGTTACATAGGTTTCAGGTGCACCATTCTGTATTACATCATCTATATATCAATCCCATTGTGTGTTCACCACCCAGAGTCAGTTCTCCTTCCATCACCATATATTTGACCCCATTTACCCACATCTCCCACCCACCTCCCCCCACCCTCTGGTAACCACTAAACTATTGTCTGTGTCTATGAGTTTTTGTTTCTTCGTTTGCAATGACTTAAAATCAGTGGAAGGGAACAACTTACCCAAGCTGGACCTGCTGCCGAACAGCCCAGTACCACCCTCGGTGACACTGCTCAGAAAGTGGTCGCTGAAATTCACGGCCTTGTTGAGGTAAAGGTTCTGGTCAATGAAAAAATTCAAGCACCATGAGTGATGAGGCTGCTGTGTCCCAACAGAATGATCTCCCTGTCAACCTACTCCTTTTTGTTAATGATGGCTCTGTACGCAGAGTCAAACCTGAAACCTGGATATCCTTCCTACAACTCCCTCACCTACCGTGTTCTGTCCATTTTGCTTTTATCTTTCCCGTTTTGCCTCTTATACAGCTCCAGTCTGGCCCCTCCTTTTGGTCATTACAGCCACAGCCCCCTTTTCTCACACTGGGATCATTACAACAGCCTCTCAACAGGTTCTTGCCAGCCCAGCTTCCACGTCGCTGCCCTAGTCACCTTTATACAATCTGTAAGTAACTATGTCCTTCCCCTGCTTCAAACCCTTCTGTGTCTTGGAATTAGGGTGGCATGATGGGAAGCTCAGGCTGCAGAGTTTGAATCCTGGTTCTTACTAGGTTAGGGATTTTGGAAGCAGCAAGTTGCTTACCTTTTCTGAGCCTCAGTTTACTCAACTGTAAAGTGCAAATATTATGACCTACCTCAAAGGGATGTTGCAAAGTAAAATGAGGTGAAATAGATGTTTATAAAATGAAAATGATACACAGGCCAGAGCTAGAATCCTGTATCCACCTTTTTCGATTCCAAAGCATGACATCCTGTCCCATCCTAATGTGGCTGCCTGCTCTTGCCACAGAGAACCACCTGCTACTTCCTGAACACTAGAACACACAGGTTAAGAAAAAAACACATATGCGGTGTGATCACAAAATACAGTGAATGCTGCTGCTGAGAGCCATCCAAGGGGAAAGCAGGGATCTTCAATATGGGAAGTGGTGCATCAAATCTTAATAACAGTGTGTGACAAGCTTAGCTTATTCGGTGCAGTCAGTTGGGTGTGCACTATGGTTGAGAGAAGGTGTGTTTTAAAGTGTGCAGTAAGTCATCCTCCATCATGACAGACAACACTCTGTCACACATCACTTCTGGTATACGGCAATTTCTGTCAAATAACATTACATTGTGTCCTCATCCATCTTATTCACTAGATCTGGCACTTCTGGCTCTTCTCAAAGTCAAAATGATTCAGGACATCAAGGCAGCCATGACAGCACAACTAAAGTCACTCACGAAAGACGACTTCCAGAATTGCTTCAGAAAGTGTCAAGAATGATGGGATAAGTGTGTTCAAAGCAAGGGAGAGCATTTTGAGGGGGATTAATGGCAATGTGTCTTTTATTGTAATTTTTTTTTTTAATTTAAACATTCACTGTATTGTTTGATCACACCTCGTAGTAAACCTGGGGATAGCTACTCACGATGTAGATGCTATTGGTGCTTGCCCAGTTCCCCTTAATAGGTCAGTATCCCAGCTACTATGTTGACTGCTAACAGCTCACAATGATCCCCTTCTCCAGCCAACTGTCCTCACTAGGGGGGTGCTGCGGTGTCTTAGAGATTATGCCCCTCCTCTCCTGCCTCAGTTGGGGACAACTGTATGGTGTCATTCACACTCCAGAGTTCCTCATGGATCAGGCTAAAGCTAGACATCACTTGTGAACACCTGCTCACTCAGCCCCTTCCCTTGCCTTGTCCAGCGTCCCTCACCCCCCTTCTCCTGAAGTACCTCCCTGACCCAAGCTCTGCTCTAGACACACAACCTAAATGATGGTATTTAGTGCTTGACTTGGTTTCAAATCACTTTCATGTGCATTATCCCATTGGATACACTCAGCCTTCCTTTGAGTTAGGCAGGGCCATGTATCTATCCTGATTTTAAAGACACCATTAGTGCCCTGCTGGGCCTGTGGCAAGGGCCTAATAAATGCTAGTTCCTCTCCTTTGCCTTGCTTTCTTTACCCATCTCCTCAATCCATTGATTCTTTTGTATATGCTGACTTCTTGTCCAATGACCCTAAAGCTGCCCATGTTTGTTACACACTTACAGGCTCTGTGGTAATGACCCAGTCACCATGTAAGAGGGCAGATCAAGGGAGACACGGCCACAAAGTTTGGTTTCTTTTTTATAGGCAAATAGGTCAAAGTACATATCAGCAAACATTTTTGTCAGTCTTTTCCCAAATCAGTTGTATCGCAGATCTGTCATCAGACATCAGTGAGTATAAATAAGCCTGAGAACTACAGGACCGATGGGGTGGGTGATAATTCCTGTTCTTACTATTAGGTTGGTGCAAAATTAAATGCTGTTTAAAAGATTGAAAATAATTGCAAAAACCGCAATTACTTTTGCACCAACCTAATATATCATTATGTGCCTGAAAGCTTCTCTGAGGCTTAGCTCAGTTATTTATCTAATTCTATGATTGCTGGCCTACAGTCAACTTTCATAATATGTGAAACTTTTCCTTTCTATGGATTACAAAGAAAGATTTCAATAAATTGTAAGCCACAGTTTACTAGCTCAGTCAATTCTCCAATGAGTAACTTCGGAAGGTTTCACTTACCTTGTTTGAGACTTGAATATAATTCAGCCTGATGCTAACTTCATAGCCGTCTTCATGGACAGTAGCAGAGATAAGCTTTAAAAAAGTGTTAGAGAAAATTCACAACTGTGGGTATGAGACTCAGTGCCCTGAGCAACAGCAAAGAAATTCTGAGATGTTAAACTATAAATTTAATCACATATTTAATTAATACAAAAGAAGGCAGGAAAAGAGAAACAGAGGAACGAAAACTAGATAAAATAGAACACAGACATAAATCCAGTGATATTTATAATTCCATTAATTATAAATGAACTAAATAAATACCCCAATCAAAGAGCAGAGGCTGCCAGAATGGATAAGAAAGCAAGACCCAAATTTATACTCCTGATAAGAGACACACGTTAAGTTTAATCAAGCCACATGGCTAGATGTCATCACCTGGAAAAGGTGACCTGGGGCCAGGCCTTGGCAATCGAGGGCTAAGTATCACAGTTGAGCAGTTTTCTCTATAAGCAGCGGGAGGGACTCAGATCAAATCAGGGATCACTAAATGCTTCAAGGATCATATAATAAATGTTTTAGCTTTTGTGTTGTTTCTGTCATGAATACTCAACATTGCCATTGTAGCACAAAAGCAGCTACAGAAAATGTAAACGAATGAGTATAGCTGTGATCCAATAAATCTGGGTGGTAGGCCAGATTTGCCCCACAGGCCATAGTTTGCAGATCCCTGGATTAGGTCAAAAAATTAATAAGCCAGCAAAATAGATTATCAAAGGAAATTGAGCAATACTTGACAATGTTGGCCTATTTAGTGGCACAGGAGCAGGCATGCTGATTTTTAAAGGTTCCTTCTAGTCTCATGACAAACAGAGGAACAGGTCTTCTCATAGAGTTCTCTTTAATGGCAGAGAAAGGGCATGGGGTCTGGAGTCTGACAACCTGCTCCAAATCCTGAATCCCCTGAGACCGAGCAGTGTGGTACTAGGCAGGTCACCAAACTTCTCTGAGCCAGTTTTCCTTGGTGTCAAACAAGGTTTGTTCTGATTATCTACTGCAGTGCCAAAAACTCCAAACTCTGTATCATTAAACAACCCCAATTGTATCATGTTCATGAATTCCGATGGGGCCCAGCAGGGATGGCTTGTGTTTGTTCCACATGTCTGAGGCCTAAACTGGGAAGAATCAAATGGCTACAGATGGCTTCATGTTTGGGGACTGGAATGACCTAGAGTCTCGTTACTCATCTGCCTGACTCAGGACTGGGTTCATCTGGAGCTGCCGGCAAGTGCACCTACATGTGGCTACTCCATGTGGCTTGGGCTGCTCACAGCAGGATGGCTGGGCTCCAAGAAGGAGTGTTGGAGGTGAGCATGCCAAGCGAAAGGAAGCCACATGGCCTATAAGAGCATCCCTTGGGATTCTCATAGCATCATTTTTGACATAATCTATTAGTCCAACAGTCACAAGCCCACCCAGATTCAAGGTGAGGGGACACAGACTCCATCCGTGAAGGGAAGAAAGACTGTCGAAGAATCTGTGGCCATGTTTTAAAAACTGCCACAATGGTAATACTCCTACCTTGCAAGTTTGTTTTGAGGACTAGACATGATGAACACAATGCAGATACTGAGTGCACTGTTAAATGGTTAAATCTTATGATTACTATTGTTGTTAAAATATCTTTAAGTATACAATTTGAAGATTAAACTGTTCTGGGTCTTTTAGCTCTGACCATCAGAATTTCCAAGGATGTGGCATGTAAAAGCATGAGATGTTCACAATTGACTGTCTTAGGTCAGGTACCCAGGAGCAGACTGTGAGACAACACTCACGTGCAAGTGATTTATTAAGGCAGTGCCTGCAGAGGAGGACAGGAAGGAAGTGTGGAAAGCAGGGCAGGAAAGGGAAAGGAGCCAAGCAAAGTGCAATTTCAGGTGAAGTCCATCGAGAGTAACTTCAGCCTGATCCCATGGGATGCTGTGGAGTGGAAGTTCCATTCAGAGTCCACCCACCTTTCCCATCCTGGGTTCAGAAATCAAGGCCCGGAATTCAGGGTTGTTCTGAGCATAAGACCTGAGGTGAGCAGATATGTGATCCAACTGTTTTCTCCAGTATCCTAAAGAAGAAGAGAAACTCATCCACATGGATAATTCTGAGGCTAAGAAGGAAAATGCTGCTATGGATCATGTATCCTCAGAGATGCTATTTTTCTTTGCCAAACTTTGTGACAGATTTTACTTACTGAACCTCAGTTATGTACTAGAATAAGCTCAATTTTTGTTCCCACCTTCTTTTTATACATAATTAAGCATAGATTCTAGAATCTCAAAACATATTTTTATTGTTGCACATGGGGGTCTTTTTTTCCCTTTTTCTTTTAAAATTAACCGTATTGAACTATAATATGAATAAAACACACCTATTTTAAATGTACAATTTGAGTGACTCATTACACAGAACATTCCCATTACTCTTACAGGTTCGCTTGTGCCCCTTTCCAGTCTGCATAGGGTATAAAACACACTTGAATGGTCGCCACCCTTTAAAACGAGGGAGATTTCACATGAGTCGAGCTTTCTGGTTTCTCAAGTGCAGGTGACAGATGCAACAGTGCTGGGCCTGCCTTCCTGCACAGGCTTGGCTACCTAAGGCAGAGGGGCAGCTACACACTTTGGACAGGGCACAGGCCTCCAACCACCCACAGCCCAGGCAGGCCCAGCTGCCTTCCGTTATTTCCTGATTGTGCCTTGTTGGCACTTGAGTCTGCAAGTCTGCATTAGATCCTGCCAATGAGGACACTAAAGCTCAGAGCAATCAGCTAGCATTTGCAAGGTTACCCAGGGTGATTTCCTAGAAAGAAAACATGATTTGGAGTTCATACAAGCCTGCATTTAAATCCTGAATTTACCATTTATTAGCTTAGTAAACTTGAGCCAGAAACTTTAACCGCATTAAGACTTACTTTCTTTGCCTATAAAATGGGACTAATACCTCTTACCTCATACGTCATTATGACATTCAATAAGAGAAACTAAGTATCTTAGTTTGGGATCTCCTGACAGCAAAGCCTTAGAACAGGTGATTTCTTACAAAGGTGACCCTGAGAAACACAAGTGCTAGAGTAGTGTGAATGCCCCAGCACTTCTGAGGTGCACCAGCCCATGGACAGGAAGTCTTCTGCAGCTTTGGAGAAAGTCTGAGGTAGAAAACCAAAGAAACGTTGTGGCACATTCAAATGTGAGGGATGCTAGCAATGATGCATGACCACCACAGCTGCACTGAAACTGGAGGGGCTGAGGGGTATGGTGTGGTGCATCACAAGAGTCCACAATGAACATCACAAAAATGGAGGCATGAAGAGTGCTTCTTGAAATCACCCCTGGAAGTTACAACAAATTGAACAGCTATAATTCAACAAAGGATAACTTAAGCAACACACAAGCATGCCTGAGAGATCTGCGCATCAAATCACCCGAAGGTGGGCTCATTCGGTGAGCAGGGGAGAAGGGAAGAGGGAAATGCAGAGACGTGGGCCGTGGGCCAAAGGATGCAGTCTAGAGCTCACTGCAGTCTTAGGAGAGGGAAGAATTCAAGCTGCAGGAGGACTCCCTGTGGCCCACAGTCCTGTCTGAGGGATCAGCATATAACATGGCTGAACTGAGTGTTCGGGGCAGAGACCTCAGGTGAGAACTGTGGTTTAAGCCCTCACTACCAGAAAGAAAACAGAAAACAAAGACACAGAGCCTGGCTGTCTCCCCCTACCCTCCCAGTGTTAGAGGTAGGCTCTGGAAGAAACGGTAGCAGTATCAGATTAAAGAACAGAATATCTACAGTCCTGACAACTGGAGAGATGGTCCCCCAGTCCAAAACACACAATGCAACTAATTGTGGTGATAGGCAAAGAGCTGTAGGGGCAAGACAGCTGTGAGCTGGTAGGAGCCATTGCTTGGGGCCACAAACGTACCAGCTGCCTCTCAGAGCCCACCCTGCCCCACCCTTCTGGGCAGATCCCTGTGGGGCAACCACAGCCACTGAGATACACAGGTTCTGTATCGCGCTGCAGGGGCAGCATTGGGATTTCAGAAGCTCAGAACTCTATTGCCCTGAACATCCTCCCACGGAGGTGGTGCCCTGATCCAGGCCACCTGCTCACAGAGGAGAAGCCTACCTTCCATCGCGTGAGAAGCTGGAACAGTGCAAGGGAAAATAAAATGTTACAGCAAAAGAGAAAATAAAAGGCTGCAGCAGGAGAGAGAATAAAATATTCCAGCAAGACCTAATGGAAAGCAAAAGAAAGTCTTCTTCATATCAACCTGCTGCAGAACCCACTCCTGTAGATGTCCAGGAAGAGAAATAACAATTCATTAATTGCCATGAATAACCAAGGTAACAAGACAGCTCAGAAAGAAAACGAAAACTCTCCAGAAAATGAACTTAAAGACATGAAAATATGTGACTTAAATGACAGAGAATTCAAGATTGCTATTTTTAAAAAACTCAACGAGAAGCAAGAAAACACAGATAGACCTCAGTTTAATGAACTCAGAAACACAATCAAAAAACAAAATGTGGGGCAGCCGGTTAGCTCAGATAGTTAGAGTGTAGTGCTCTTAACAACAAGAATGCCGGTTCAATCCTCACATGGGTCACTGTGAGCTGCAGCCTCCACAACTAGATTGAAAGAACTAAGTGACTTGGAGCTGATGGGTCTAGAAAAACACACTTAAATACATAAAAGTCAAAAAAATGAATATTTTTACCAAAGAGATTGAAATAAAATTTTAAAAAGTAGAAATTCTGGAGATGAAGAACTCAGTAAAAGAAATGAAGAATGAAATAGCCAGCTTAGGTAATAGAGCTGACCAGATGGAGGAAAGAATTAATGACATAGAAGATAGAAATCTGGAAATGACACAGATGGAAGAAGAGAGAGACTTGAGACTTAAAAGAAATGAAAGAACTCTACGAGAACTTTCTGACTCCATTAGAAAGAACAACATAAGAATAATGGGCATACCAGAAGGAGAAGAAAGAGAGAAGGGAACAGAGAGTATATTCAAACAAATAGTCGATGAGAACTTCCCGAACTTGTGGAAAAAACTGGATCCTTGAATTACAGAAGCAAACAGAACACCCAATTACCTCAATCGCAACAGGCCTTCTCCAAAGCACACTGTATTGAAGTGGTCAAAAATTAATGACAAAGAAAAAATTCTGAAAGCAGCCAGGGAAACAAAAGCAGTAATCTATAAAGGAAAGCCCATTAGTCTATCATCTGACATGTCAGCAGAAACTCTACAAGCCAGGAAAAAGTGGAATCAAATATTCAAACTATTGAAAAAGAGAAGTTATGAACCAAGAATTCTATATCCAGAAGAGATATCCTTTAGATATAAATAAGGAATAAAGACCTTTCCAGACATACAGAAGCTGAGGGAATTTCTAACATATGACCTGCGTTAAAGAAAATACTGAAGGAGGCTTTTTGACCTGAAACAAAAAACCAAAGGAATACAAAATGATGAGCAATATTACAAACAGACAGACAGAAGCAGGAAATGGTAAGCCCTACACAAAATAGGGCACTATACACTTAAAAATAACATAAAGGGTAAAGAAGATAAAAACATTTAAAAAAAAGGAAAAAGAGAAGAGAAGGACAACTTGCTACAGGCAACTCAGAAATTAATTCACAGCACAAGTGAATTAAGTAAATAAGGGACAACTTGTCACAATAAAAACATAAGGGGAGAGAGTAAAGGTCTGAATCTGCAAGTGGTAATGGAGATAAGAAACATACTGAAGAAGAAGGACTACTGTATATATGAAATTTTCTTTTACATAAACTTAATGGTAGCAACTGAAAAAAAAAATCCATAACTGAGATATCTAACAAAAAAAGAAAGAGAGGGAAAAATCATAGAATACCACCACACTAAAATAACATACAGCAACAAAAAGGCAAAGAAACAATGGAGACACCAAGTTACCAGAAAACAAAAGACAAAATGGATATAGGAAATCTTCCTATATCAATAATCACCCTAAATATAAATGGACTGAACTCGCCAATAAAAAGGCACAGAGTAGCAGAGTTAATCAAAACACAAAACCCAGTCATATACTGCCTGCAGGAGACACATCTCAGCTACAAGGACAAATTTAGGCTCAAAGTGAAAGGGTGGAAATTGATACTCCAAGCAAATGGTATCCAGAGAAAAGTGGGTATAGCCATACTTACATCAGATAAAACAGACTTCAGGATAAAAAAGGATAACAAGAGACAAAGATGGACATTTCATAATGATAAGGGGGACAGTACAACAAGAAAGCATATCACTTATCTATATATATGCCCCAAATCAGGGAGCACCAAAATATACAAAGCAACTACTAACAGAACTAAAGGGATAGATTGACCAAAACACAACTATAGTAGGGGATCAAATACATCATTGACAGCTATGGATAGATCATACAAACAGAAAATCAGTAAGGAAATGTCAGCCTTAAATGACACACTAGATGAAATGGACATAATTGACATTTACAGAGCCCTTCATCCTAGAACATCAGACTATACATTCTTTTCTAGTGTACATGGAACATTCTCAAGAACAGACCATATGTTGGGACACAAAACTAGTCTCAGCAAATTTAAGAATGAAATCATATCAAGCATATTCTCTGATCACAAGGCTTTGAAATTGAGTATCAGCTGCAAAAAGAAAGCAGGAAAAACCACAAATACGTTGAGAGTAAACAACATGTTTTTAA
The DNA here is from genome assembly GCF_036562045.2 of Rhinolophus sinicus. NCBI lineage: Eukaryota > Metazoa > Chordata > Mammalia > Chiroptera > Rhinolophidae > Rhinolophus > Rhinolophus sinicus. Next base: position 55,318,169 of record NC_133762.1, read on the forward strand.
AGGATGACTGGGTCCAAGAAGAAATAAAAGCAGAGATCAAAAGGTTCATAGAAACAAATAAGAATGAAAATACATCCTACTAAAATTATTGGCATGTAGCGAAATCAGTAATAAGAGGGAAATTTATATCATTACAGGCTTATCTCAAGAAATAAGAAAAATCCCAGATAAACAACCTAACATTATACTTTAGAAAACTAGGAAAGAATAACAAATGAAACCCAAAGTCAGCGGAAGGAAGGAAATAATAAAAATCAGAGCAGAAGTAAATGAAATAGAGAACAAAAAGATGATAGAAAAAATTAATGGAACAAAGAGCTGGGTCTTTGAAAAGATTAATAAAATTGACAAACCGTTGGCTAGACTCACTAAGATAAAAAGAGAAAAGACACAAGTAAACAAAATCAGAAATGAAAGAGAAGTTACCACAGTAGCCACAGAAATACAAAGGATCATACAAGAACACTATGAAGGACTATATGCTACCAAATTCAATAACGTAGAAGAAAAGGACAAGTTCTTAGAAACATATAGCCTTCCAAGACTGAATCACAAAGAACTGGAAAATCTAAATAGACCAATCACCAGTAAGGAAATTGAATCAGTCATCTAAAACCTTCCCAAAAGCAAAAGTCCAGGACCAGATGGCTTCACTAGTGAATTCTACCAAACATTCAAAGATCTAATACCTGTCCTACTCAAACGCTTCCAAAAAATTGAAGAAGAGGCAATACTTCCTAACTCATTTTATGAGGCCAACATTACCCTGATACCAATACCTGGTAAGGATAACACAATTAAAGAAAATTATAGACCAACATCTCTGATGAATACAGATGCAAGAATCCTAAACAAAATTCTAGTAAATTGAATACACTGTATTAAAAAGATTATACATCACAAACAAGTGGGGTTCATCCCAGGGGCAGAAGGATAGTTCGACATATGCAAATCGATCCATGTGATACATCACATAAACAAAACAAAAGATAAAATTCATACAATTATATCAATAGATGCAGAAAAAGCATTTGAAAAGATACAACATCCATTTATGATTAAAACTTTAAAAATGGGTATAGACAGACAATACCTTAACATAATAAAAGCCATATATGACAAACCCTCAGCTAATCATAATTTACAGTAAAAAAACCTGTTTTTAGAGCCTTTTGATCTATGTTCAGGAACAAAGCAGGACTGCCCCCTCACCACTGCTTTTTAACATAATGTTGGAAGTCCTAGACAGAGCAATCAGGCAAGAGAAAGAAATAAAAGGCATCCAAATTGGGAATGAAGAAGTTAAGTTGTCACTTTTTGCAGATCACATAATTCTTTACATAGAAAACCCTAAAGACTCCACAAAAAAGCTATTAGACCAGTACAGTAAAGTTGCTGGCTACAAAATCAACATACAAAAATCCATTGTATTCCTATATACTAACAATGAAATTTTAGAAAAAGAAAATTTAAAAACCAATTCGTTTTGCAATTGCAACAAATAGAATAAAATACCTAGGAATAAACTTAACAAAGGATGTGACGGACCTATATACTGAAAACTATAAGACATTTTTAAAAGAAATTGAAGAAGACACAAAGAAATGGAAAGACATTCCATGTTCATGGATTGGAAGAATCAACATAGTTAAAATGGCCATGTTACCCAAAGAAATAGACAGATTTAATGCAATTTTATTAATTCAATCCCCATCAAAATTCCAATGGCATTTTTTAAAGAAATAGAACAAGAAATCATTAGATTTGTATGGAATCACAAAAGACCTCACATAGCCAAAGCAATCCTGAAGAAAAAAAAAGAGTAAGTCCAGAGGTATCATATTTTCTGACTTCAAATTATACTACAAAGCAACAATAATCAAAACAGTATGGTATTGGCAGAAAAACAGACATACAGACCAATGGAATAGAATTGAGAACCCAGAAGTAAACCCACATAAATACAGACAGATAATTTTTGACAAAGGAGCCAAAAGCAGACAATGGAAAAAAGAAAGCCTCTTTAATAAATGGTGCTGAGAAAATTGGAATGCCATGTGCAAAAAAATGAAACTAGGCTGCTATCTGTCACCATATACCAAAATTAACTCAAAATGGAATAAAGAACTAAACATAAGCCCTGAAACAATAAAATGCATAGAAGAAAACATAAATACCAAACTCATGGACCTTGGGTTCAAAGAAGATTTTAGGAATTTGACCTCAAAGGCAAGAGAAGTAAAAGCTGAAATAAAAGAAGGGGACTATATCAAACTAAAAAGCTTCTGCACAGCAAAAGAAACTATCGATAAAACAGAGACAACCAACTGAATGGGAGAAGATGTTTGCGAACAATGCCTCCGATGAGCTAATATCCAAAATACATAAGGAACTCATACAACTCAACAAAAAGACAAACAATCTAATTAAAAAATGGGCAGAGGACATGAACAGAAACTTCTCCCAAGACATCCAAACTGCCAACATACATATATATAAAAAAGCTCAATTTCACTAGCTATTAGGGAAATGCATATGAAAACCACGATATCACCTCACACCTGTTAGAATGGCTGTCATCAACAAGACAAATAATAACAAGTGTTGGAGAGGCTGTGGAGAAAAAGGAACCCTCATACACTGTTGGTGGGAACGCAGATTGGTGCAGCTGCTATGAAGGCAGTGTGGAGGTTCCTGAAAAAATTACGAATAGAATTACCATATGACCCAGCAATCCCTCTCCTGGGGTATACCAAAAAAATCTGAAAACATTTATTCATAAAGATGTATGTACTCCGATGCTCACCGCAGCTTTATTTACAGTGGCCAAGACATGGAAACAACCAAAGTGTCATTCGATAGATGATTGGATAAAGAAGATGTGGTATATATCCACAATGGAATACTACTCTGTCATAAGAAAAGATGAAATAGTACCATTTGTGACAACATGGATGGATCTTGAGATTATTATGCTAAGCGAAATAAGTCAGACAGAAAAAGTTGAGAACCATATGACTTCACTCATATGTGAGATATAAAACTGAAAACACCAAAGGAACAAGACAAACAAATAAAGAAACAAAAACTCATAGACACAGACAACAGTTTAGTGGTTACCAGAGGGAAAGGGGGGAGGGAGGTGGTAGAAGAAGGTAAAGGGGATTAAATATATGGTGGTGGAAGGAGAATTGACTCTAGGTGGTGAGTACAGAATGTGATATGTAGATGATATATTATAGATTTGTACACTTGAAACCTATATAATGTTACAAACCACTGTCACCCCAATAAATTTAACTTACAAAAGAAAAACAACAGAGAAAATCAGCAATACTAAGCTTTAACTTTTTGAAAAAGAGCAATAAAATTGACAAATCTTTCTCTAGACTGACCAAGAAAAAGAGAAATGATTCAAATTACTAGAATCAGAATTAAATAGGTGACATTATAACCAACATTATGACATTTACTGAAATAAAAAGGATTATGAAGGAATACTATGAACAATTGTATACTAATAAATTAGAATACTCAGATGGAGTAGACAAATACCCAGAAATAAATAAACTTCAAAAATTGACTTGACAAGAAATAGAAAATCTCAATAGACCTATAAGAAGTAAAGAGATTGAATTAGTAATCAAAATTACCCATTAGACAAAGTTCAAGCCCAGGTGGCTTCACAGGTGAATTCTATCAAATATTTAAAGGAGAGTTAATATCAATACTTCATAAGCATTTCAAAAACAAGGAAAGGAAAAAAAAAACTATAGAAGAGAAGACTAAAGGCCAATATAATGCTGATACCAAAACCTGACAAAGACATCACAAGGAAAGAAAACTGGAGACTAATAATTCTTATGAATATAAATAGGAAAATCTTCAACAAAATACTAGCAAAGTGGACCCATAAACCTATAAAAAGATGTATATACCACAACCAAGTGGTATTTATCCCAGGAACGAAAGGTTGGCTTATCATCTGAAAATCAATTAATGTAAAATACCATCAATTAAATGAAAGGGAAAAAATCACAGGATCATCTAAATAGATATAGAAATAGCATTTTACAAAACCAGAAACCCTTTCATGATAAAAACAAATATTCAAAAATTAGAATTAGGAGGGGATTTCCTCCATCAGAAAAAGGGCATATATGAAAAACCCACAGCTAACATCATACTTAATGGTTAAAGACTGGATGCTTTCCCCTAAAATCAGGAACAAGACAAGGATTCCTGCTCTTACCACTTCTATTTAACATTGTACTGGAGATTCTAACCAGGACAATCAGGTAAGAAAATGAGAAGAAAAAAGAAAAAAATGAAAAGAAAATGACATAAAAACCATTTGGATTGGAAAGTAAGTAAAACTATATTCATAGATGACATGATTTGTATATAAAAAATCCTAAGGAATTTAGTAGAGAACTATTAGAACTAATAAGAAAGCTCATCAAAGTTGTAAAATACAAGATCAATATACAAAATACACTTACAATGAACAATCCCAAAATAAAACTGGGAAAATGATTCTATTGACAATAGCATAGGAGCAAAGTTAAAAAAAGAGGTACAAAACTTATACTCTACAACCTACAAAATACTACTGAATGGAATTAAATATATAAATAATTGGAAATACATCCCAGGTTCATGACTTGGAAGATTAATACTATTGTTAAGATGGCAGTACTCCTCAAACTGATCTACAGATTCAATACAATTCCTATCAGAATTCCAGCTGGGTTCTTTGTGGAAATTGGAAAGCTGATCATAAAATTCATATAGAAATTCAAGGACCCAGAATACCCAAAACAATCTTGAAAAAGAGGAATAAAGAAGAACTCACACTTCTCAATTTCAAAACCTACTAAAAAGCAACAGTCATAAAAACAGCATGGCTCTGGGCCGGCCCGGTGGCTCAGGTGGTTGGAGCTCCATGTTCCTAACTCTGAAGGCTGCCGGTTCAATTTCCACATGGGCCAGTGGGCTCTCAACCACAAGGTTGCCAGTTCGACTCCCGCAAGTGATGGTAGGCTGTGCCACCTGCAACTATCAATGGCAACTGGACCTGCAGCTGAGCTGCGCCCTCGACAACTAAGACTGAAAGGACAACAACTTGAAGCTGAATGGCACCCTCCACAACTAAGATTGAAAGGACAACAACTTGACTTGGAAAAAAGTCCTGGAAGTACACACTGTTCCCCAATAAAGTCCTGGTCCCTTTCCCCAAGAAAATCTTAAAAAAAAAAAAAAAAAAAAAAAGCAGCATGGTTCTGGCATAAAAATAGATATATAGATCAGCAAAATGAAATTGAAAGTCCAGAAATAAACCCATGTATCTGTGGCCAACTGACAAGGGTGCTAAGACCATTCAACAGGGATATAATTATCTCTCCAACTGATGGTACTGGAACAACTGGATAGCTGCATACAAAATAATGTAGTTGCACACCATATACAAAAATTAACTCAAAATGGACCCAAGACTTAAATGTGAGAGTTAAAACTATAAAAACCTTGGAAGAAAAGACAGGGATAAATATTTGTGACCGGGATTTGGCAATGGATTTTACATATGACACCAAAAACACAAGCAACAAAAGAAAAAATAGATAAAATGTGGACTTAACCAAAATTTAAAACTTCTGTGCTTCATAGGCCACTTTCAAAAGTTAAAAGACAATCTACATACAGAATTGTAGAAAATGTTTGCAAATTATATATCTGACAAGAATCTAATATCCAGAATATATAAAGAACTCTTACATCTCGATAACAAAAAGACAACCAATTTAAAAATGGACAAAGGATCTGAATAGACATTTCTCCAGAGAAAATATACAAATGTCCAACAAACACATGAAACATGTTCAATATCATGACCCATCAAGGAACTACTATTAAGACTATAATGAAATACCAGTTCACACCTACTAGGATGGTTATAATGAAAAAGATAATAATAAATGTTGGCAAAGATATGAAGAAATCAGAACATTCATACACTGCTGGTCAGAACACAAAATAATGCAGCCACTCTGGAAATCCCTCAAAAAGTTAAACATAATGTCACCATTTGACCCAGCATTTGCACTATGTTTGTACCCAAAAGAAATGAAAACATATGTCCACAGAAAAATTTATGAATGTTCACAGCAGCATTATTTATAATAATTAATAGGTGAACAAAACTCAAATGTCCATCAACTGATAAATAGAGCAATAAACTGTCATAAATCCTTATAAGAGAATATTATTCAGCTTATTATAAAAAAAGAATGGGGGCGGCTGGATGGCTCAGTTGTTTAGAGTGTGAGCTCTCAACAACAAGGTTGCTGGTTCAATTCCCTCCGTGGGATGGTGGGCTGTGCCCCCGCAACTAAGATTGAAAAGGGTGACTGGACTTGGAACTGAACTATGCTCTCCACAAGTAGATTGAAGGACAATGACTTGGAACTGATGGGCCTTGGAAAAACTCACTGTTCCCCAATATTCCCCAATAAAAAGACTGAAAAAAAAGAATGAAGTACTAAACATGCAAAAACATGAATGAACCTTGAAAATATACTTAGGGAAAAAAGCCAGTCGCAAAAGACCATATGCTTCCATTTATATGAAATGTCCGGAACACGTAAATCCACAAAGACAGAAAGTAGATTCGTGGTTGCCAAACACTTGGCAGAGAAAATGTGGGTAGTGATTGCTAAAGAGAACAGGGTGTACTGTTGGGGTGATGAAAACATTCTGGACATAGCAAGTGGTGATGGTTGTATAATATATTGTTAATGTACTAAGTATCGCTGAATTGTATGCTTTAATAATGGTAAAAATGGTTAACTGTTATGTAAATTTTACCACAATACAAAAAGAGATAATAGCAGATAACAATAACTACACAGATTAACAACATTTCTGCCAAAATAGTAGAAATCCATATATGTGCTATTTGATTTACAAACCAGACAAGGGTGCTATGAGTCAAAATATTAGAGTACTAAAAGTTTAAGGAAGAGCAATTATTATTCATGCAAATGAAAATTACTTGAAAAAAAGAAAAATAAAGGAACTTATTTTTCACATATAAAAATAAATGTAAAGGAAGATAAAGTGAAATTTTGCTGTCAGAGAAAAAGTGTGTTCCCTCCTGACAAGAAAGCATATGTTTTTCCTCACCTCTTCCTGGGCTGATGGCTGTGAGGAGGGGTTTATGGTCACTCATTTTCTCCTGCCTCTGCTTTTGGGAAGCCATTTCCAGTTCCTTTTTTGCTAGTAGCTTGCCAGATGGGTAGAACAGACCAGTGGTCTGTGTACCTATATCCTTCTTAGTCCCAATATCAGGTTTGCGCAAAGGAACATTTAGGGACTGCCAGGCAGAACAGGGTTATGAGCGAGGCAGAAACATAAAATATTAGAATATAACTTAATTAATCCTTCATATTATCACAAAAAACAACTGTAATCAGAAGTAAAGTATCTCCAAAAACCTGTACTTTGAACTAAAAAGGTGTTTTTAGCCCTTGCCTCATGTTTGCTTCTGTCTTTCCCTTAGCAACTCCCAGCCCCATCCCTTTGGCCATTTACTGTCTCAATTCAGCAAATCAACTGATGTTCTTGCCCTGTCTAAAGCCTGGAAGATATCTATCCTCTCAGCTCTACAATCCAATAAAGAATAGGTTATACTACCCATCCATACCCAATTACTGAACACCAATATTTCCTGTGAAATAGTCTCCTGCATCTGGACCTGAGGCCCTAAGAGGACCACCAGGTAAGATTGTGTAGGTTGTGCACTGCACTACAGCATTTCAGCTAAAGGGCTACCATTCACATAGTGGACAAATTATATATGCATATTTATTAGGACAATTTTTCTAGTAGATGGGAGAAAATATCTAACAAAATTAGTATATTGCAATCAGTTTTCAACAGATGGCATTCAAGAGTCTTTAAGGAAAGGACACATTTGCACAAAGGGCCATGTAGACTATTGGTAGTCCCAGGATCTATAACTCAATCTGGGTTAAGAAGTTATGAGCTTCCTAAAAATGAATGTAAAATTACTGAGTGCATGTGCAGTCTAATGATTATCAATCTTCAAATTCTTCTGAAGAAGAGATAAGAAGAAACCTGAAAAGTCTTTATGTGGCTTAGAGAAATTTTCAAAAGGCTAACACATAGCGAGTGAGTATTAAGTCCTTCTGAGAATAATCTTGTGAGATTTTCCTCAAATTATATCCAGTTGTTATAAATAGCAAAAGCAATTTTATATACCTTATATAAGTTTTCTAAAATATGAAAGAGCTGGGGGGAAAAGTTCTTGGTGTTCTACATAAGGAATTCAAGAGAAGGTAAATTCTTTTTACACCATGTATTTTAAATTTACTTCTCCCTAGTAACATTATATCTGTTGCATTGCAAATGCAATTAGACCTCAATCTATTATAAATACATAGATATTTGTTTTCTGAAGCAGTCGCTCAAGTTTTTAAAACCTAAATTAATTTATTTACACACCTAGTTGAAAAGTCCATGTGAAAGGTCTATATGTTTTGGCTCTTTTTCCCTGTGTTGATTCATAGGGTACTGTACACAAATACAGTTACCACCACTTCCCAGGTCCCAATTCTTACTACAGTGGAGGCCTCACCTCAGCAAAAGGGCCAGGTTCGCCAGCAGCTAGAGCCAGCCTGTTGTCCACACTAAGTTTTGCCAAGGACGTCACGTAAATACCACAGGAGCCACAGAATCGGGCAGATGGGTGATTGCTGGCCCTACATTTAGGGCAAACAGAGTAGCAAGCAGGAATGCCAGGCTAGAGGACAGGAAAAAATTTTATATTTTCATGAATAGTAGAGTCAGAATTTTCCCAAATGAATTATTACCACAGTATACAATCTCCAGCCATCAAAATAACACATACCCGTACCTTCTGACCCTGCAATTCTACCTTCTAGAATTTATTCTACAAAGTACACAAAGAAGTATATTCAAGATCATTATCTGCAGAATTGTGCTTTTATAAGATATATTAATAACTGGAAACAACCTAAATGTTCAGCAATTGGGGATGACCTAAATATATCATGATACATACCAACCGTGGATTATGAAGCCATTGAAAAGAATGAGGAGGTTACTAACAAGAAACATTGCTAAGTGAAAAGAAATGGATCGTGTTCATATTAAACTACCAGTTTACTTATAAATGCATTGAATGTCTAAAAGAACACCACAGAAACTGGGTAACGGTGATGACTTCTGGGGAGAGAAGCTGTGGAACTGGGATGAGAAGGAAGACTAAGCCTCACACTAAACCTTTTGTATTATTTACATGCAACACTTATTTAAATAAATAACTTTTAGTGTTTTATTGAAAAGGTAGGCAGACAATTCATAAAAGAACTACCAATAGTTAACAAATCGGTGAAAAAGTTTAACCTCAAAGAAATGCAAGTCAAGACAGCAATGAGAAACTATTCTCAATTTAAGAGATTTAATTAACTCTGTCTCCAGATTCTGAAGTAAACAGATGCTAGTACCGAAATTCAAAGCAGTGATTTCTGCAAGGCTGTGGAAGCGGAGGAGCCTGGCTCTCTCTAGGTGGTGATAAGGTGCTCAGCACAAAGAAGCTCAGTTTTTAAATACCCACCGTGGCTCCACACCAGTCGCAGAAGCAAGCACCCCGGCGATTCCGGTGACCACATTTGGAGCAGGAAACCATCTCCCCTTTCTGAGTGGGCGCAGGAGGAGCTTTATCTCCACTGCACATGGACTGGTGAACACAACGGCATTTATAGGCAGATCAATACCATATCCTCCAAACCCCCTCCCAATCCAGAAAAGAAAAAAGTCCCAAATCAATGCAAGCCCTGGAAGTAAGGTATTTCTGCCCCAAAGAGGAAAATTATCATGAGCTTCAAATGAGTTCAAGGAGCACACATTCCTTCACAGAAAGTCGATGAAACTGGTGCCTCACACGTCTTGATATTCCTCAGTATTTTTAATACCAAGTGTAGCAAGACTACTGCTGATTTACTATACTAATATTAATAAAGAATATAGGAGAGCTGAGCTACCTAAGGCGTCACAATTGAGGTTTATCGTCTATCCTTTGGGGTTTGGGTTTCCATATGGAAATGTGAATTTGTTTTCCACTCCCAACAAATGAAAATAATTGTTTTATTTTGAGGAGGAGATAGAATAGAATGGTTTTGTGAGAATTTCTGACACTTCCTAACACTTTGTTAGGTAGACCTGGATTAGAATCTTTGTTCCTACTACTTACTCACTATTGCCTAGTAAGAGATGCGTATGTGATCACCTACCATGTGCAGGCACTGTTCTGAGCACTGCACCTGTACCCTTACATCAAATCCCATGACAGACCTGTGAGGTGAGGTTTTACAGAGAGGGAAACTGAGGCACAAAAAGGTTACGGCACAAGATTTGAACCCAGGCCATGGCTTTTATCCATGACTTCATGCATCCAATACAACAGTTTCCTCACAGGTCTGTAGGGGGATTTGAGATAGTTAATGGCAATTAAGTATGTACGAATGCTTAGCACAGGGTCATACTCCATATGTCAGCTTCCTTCCCTTTTCATCTTGCTTTCCACTAGATCCTGATTTCTTTAAGGAAAATGGCTATCATTTCACATTTCTTCCCCACTAGCACAGTATCAGGTATATTGGCATATGGAAATCAGTCAAGTAGTTACTGAATGAATGAATAATTGATTCAATTGATAACTGAATATATGTACTGTCATATATTATGTGTCATACATGTATAATACTAACAATGAGCACACTAGGAAAAATGTTTTCTAAGGACAACTTTCCCTCAAAGACTGATGTTATCTTAGAACAGACATCTCTCCAGAAAGAGGCCACATCAGCCCCCAACATCCACAGAGACTGAGAAAGATATGTCTTCGTGTATACTTATCCTCGCCCCATTTCTGTGCAACTAGGGGCGACTTCTTGGGATAAATCTAAAGAGAAACCCTTTACACACTTTGGCTTCAGACTTAAATTTCAATTTATCCTACTGTTAAAATAGGGTTTTGATAAAACTTGCTGACTGGATTTCCAAATATAAAGCCTTCAGACCTTTTGTTTAAATGCATCTACTGTTCATGTGGGTTTTTTGTTTTTTTTATATAACATTGCTTTAAAGAAAGAAAAGTAATCTTACCCCATTCATATTAATGCTGCTAAACAAAGAAAAGACATAAAGCTATCAGATGGAACATGCATTGTTACTTCAATGGCACTTCAATGATACTTTCATTGTGACCTCTAAACTCTCTGCCATACCATTCAGACAAAAATACAATGATGAAAACAAATTCAATTTTGTAATTGTCCTTGAAACAGTTTTGTTCATAGGTGAGATCCAGAAACAACTATATCACTGCAAATTAATACAATCAATTAAATTATTTTACTATTTATATAAGAAATCCAAAATGAGAAAATAAATCTTTTGCTCGGCAATTTACATAAATCTATCACCAAGATCACTCCAATAACTCCCAAGTGCCACTTTTCTCTCTTTTTATGCTTTCCCAATCTCACTACTTTTTCTCCCTAGTGCCTTGGAAAATTATAAACTGCAATTTCATAATGGGAGAGTGACATAAAGTCTGAAGCTATGTTAAGTCATAGAGATAATCAAATAACTATCAAAAAAGACTACTCTAAAATTGCAACAGATTTGATTTGGGAAAAGGTGGGTTTTCTCATCAAATTTGCCAGCTCATTAGCATAGTTTTAGTCTCAGTTCTGAAAAAGAAACACATATTATGTAACAGAAATCATCTTTTAAAAAAACTATACAGATTTTCCTTCTGGTCATGGTGGAATAAGACCATACCAAATGATTCCCACACAGAAACTATAAAATCTACTCATAATACATATAGGAACAGAAGCAGACAGACACTTGTAGCAAGAACATGTAAGCGGAGGGTGATATACAAAGTTAGTTCTGTTTTAGCCTGGGGCTGAAGGCAGTCCACATAGTGTATGTGAAGTGGTGGGAAAGGGGCAGTATTTCTGACTATGAGAACCAGAAGCTGGGTAATGTTTGGCTACTGAAGAGGTAGGGAGCTCCCAGAAAGAAAAAAGACAGAGAGGAGCTACCCAAATTCTGTGCACTCACATCTCTTACTGACCCATGAACAACACATGCACAAAATAGTCAAAGCAGCTCAGCCAAAGATGAAGTATCTGAACAGAGACCAGACTTTTTGCTATCTACTTCCCCGCCCCCCCAAAAACACACACACACACACAGTTTTCTTGGTTTTTCAGTATCTTGAGGAATTTTAGATTGTATCCTGGCATTATAAATGTTAAGTTGTGGTTATTCTGGATTCTGTTAATAATCTCTGGTAAGTGCTGGATTTCTGTTGCTGTAGTTGTTTTAATTTAGCAGGCAATAAAATACATGACTAGTTTGAGGAATGTACTGCCTAGAATGAACTAGAACTAAATGCCTCTGACTTCTGATCAGAAACCATGGAGACAGTAGAACATCCTTAAAGTTCTGAAAGAAAGTCAACCCAGAGTTATATATCCATCGAAAATACCCTTTGAGAATGAAGGCCAAAAAAAGACATTTTTGGATAAAAGAAAACATAGACAATTCACTGCTAGTAGACCTGCACTGTAAGAAATGATAAAGATAGTTCTCCTTGAAGGAAATGACACTGGAGAGGAACTTGGATCCTCAGATAAGGGTAAAGAACTTCAGAAATGATAAATATCTGTGTAAATACAAAAAAAAACAAAAACTAGTTTTTATCATTTTTGCTTTTTCTTCCTAATTCTTTATATACCATATAATTGTTTTTAAACACTTTTCATTTTTCAATTACAGTTGACATACAATATTGTATTAGTTTCAAGTAAGCAACATAGTGATATAGTGATAGATCTAGTACTCATTGTGATATAGTGATAGATCTAGTACTCATCTGACACTATACATAGTTATTACAATATTATTGACTATACTCCTTATGCTGTACTTTACATCCCCATGACTATTTTGTAACTGCCAATTTGCACTTCTTAATCTCTTCCCTTTTCTCACCAGTTCTGCCCAACTCCTCTCCCATCTGGCAACCTTAAAAATGTTCTATCTATGAATTTGTTTGTTTGTTCATTAATTTTGTTCTTTAGATTCCACATATAAGTGAAATCATATGGCAATTGTCTTTCTCTGTCTGACTTACTCCACTCAGCCCAATACCTTCTAGGTCTATCCATGTTGTTGCAGATGGCAAGATTTCATTCTTTTTTTATGGTGAGTAATATTCTGTTGTATATATGTACCACCTCTTCTTTAACTGTTCTTCTAGTGATGGACACCCAGGTTGCCTCCATATCTTAGCTATTGTAAATAATGCTGCAATGAACATATGAATGTACATGTTCCTTCGAAGTAGTGTTTTCGGTTTCTTCAAATAAATACCTAGAAGTGGGCTTACTGGGTCCTTCTTTGTCTCCTTATAGCCTTTGTTTTAAAGTCAATTTTATCTGGTTTAAGTCTTGCTACCCCAGATTTTCTGCTTGTTGGTTTCAATTTTTATGAAATGTCTTTTTCCATCCCTTTACTTTTAGTCTGTGTTTGTCTTTCGATCTGAAGTGAGTCTCTTGTAGGCAGCATATGTAAGGGTTTTTGTTTTCTTATCCATTCAGCCATCTAACGTCTTTTGATTGGAACACTCAATCCATTTACATTTAAAATAATTGTAGATATCTATGTATTTCTTTTTCCATCATATTTTTTATACTCTTCCTCCCCCTCCCCCCTCTCTCCTCCCCTTGGCCCCTTCTCCCTTTCCCCTTCCCCCTGCCTCCTTCCATCTCCTTCTCCTTCTCCTTCTCCTTCTTCTTCTTCTTCTGGAATTCCCTTTATCATTTCTTGTAATACTGGTTTGGTGTTGATGAACTCCTTTAGCTTTTTCTTGTCTGGGAAGCTCTTTATTTGTCCTTCAATTCTAAATGATAGCTTTTCTGAGTAATTTATTTCAAGAAAAAAAGACAGAAAACTTCCCTAACCTGAAGAAAATAGATATACAAGCCCAAGAAGCACAGAGAGTCCCAAACAAGACAAACCCAAAGAGGCACACAGCAAGATATGTCATAATTAAAAAGCCAAAGTTTAAACACAAAAAGAGACTCTTGAAAGCAGCAAGAGAAAAGCAGTTAGTTACCTACAAGCGAGTGTCCATAACAATGTCAGCTGATTTCGAACAGAAGCTTTGCAGGCCAGAAGGGATTGGCACGAAATATTCAAAGTGATGAAAAGCAAGGACCTACGATCAAGATTACTCTACTCAGCAAAGCTATCATTTAGAACAAGGGCCCCTTTGGTGATGGAAGGAGAACTGACTCTAGGTGGTGAACACACAATGTGATATATAGATGATGTATTATAGACACTTATTATTGTACACTTGAAACCTATGTAATTTTACTAACCACTGTCACCCCAATAAATTTAATTTTTAAAACATGAGGTACCTTAAACTATCCTTTTTTTTGTTATTTTTTTCTTTTTGCTGCTCTGATTGGGTGTTTTCTGCTACCTTATCTTCTAAATTGCTAATTCGATCCTTTGCTTCATCTAATCTACTATTGATTGCCTCTAATGTATCCTTTATTTCATTTATCGTACTATTCATTTCTGACTGGTTCTTTGTTTTTTCGCTTTCTTATTTTTGTTTCCTATCGCTTTGTTAAAGGTCTCACTGATATCACCTATATCACTGAGCATCTTTATAACCAGTGTTGTGAACTCTGAATCTGGTAGATTGCTTGTGTCCGTTATTTTTAGTTCTCTTTCTGGAGCTTTGTTCTGTTCTTTCATTTGAGGCATGTTTATTTTTCTCCCCATTTGGGCTGTCTCCTTGTTTTTGTTTCTAGGTAGTAGGTAAAACTGCTATGTCTCCTGGACTTAGTAGAGTGGCGTTATGTAGTAGATGTGCTGTGGGGCCCAGTGGCACAGTCTCCCTGGTCACCAGAACCAGGTGCTCCAGGTGTATCCCTTGTGTGGATTGTGTGTGCCTTCCTGTTGTAGTTGAGCCTTGGTTGCTGTCTGAACATCAGTGGGAGGAATTGACCCGCAGACTGATTGGTTGTGAGGACTGGCTGTGATTCCAGTGGAAGAGCTGCTGTGCAGGGGCTGACCCTAAGCAGCAGGATTCACTTTAGTATGGCTCTGGTGCCTTCCTAGTCTTCCCTTTGAGTTTCTCCTTTGTGGAGGTGATTGGGTAGTGCTCTGGTGTTATCTGAAGCATATGCTGAGTGTGTTGGTTCTGGAGCTTCTTGGGATGGGCCCTGCTGCAGTCCAAGGTCAGCTACTCCCTGTGCCCTGCCTGGGGCCACTTGGTATGAGCTACAAAGTGATGGTTGCCATTTGTGCTGGCCTTAGAGGTGCCTGAGAGAGGCTTAGTTGGGAAATGATGCCAGTTGCTGCTAGTGCTGGGCTCAGGGCTGCTTAGCAAGAGGTATGGGGCACGCCAAGGCCAGATGCTATTCGTCTGGGGTTTGTGAACCTTTGGGAGATTATAGTAAAGTGCAGAGCATGAGCCAAGACAGGCCATTTGTATGGAATAGCCACTGGAAGCTGCCTGGGTGGGCCTGCAAGTTGGGTTGGGCAGGGTCTCGGGGAATCAGCAGGGCAGAGCAAATGGTTAATGGAGACTCAGGTATAGCAGCCACCTGACTTTGTATACTGGGTTGGGGGTTGGCTCAACAAAGGAACAATGGCTTCTGCCAGCATATCTCTCTGGGAGGGAGCTGCCTCTCCAGCCCTCATGCTGAAGCCAGACAATTCAGTTCCTCCCCATATGTCTCTGGCACCTTTTGAGCTACTGCCCCAGTGACGGAGCTCAGAGTGAACGAGTTTGTCAGTGAGTCAGTTCATGTGCAGGCCCTTGAAGAGAAATACCTGGGACTCCAGCATCTCACCAGAGCTGCTCAGTGGCTCAGCCACAATCTCCACTGATTTTCACAGCCAGTTGTGGTGACTTTTCTTCCTGGCACCAGAACCCCCTGGGCTGGGGAGTGCAGCGTGGGACTGGAACCCCTCACTCCTCAGGGGTGACCTCCGTAGCCAATATACCTCTCCTGATTTTTAACCTCCGTATGTGAGTGTTGGACCAGCCTGTTTTGTGGCTCTATCCCTCCTACCAGACTCAAGGTGGTCTCTTCTGCATATCCTTAGTTATATCCTATATCCTATATTCTATAGGACTTCTGTTCAGCCAGACTTCATATGACTCTCAAAGATGGTTGTTCTGTAGTTTAGTTGTAATTTTGATTGACCATTAGAGGAGGCAAGCACAGCATTTACCTACTCTGCCACCTTGACCAGAAACCCACCATATAATTGTTTAAAGCAGAAATCACAACATTGTTATGGGGTTTATAATGTATATAAATGTAACATAAAGGATGGAGGTAAAAAGATGAACCTATCTAACTGCAAGATTTCTGTATTTTACCTGGTGTGATACAATAACTAATTAAACTAAAAAGTTAAAGATGTATACATTAATCACTAGGATAATTACTAAAAAAGAATGCCAAGATATTCCACAAAAAGCCAATAGGAAAATTAAAATGTAATTCTAAAAATTATCGAAATAGCCCAAAATGTAGGAAAATAGAAACAAAGGAAACAAAACAAATGGGAAAAGTAGAAATCAAGTAATAAAACTGTAGCTCAAAACCCAACTATATCAATAATTACAATAACTTTGATGGACTAAACATTCCAGTTAAAAGGCAGAGATTGTCGCAATGGACTTTTCAAAAAAAAGAAAACGAAAAAGAAACTACATATAAGCCACACACAAGACACAAGTAAATATACAGAAAACATATTCCATTTAAACAATAAAAATAGTGGTTCTATCATATGGGATAAAACAGGTTTCAGGAAGAAATGTTTTATGAGAGATAAAGAACATTTTATAATAATAAAAGTTAAATTCATCAGGAAGCTATAACAATCAAAAATGTTTATGTGCCTAACAAAATACATGATGTAAAAAGTGACAGCATTAAAGAGAGAAGTAAACAATTCCAGAATCATAGCTGGAGGTTTTAATACCTCTTTCTCAGCATTTGCTTGAACCATTAGACAATGATCAGTGAAGGCATATAAAATCTGTGTAACATTACACTTTGACTTAAATGATTTTTATAGAATACAATATCCACAATAAGAGAACACATATTCTTTTTAAGTGTGCCTAGTATGTTTTCCAGGTTAGACTATATACTGGCCATAAAACAATTCTCATTAATTTAATTGAAATCATACAGAGTGTTCTCTAACTACATTGGAATTAATAACCAACTTATAAATCATAGGTCAAAGAAGAAATCACAGGTTAATTACAAAAGAAATTATAATAAAAATATAATAAAACTGAAATGAATTACAATAAAAATTCAATTTATATAAATTTCTGGAATGTTAGTAAAGAAATTCTTAGACATAAATTTGTAGTTTCTTTTAGAAAAGAAGAAAACATTTAAATCAATAATCTGAGTTCTCACCTTAAGAAATTAGAAAAAGTCTCTTAAATTAAACCCAAAGCAAAGAGAAGTAAATAATAAAGAATAAGACTCAAAAAAGGAAAACCAAAAAATAGAGAAAACCAGTGAACTAGAAGCTAGTTCAATAAAATTTAAAAGTATCTAGCTGGAGACAAAGATTGGTAGAGAGAGTAAGGCAGAGAGAGAACACAAATTACAGATATCAGGAATAAAAGAGGGGATAGCACTACAGAGCCCATAGACATTGAAATAGTAAAAAAGGGAATATCTTGAATAAAATGACTGATAATACTAAGTGATGACAATGTAGAGAAACTGGAACCTTCATATATTGTTGGTAGGAATGCAAATAATGAGGCCATTTTGGAAAAAAGCATGGCAATATCTTATAAAATTAAACATGAACTTAGATAGTACCCAGCAGTCCTACTCCTAGGAGAAATGAAAACTATGTCCATACAGACTTTAACGTGAATGTTCACAGCAGCATTATTTATAATAGCCTATAACTGGAAATGACACAAATGCCCATTAACTAGTGTATAGGTCAATTAGTTGTATTATATCCATTCTGTGGAATAGTACTCAATGATCAAAATGAAAACAATATTAATACATTAAATAACATGAATAAACCTTGAAAACATTGTGCTAAGTAAAGGAAATCAACACACAAAAAATTACATAGTTCTGTAAAAGGTAAAACTATAGTATCAAAAGAGATCAGTATTTTCTGGGGCTAGTGATCAAGGGAGGACCTCAACTGCAAAGGGGCATAAGAGAACTTTTTAAGGTAGTGGAACTGTTTTACATCTTCATTGGGATGGTGGTTAAAATGACTGTATATAATCACCAACATTCATTAACCTGTATAATTAAAGTAGATGAGTTTTATTGCATGTAAATTATACCTCAATAAATACTGGAACAAAAAGAGTTCCTTCAAATCAACTAGTCTCAGACTGTCAATAATTAGACACAACCATAAAGATATCTTGTCCAACTCCCCTGTTAGGGGATGTCTCCTCCAAAGAGATTATGTTGGAGTCCTAACCCCCAGTACCTCAGAATGTGCCCTTATTTGGATATAGGACCTTTACAGAGGTAAACAAGTTAAAATGAGGTCATTATGGTGGGTCTTAATCCAATATGATTAGCGTTTTTATAAAAGAGAGAAATCTGGACATAGATACAGGCACACACAGAGAGAAGATGATGTGATGACATACAGGGAGGAGGCAGCCATGTGACTGGAGTGATGCATCTACAGGCCAAGGGAAGCTTGAAGCTACCAGAAGCTAGAAGAAGTATGGAACAGTACCTTCCTTAGAACTTCAAAGAGAGCGTGACCCTGCCAACACCTTGATTTTGTACTTCTTGCCACCAGAACTGTGAGATAATAAATTTCTGTTGTTTAAGCCACACAATTTGTGGTGTTTTGTTTCAACAATACCAGCAACTAAATACACCCCCATTTGATACTAACCATGTTTACCACAGTAATTACTACCCACCTGTCCAGTTTCCCAAGGAATCTCCATAAGATGAGAACAAACCCCCCAAATATACATATTTATATTTATTATATTTGTGTGTGTGTGTGTGTGTGTGTGTGTGTGTATATAAAATGGCCCCAAAGAAGCAAGATATTTTTCCTTCTAAGTTGGCTAGTAAATGCTGAGTTCTTTTTCGTATTGTTAGGCCAGGGCAAGAGTCAGCTGGAAGCAATTTTTAAAGCCTCCTCTTCATCAGAAACATTTTATAAACATAAAACAGATCATCTAAACAGAACCCATTCTTGCTATATAAACTGTACATACTCCTATGCCTTCACTTTAAACACTCAAAATTGGCTGGTAGGAAAACCAGAAATTGAGTGCCCATAGTGCACTCAATTTCAAAAAACCGCATGGCACAGTCAATGAAGACATACCTGACTGTACATGAAATATGAATGCATCCATTTTCCCACTGGCTGCTCCAGGCTTCCATGTAAAGTTACTCAACAAAATTGTAAGTAATGAATTTTATTGAATCCCCTTGAAGACTTTGAAAACAATTTTTTATTGGTGAATATATAACATTCTCTCCACATTTAGAAATGCTGCTTTCTTTACTATGAAAAGTTTCTTTAAAAAAAGTTTCTTTCGGTCTCTCTGCCTCTTCCTACTTCCTCCCTGTTCTGCAGATTATATTTATTTATTATCATTAAACATTGAAGATTTAGCAGCCACTCAGTATAGGACTGGCACATGCAGTCAACCTACCTCTTGTGGTGAAGGCAGGGACCTCTCACAGGTAACACAGTATTTAAGGTGAGCAGGATTCCCTGTGCCACAGGTATGGCAGATCAGTTTCTCCTTGAAAACAGGAAATAAGAAATACATGTTCCTCTGGGCAAAGAACTGTGCAAAGAAATCATCAAACACAGTCTTTTCAGTCAATCAGCCAGCTACAGATCCTACTTTAACACCCAGACCTTGAAATTGATTTGATTTAGGAAGTATTACAACATAAATAATACCAAACGAATGTAATTTTAAAAGAAACAAAACCCCCCCAAAAATATTGAAAAAGAGTATTTGTCTGACCTTGGGAAGACAAATGAAATATTTTGCACTAATTATGTGTGAGTTATTACATTTTTAAGTGTGGAAAAAGTGACAGTCAGTAGGCTCTCCTCCATCTCTTGGCTTGAACAATAAACAAAAGGCCTAAGACCAGTAAAAGCTTATCTATGTTTTTATAAGTAATCTAGTTCTTGGACTGGGGTTTACCCCAAGGGGCTTGATGTTAAATATCAATTTAGGTTTGTTCTGTAGTTTCTCACCTAGAAATGGCAAAGTGGAAAGATTGCCTTAGAAAATGAATGGTAAGTGCGACTTTCCAAGTCAGGAACCTGGGGATAAGCTGCAATACAGAGAGAAAGAAAGAAATGATGGTGAAAGTAGTCTAACTAGAGTACGGTTATCAGAGGTTTAGTCACTGGACTACTCTACACTAGCATGATACTATCGCTTTCAATTGTCAATGACTGGTGACACTCAAACATCCCTTTCTACTTTAGTACCTGTGTTCTCCAGGTGTCCTGAAACTCATATAGTGTGTTTTAACGCTGGTACAGATAAAGATGATCAAGAAAAAATTTACTTCTCATTTGTTTGTCTTGTTTTTTTGTTTTTGGTTTATATACCGCATATCAGTGAAATCATATGGTTCTCTTTTTCTGTAATAAATTAATTTAAAAAAAGAAAAAATTAAAAAAGCCCAACTCCTGAGGTTTTAGTTCTAATGCCACTAGGTAGGCCTATGAAGCTCAGCCTTTCCAACACTGGTTAACTCCACTTCAGTAGAAGACTCCAAAGTCTTCCTAGTAAGTTGAACCAACTAAGGGAAATCACAGTTCCCAACCCATAAAACTTCTAAAGTGCACAGGCTGACTGACTGCTCTTCAAAATGGCAGAGAATCACAGACTTGCTCTCACTGGGTCCTGACACTCCCTGGTTTAACCTTTCTTCAAAGTGGCTCAGAGTGTCCACATGTAATCTACAATCGCCAGTTTTTCTGTGAGATTTAGGGTTGAGATTGTTCCGAAGATGTTCCTCAGAAATGATCTGGTGAAACCCACTGAGAAGTGAAACAAATTTCCTGTCCCTATGCTAAAAAATATTGAGATCAAACCAAAATAATCTAGCTGTTTGCTGCAGGAAACACTTATTCTAGAAAGAAAACACTGTAAACCAAGTAAGACTGCTTACTTATTAGGTCCAATAGCTTACCTCAAGACCCTCAATCTACTGGGCCCACAATCCAAAACTAGTATGACCACACATAGTTACTGTGTGCATGCGCGTGTGTGTGCGCGCGCGGGGGGTGGGGGTGGTGGGGTGGTGACAGCACCTGAAATCTACTCTTAGCAAACTTCCAGTATACAAAGATGGATATGTTAGCTTGACTGTAGTAATCATTTCACTATGTATATGAATACCAAAACATCATTACCGTAAACATATAAAATTTTTATTAAAATAAGTAAATAAAAATTTTTAAAAATTAACATGTCAGAACTCTGCCCAATCCCAACCCACCTTGCAAACTCTCTTTTTAAATTTTTTAAATTAATAAACTTTATTTTGCAGAGCTGTTTTAGGGTCACATCAAAACTAAGCAGAAATTATACAGGGAGTAAATATAGGGAAACTACCTGTTCCCACACACATACAACCTTCCCCACAATTACATTCCCCAACAAAGTGATACATTTGTTACAACCTGTGAACTTACACCAACACATCGTTATCCCCCAAAGTCCATAGTTTACCTAAGGGTTTACTCTTGTCAAATTCTCTTTAAAATCACCCAACTGCAGCACTAAAACCCTATAAATACCTTTCCCTGTCTTATCCCTTCTAAGACACTACTGAAACAGTCATACTGGTAGTCTATCTTACTGCATTGGGTCCAACCTTAGACACCAGGTTTCTCTAGTGGTTTTTGTGATGGCTTCCTGACACCATGCCTTGGCTCACTTCCTTAAAGAGCAGTGATCATGACACACAGATAGAAATACTTTTATATCATAATCACTACACTCACAGATTAATATATATTCATAGGAATGATTTGGGACTGAGGCCACAAATCAGCCTGCCTTAATGAGGATGAGAAACATCAAGGACAAGGACTTTAAAAAAGAAGCCAATACCCTCAACTGCCATCTCATCCACAGCATTAGCAACCTAGCTAGTTGAATGGTTCTAGGCAATTTAGTGAATGCAACTTAGTCACTAGGTAAAACTTTTACTTACAAAGTACATAGAAGATGAAAGCAATTTCCTAATCTCCCAAATGATAAGCTTTAATTAACACAATGAAATGAAGAATGTTGGAAACAAACTAGTAGGTCATTGCAAACTTAATCTCAAAGTTGATTTTGTAAGATGCCAAGTCAAAGTTCTGCTTGATGCAGAGCTGTGGTTACACTGGCTTTAGCCCAGAAGCTGGGGTCTCATAGGAGGTAACTGTGCCCCAGTTGTAGGAGTAATCAGATCGTTTTCAGAGGATCCCAGTCTTAAGCCTCTGAGGTTTGAGGAACCCCATATATGACTAGAGTTCTGGAGGTAATACCATATGTCACTAGTTAAAGTCCAAAGGAAACTGAAAATTTCTTACTAAAGGAGAGTTCGTGCATTTTGGTAACAAGGGAGATGCTACTAGTTTTCAGCTTTAGAAAATGGCCAATGTGATACATTTGTTTAAAAAACAAAACAAACTCTAAATGTGTGAATATATATGAATATGTTTCTGTGCATCTAGAAAAATATATAGAAAGACACCTATTAAACTGCTATTATTGGTTATTTCAGGGGAGTAGAAATAGAAGTGGGTGGAAAAATTATGCACTTCTTTATATATCTATGAACTATTTCACTTGTTTCAAAAATTGGAGAATTTAGAAAAGTATAAAATCCTCTCTTATTCTGAAACACAGACACCTTTGCCAGAGGGTAAAAGAACAAACTCCTGTTACTGTATCTTTTAATCAGGGAAGGTGAAAAAAATATATGATAGAGCAAAATTCCTCAACATTGACAACTACTGACAGATATTCCTGGGAGGACATTTTCTAAAAATCTATCGCCCTCGTAATATCTGAGAAAGTCACTGGGATGAAGAATTTCAGCCCAGGATTTCCAAACAGGTGTCCTTTTGTGAGTAGAAGCAACAACACTGATTGTCCAGGTTTAAAAATGAGGCGTTTCCCTCCAGGATCGATGTTATGGTGATAAAAGTCTCTCTAAAAATCAAGTGTGATTAAAATCTGTTCCTGCTTTCAACACTTCAAGGCCCAGCAGAAGAAAATCAAGCTGGGGACAATAGAGAAGGCACCATCTTCCACAACCCACTGCTCTCCAGCATTTAGCTCTGCAAAACCAAACTGCTTGCTAAGTTTTGAAGCACACCCTGCAGTTTCCAGTCTCGGTGCATTTTCCTGGCAAGTCCCACCTCACACATAAACACATACTCACAAGTGACTTCTCTTTGGCCCACCCCTTCCCCATCTGATAAATGCGTATTCCTACACAATATCCATTCAGATGAGACCCCCTTTTTCAAAGCTATCCCTGGCCCTGGTCCCTGTTAAGAGTTACTGAATTCCTCTCCTCTGTGCTTCCCCACTGTTGTCACACAGCAGCCTAGCAGACTGTCTCCTCATGTCTTTCCTTGTAGAAAGAAAAGTCTGTGAGACTGTGCCTTTTTGGGACGTCATTTATCTCAATGTTTTATACCTCATGTCTCTCTATCTAGTCTCCAAAAGAGGGTTTGCAGCCAATGACGATTAAGATTCCCCACGGGGGGGTGGGGGGGCGGACAACTCAAGCCAGGTGGAACCCCATGGAGACCCCCCAATGAGCTGCCTTAGAAAGATCTGGGAAGGGGCCTTGTTTCCCCTTCCCCCTGCCTGGGAAAAGCCGCTGCTGACTCTAGCTTTCCCCTCTCACCTAATTGTGAGAAAAGTCTTGAGAGGGATAAGATTAAGCTCTCTCTGCTCAGCTCTGTGAAATAATTTCAACATGTGATATATGTCCCTTAAAAGAGTTGCATACCTCACCTCAAGGACTTTCTGCTTCGGCTGTTTGAAGATCAACAGAATTGGTTTGAGTTGTTTCTATAACGTAATAAATGAGTCCCACAGACCATGCCAGAAAAACACTACTACTCCCTTATATACTTATCAATAAAAACCTCCAGCCGGCTTTATTCTGAGCTCCAATCTTTCAGAACTGTGAGACCCCTGGCCTTCTGAGATTTAAACTACATTAAATCTCTGTATGTTTCTTCCTTAAAAGCTTAACCCAAGCCACCCCTTCTCGTACCCTCACTGCCCATGTTGCACTGGACGCGATACCCCACCACCAAGACTGCCACCTATACCATGGCAAGAAGCCCAGGTCATTAGATCAGGCACTGGAGCAGGAGGTCTAGGGGTCAGAGCCCAGGGACTGCAGTGTTCAGAGTGGTTCAGGTAGCAGCATGCTGGGAAATGTCACATCAAAAGGCATCTTTGAAAAAGCCCCTCAGTACCTGAGGTCTTGCACTGGAGGTATAAGACGGAACCCAGAAAAATTGGGTGAAACTGAAGGAATGCTCATGGCTACACCATGGTGAAGGATACCAGCTGCCTGTGGCAATGCCCAAATGCCTGTGACTACTGGAGGCCTGCCTCGAGGCCTCACTCCTTCCTCAGATCCCTCCCCCCACCAATCCTCCCTCTTGTGGGGACCATAAAGTGGGTGGCTAGAAACTTTCTCAGGCTCACACCAATCCTTATGCCATCTTGGCACTGCTGGGAGTTTAAATGTATTCAAAATTCTTAGGGTGCAGAATATACTGTGTGTATGGTTAAGTTTCCAACCAAAACAAAAGAAGAGGGAGTATCAAAAGTGATTCAAATGTTTTGGTAAAAGTGAAACAATTAAGTGCTTCGTTATTAATAGTATAAGATACACACACTTGTTGAAGATATGTCTTCATTAAGAGTGATAGTAAATCATAACAAGCTAATGCTAAAACAAACAAACACCAGGGAAAAACATGGTGCCAATAGAAATAATCACGAGATTCTCAGTTCTGGATAAAATGAGAAAGGCAATACCCTAAATCATTATTTCCTGTGATCTTGAGAAAAATTAACGTTTCAGAGAGCCCTTTATGGAAGCTGTACCAGTTCCAGGAATATTTAGCTAACGTTGAAGCTTGTTACACAGTAATTTCAAAATTCGTAATTCCCTTTGAAAACTCAACATCAAAAGTTAAACAGGCTTGAATTTCTCAATTTCATCTTTGAATTCTTAGCTGGTTTCCTCATTATGAAGTACATGTTCTGACTTCGGCCCATAAATAGAGTAGAAATAAATTGCAAGTGATCATCTCTCGCTCATAAAAATTCTGCTTTAAAAAGGGATCACTTCTGGATTTAATGCTACTAATCACTATAGAAGTCCTGTGTTTATGCTCAATATAGGATCTACAGTTGAAGAAAACAATTACTTACTTAGACCTTTTACTTCCCTGCCTTTCCACCAAATGGGAAGAACTCTGGATTTCAAATGCTGAAGGTGACCTGATATATATATATATATATATATATATATATATATATATATATATATATATATATACACACACATATATATATTGAACTTGGCTCATAACCAATACTCACCCTTATTCTTCCAGAATAGTTCAAAGAGTTTGGATGATATACTCTTCAAATACCCTGGGTATGTATTAGTAAGAATAGGTTCTGCTGTGATTAACAAAACATCCAAAATAACAGTGGCTTGAATAAGAGAGAAATTGGTTTCTCTCTCATTATAAGAAGTCCAGAGATAAACTTCCAGGGCTGTTTGGTGGCTTCCTGGGGTAACTTTTAAAGTTGTTTTTTTTTAAGATTGAAAATAGTCATCTAACAAAAAGAGCAGTAAATTTGCATCTACCTGACTTTGACCCAGCAGTGCTTCAAAATCTCGTTTCTGAAGGCTTATCTAGCCTGGGACACTTTGGAACCTGGCACAGTGAAGGGGAGCTTGGAAATGGAAGGAAAGTCAACTTATTTTTTCTCTCATAAAATTCAATACATTTGCCCATATAAAATCCACGTGGTCATTTTAGGAGTGTTACAGTTCTAATTTTACATTAAGTCCACAAATTTCCCTTATTGTTAATAAATTCTTCCTTTTTTATCCTCCGAATTCTCTATTAAATCTATTTTATCCTCTAGTGATCTTTACTTGAGATTAAAGAGGAGGTGAATAGGCCTGTACACTGAAAAATGAAGAAATGATACAGTTGTGTATTCAATAATTCTACCAAAATTTTTTTCACAATATATCATTTATCTAGAAAATTTTTTGGATGTATGCAGTGATGCTTAATTTTTTTGCCCATGTGACTATTAATAGTTCTAATCATTCTTTTCTACATAATAGGGACCCATAAACAAATAAAGCAAATGAAACCATGAAGCCACTTTAAGGACAAGATTAAAATTCAATATTAATTGCAATGATCAAGTTTAAATATAGAACTAAAAAATTGTCTAAGTTAGCTTTAGTGCAATTTGTCCTCCAACCACATTCAGTATATTTTTATATATTTCTCTTAACATTATAGATCCAATTGGCAAGTTAAACTCTTAGGCAGCATGCCTTTACAAAAATTAGAGTGGATTTTGTTCACAGATTTAACTTATCAATTGTAAGCCAATTCCATCAGCTGAAGAAAGACATTTAATTGTTCAAACAATACTTTCTATATACTTTATTCATGTTTTTATAAAATCACATTTCATTACCTTCAAGCGGAGGCTGGCCTGTGGTTGCAACTGTAGAGCAAGAGGAGTCTCACACACCACACAGACTGGAGTGTTCATGGGCACCAAGTTTCCACATTCTGCACATAAGTACATCTGCACAAAGAAAAAGGTCAAGTTTATCTTGGGATCTAAAAATGGAAGGCGTAAGTAGACCTTAGAATGTAAGATTTAGCTTGCTTTTGTAAAAATAATTTTTAAATAATTACTTTTATTTTTATTTTTTCCTATTAAGAATAAAAACATGTCTATTGTAGAAAACAGAGGTGCAAAAAAAAAAAAACATAAAACACAGATAGGCAGTTAAATGAACTCAGAAACTCAATCAAAGAACAGCATGAGCATTTTACGAAAGAGATTGAAATCTTAAAAAGAACCAAATAGAATTTCTGGAGATTAAGAACTCAATAGAAGAAATTAAGAATGAAATAACCAGCTTAGGTAGTAGAGTTGACCAGATGGAGGAAAGAATCAGTGACATCGAAGATAGAAACCTGGAAATGACACAGATAGAAGAAGAAAGAGACTTGAGACTTAAAAGAAATGAAAGAACTCTACAAGAACTTTCTGACTCCATCAGAAAGAGCAATATAAGAATAATGGGCATACCAGAAGGAGAAGAAAGAGAAAAGGGAACAGAGAATATATTCAAACAAATTGTCGATGAGAACTTCCCAAATTTGTGGACAGAACTGGACCCTCGAATCCAAGAAGCAAATAGAACACCTAGTTACCTCAATCCCAACAGGCCTTCTCCAAGGCACATTGTATTGAAGCTGTCTAAAATCAACGACAAAGAAAGAATCCTCAAGGCAGCCAGGGAAAAGAAGAGGGTAACCTACAAAGGAAAGCCCATTAGATTATCATCAGATTTCTCAGCAGAAATTCTACAAGCCAGGAGGGAGTGGAAGCAAATATTCAAATTATTGAAAGAGAGAAATCATGAGCCAAGAATAATATATCCAGCAAAGATATCCTTTAGATATGAAGGAGGAATAAAGACCTTTCCAGACATACAGAAGCTGAGGGAATTTTCTAATACACGACCTGCACTACAAGAAATACTAAAGGAGGCTATTCGACCACCATCAACAGGGACAATTTGTGGCAACCAAAACTCAAAAAGGGGAGAGTAAAGGCCTGAACCGAATATGGGAATGGAGAAAGTAAGCGTGCTGAAGAAAATGGAATACTCTAAATATCAAACTTTCTTTTACATAAACTTAAGGGTAACCACTCAAAATAAATCCAGAACTGAAATATATACTGAAATAAAAGAAGAAACAGAGGGAAACATCATAGAATACCACCACACAGAAATAATAGACAACAACAAAAGGCAAAGAAACAATGGAGACACAGCCTTACCAGAAAACTAAAGATAGAATGACAGGAAATCCTCACATATCAATAATCACCCTAAATGTAAATGGACTGAACTCACCAATAAAAAGGCACAGAGTAGCAGATTGGATCAAAAACTAAACCCAACCATATGCTGTCTCCAAGAGACACATCTCAGCTACAAGGACAAGCATAGACTCAAAGTGAAAGGGTGGAAATTGACACTCCAAGCAAATGGTACCCAGAGAAAATCAGGTGTAGCCATAATGATATCAGATGAAACAGACTTCAAGGTGAAAAAGATAACAAGAGACAAAGATGGACATTTCATAATGGTGAAGGGACTGTACAACAAGAAGACATAACAGTCATCAATATTTATGCCCCAATCAGGGAGCACCAAATACACCAAGCAACTACTAACAGATCTAAAGGGAGAAATTGACCAAAACACAATTATACTAGGGGACTTAAATACATCATTGACAGCTATGGATAGATCATCCAAACAGAAAATAAATAACGAAATAGTAGCCCTAAATGACACATTAGATGAAATGGACATAATTGACATTTATAGAGCACTTCATCCTAAAACATCAGACTATACATTCTTTTCTAGTGTACATGGAACATTCTCAAGGATAGACCATATATTGGGACATAAAATCAGTCTCAACAAATTTAAGATTGAAATCATACCATGCATATTCTCTGATCACAAGGCTTTGAAATTGGATATCAACTGTAAAAAGAAAGCGGGAAAAAACACAAATACATGGAGATGAAACAACATACTTTTAAAGAAGGACTGGGTCAAAGTAGAAATTAAAGGAGAGATCAAAAGATACATAGAAACAAATGACAATGAAAATACATCCTACCAAAATTTTTGGGATGCAGCGAAAGCAGTTTTAAGGGAAATTTATCTCATTACAGGCCTATCTCAAGAAACAAGAAAACTCCCAAATAAATAACCTCATGTTACACCTTAAAGAACTAGAAAAAGAAGAACAAGTAAAACCCAAGGTCAGCAGAAGAAAGGAAATAACAAAAATTAGAGCAGAACTAAATGAAATAGAGAACAAAAAGACAATAGAAAAAATTAATGTGACAAAGAGCTGGTTCTTTGAAAAGATTAACAAAATTGACAAACCCTTGGCTAGACTTACTAAGATAAAAGAGAGAAGACACTGATTAACAAAATCAGAAACGTAAAAGGGGAAGTTATCACGGACACCACAGAAATACAAAGGATCATCCAAGAATACTATGAAGGACTATATGCCACCAAATTCAACAACCTAGAAGAAATGGACAAGTTCTTAGAAACATATAGCCTTCCAAGGCTGAACCATGAAGAACTGGAAAATCTAAACAGACCGATCACCAGTAACGAAATTGAATCAGTCATCCAAAACCTTCCCAAAAGCAAAAGTCCGGGACCAGATGGCTTCACTAGTGAATTCTACCAAACCTTCAAAGAGGATCTAATACCAATTCTGCACAAACTCTTCCAAAAAATTGAAGAAGAGACAGTACTCCCTAACTCATTTTATGAGGCCAACATTACCCTGATACCAAAACCTGGTAAGGACAGCACGAAAAAAGAAAACTACAGACCAATATATCTAATGAATACCGATGCAAAAATCCAAGATAAAATTCTAGCAAATCGAATACAACAGTGCATTAAAAAGATTATTCATCACGACCAAGTGGGGTTCATCCCCAGGGCACAAGGATGGTTCAACATACGCAAATCCATCAATGTGATACATCACATAAACAAAATAAAGGACAAAAATCATATGATTATATCAATTGATGCAGAAAAAGCATTTGACAAGATACAACATCCATTTATGATTAAAACACTTAATAAAATGGGTATAGAAGGAAAATACCTTAACATAATAAAGGCCATATATGACAAGCCCTCTGCTAATCTCATAATTAATGGAGAAAAACTGAAGCCCTTTGCTCTACGTTCAGGAACACGACAGGGATGTCCCCTATCACCTCTGCTTTTCAACATAGTGTTGGAAGTCCTTGCCAGAGCAATCAGGCAAGAGAAAGAAATAAAAGGCATCCAAATTGGGAATGAAGAAGTTAAATTATCACTCTTTGCAGATGACATGATGCTATATATAGAAAACCCTAAAGACTCCACCAAAAAGCTATTAGAAACAATCAACGAATACAGTAAAGTTGCGGCTACAAAATCAACGCACAAAAGTCCATTGCCTTCCTATATACTAACAATGAAATCTCAGAAAAAGAAATACAAAAAACAATTCCTTTTGCAATTGCAGCAAAAAGAATAAAATACCTAGGAATAAACTTAACCAAGGATGTGAAAGACCTATATGCTGAAAACTATAAGACATTTTTGAAAGAAATTGAAGAAGACACAAAGAAATGGAAAGACATTCCGTGCTCATGGATTGGAAGAATCAACATAGTTAAAATGGCCATATTACCCAAAGCAATATACAGATTCAATGCAATCCCCATCAAAATCCCAATGGCATATTTTAAAGAAATAGAACAAAAAATCATCAGATTTGTTTGGAACCACAAAAGACCCCGAATAGCCAAAGCAATCTTAAGGAAAAAGAACTATAATGGAGGTATCACACTTCCTGACTTTGGCTTGTACTACAGGGCTACAATAATCAAAACAGCATGGTATTGGCAGAAAAACAGACACATAGACCAATGGAATAGAATTGAGAACCCAGAAATAAAACCACATAAATATGGACAGATAATTTTTGACAAAGATGCTTAAAACATACAATGGAGCAAAGACAGCCTCTTCAATAAATGGTGCTGGGAGAATTGGATAGCCACGTGCAAAAGAATGAAACTGGACTGCTATTTGTCACCATGTACCAAAGTTAATTCAAAATGGATCAAAGACTTAAGCATAAGACCTGACACAATAAACTGCATAGAAGAAAACATAGGTACTAAACTTATGGACCTTGGGTTCAAAGAGCATTTTATGAACTTGACTCCAAAGGCAATGGAAGTAAAAGCTAAAATAAACGAATGGGACTATATGAAACTTAAAAGCTTCTGCACAGCAAAAGAAACCATTGACAAAATAAAGAGGCCACCAACTGAATGGGAGAAGATTTTTGCAAACAGTGCCTCCGATAAGGGGCTAGTATCCAGAATATACAAGGAACTCATGCAACTCAACAACAAAAAACAAACAACCCAATTGAAAAATGGGCAGAGGACTTGAAGAGACATTTCTCCAAAGAGGACATACAAATGGCAAATAGACATATGAAAAAATGCTCAACATCACTAATCATCAGAGAAATGCAAATCAAAACCACAATGAGATATCACCTCACCCCAGTCAGAATGGCTATCATCAACAAGACAAATAGTAACAAATGTTGGAGAGGCTGTGGAGAAAAAGGAACCCTCATACACTGTTGGTGGGAATGCAGACTGGTGCAGCCGTTATGGAAGGCAGTGTGGAGGTTCCTCAAAGAATTACGAATAGAATTGCCATATGACCCAGCAATCCCTCTCCTGGGTATCTACCCAAAAAATCTGAAAACATTTAGAGATAAAGACACGTGTGCTCCAATGTTCATTGCAGCTTTGTTTACGGTGGCCAAGACATGGAAACAACCAAAATGTCCTTCGATAGATGAATGGATAAAGAAGTTGTGGTATATATACACAATGGAATACTATTCGGTAAGAAAAGATGATATAGGAACATTTGTGACAACATGGATGGATCTTGAGAGAGTAATGCTGAGCGAAACAAGTCAGACAGAAAAAGCAGAGAACCATGTGATTTCACTGATATGTGGTATATAAACCAAAGGCAACAAGGAACAGGACAAACAAATGGGAAACAGAAACTCGTGGACACGGACAATAGTTTGGTGGTTGCCAGAGGGTAACGGGGTGGGGGTGGGGGTGGGATATGAGGATGGGGGATCGAATATATGGTGATGGAAGGAGAACTGAATCTGGGTGAAGAACACACAATGGGATTTATAGATGATGTGATGCAGAATTGTACACCTGAAATCTATGTAATTTTACTGACAATTGTCACCGCAATAAATTTAATTAAAAAAAAAAAAAAAAAAAAAAAAAACAAAATTTTTTTCACAATATATCATTTATCTAGAAAATTTTTTGGATGTATGCAGTGATGCTTAATTTTTTTGCCCATGTGACTATTAATAGTTCTAATCATTCTTTTCTACATAATAGGGACCCATAAACAAATAAAGCAAACGAAACCATGAAGCCACTTTAAGGACAAGATTAAAATTCAATATTAATTGCAATGATCAAGTTTAAATATAGAACTAAAAAATTGTCTAAGTTAGCTTTAGTGCAATTTGTCCTCCAACCACATTCAGTATATTTTTATATATTTCTCTTAACATTATAGATCCAATTGGCAAGTTAAACTCTTAGGCAGCATGCCTTTCCAAAAATTAGAGTGGATTTTGTTCACAGATTTAGCTTATCAATTGTTAGCCAATTCCATCAGCTGAAGAAAGACATTTAATTGTTCAGACAATACTTTCTATATACTTTATTCATGTTTTTATAAAATCACATTTCATTACCTTCAAGTGGAGGCTGGCCTGTGGTTGCAACTGTAGAGCAAGAGGAGTCTCACACACCACACAGACTGGAGTGTTCATGGGCACCAAGTTTCCACATTCTGCACATAAGTCCATCTGCACAAAGAAAAAGGTCAAGTTTGTCTTGGGATCTAAAAATGGAAGACGTAAGTAGACCTTAGAATGTAAGATTTAGCTTGCTTTTGTAAAAATAATTTTTAAATAATTACTTTTATTTTTATTTTTTCCTATTAAGAATAAAAACATGTCTATTGTAGAAAACAGAGGTGCAAAAAAAAAAAAACAAAATAAAACTTCCTCCATGATGGAGTGAGGAAGTTGACAATCCTCTCCCCAAAAAGCAATTATAAAGTTGGATAAAACTGTCAAAAAAACAATCATTTCAGGCTCTGAAAGTAAGCCAAAGACAGGCAAAAAACTGAAAAGAACTGAACTTCAAATAAGAACACAAGTATGTATGGTTCTAGCATGAGGCCACTCCCATTCTTCTCTAGCTTTATTAGCATGGTAGCTCTACCAGGGCAGAGCCGGCTGTAAAACTCAGAAGCCTTGTGACTGCTCATAAACATGGCTCACTTGATTTGGAGAATTTCTAAGGTGACTATCTCAGTGGCAAGCAAACAGGGAGGGCCAGTGGCTCCACTGTCTTGAGACTGTGGTTCTGTTTGGGGCAATCAATGGACCAGCAAGTAGCCAGGAATTTAACAGGGAGTTAAATTCAACGATATATAATAAGTCAATTATAGGGGACTAGACAAATACTCCACATGCCCTTAGTTCAACTATATATAGTAAGTCAACTACAAGGGACTAGATAAACACTCCATATACTCTTAGTTGACTGGAGGTTATGTGCATGTGCAGCATAAGCCAGAGTGAGCCCAAGCCACCCACACATTCCTGACTGCACATGGAGATTCAAGAAAGCTCAGCATAGGGGTGGCCGGGTAGCTCAGTTGGTTAGAGTCTGAACTCTGAACAACAGGGTTACTGGTTCAATTCCCACATGGGGCAGTGAGCTGCGCCCTCCACAGCTTGAAGACAACGAGCTGCAGCTGAGCTTCCAGAGGGGCGGCCAGATGGCTCAGTTGGTTAGAACCGAAGCTCTCAACAACAAGGTTGCCAGTTCAATTCCCACATGAGATGGTGGGCTGCGCTCCCTGCAACTACAGACTGAAAACAGCAACTGGACTTGGAGCTGGGCTGCACCCTCCACGACTAGATTGAAGGACAATGACTTGGAGCTGATGGGCCCTGGAGAAACACACTGTTGCCCAATATTGCCCAATAAAATTTTAAAAAAGAGAGACAGAGAGCTCAGCATAAAGTAAAAGCCAGGGCACACTTCAAGACAGCCTGAAGTTTGAATGTTCTATACCCACACATAACTCTATCAACAGAGAGTGAAAGCCTTACTTATTTGAGCACAACTTCTGGCCAATCTTCAGTTATGTACTCACTAAGTTATGCACACCCAGGGGTAATCCCAGACTCATAAGTAAAAATAAGGGGAAAAAACCCCGATATTATTGGCCAGAAATTGCAGGAGACACTGCAGGAGAAACAGACATTAAGATTTAATCCAAGCAAACAACAAAACAAGAACACAAGGAGAAAAGTCAAAATCCACAGTTATTACAATATGTTATGTAAAATGTCCAAAATTTAAAAACATTGAGACATAGCCTGCTACCGCCCACAAAAAAATCCACAAAGTGCAACTCATACATACTCAAGGGGGAAAAATACAGTTAATAGAAATGGTCTTTGAGTATCCTGAGATGTTGAATTTAGCAGACAAAGATTTCAAAACAGCTATTATAAAAATGTTCAAAAAACTAAAGGAAACAATGTTTAAAAAATTAAAGAAATCATGATAACAATGATCCAAAAAATAGGGACTCTCAATAAAGAGATAGAAATTATTCTAAAAGAACCAAGCCAAAACCTGGAGTTGAAAAGTAAAATAATTAAAATTTTTAAAATTGTCAGAAGAATTCAACAGCAGATCAGAGATAATAGAGAAAGAATCAGTGAACTTAAATATAGTTCAATAGAAATTTTCCAATCTGAAAAACAAAGAGATAAAAGATTGAAGAAAATAAACAGACCATCAAGACCTGTGGGGAAACACCCAAAATACGAAAATACATGTAATGGCAGTCCCAGAAGGGGAGTAGAAAGGGAAAGGGGAAGAAAAAGAATTTGAAACAATAATGGCCAAAAACTTCTCACATTTGAAAAAAAATAATAATCTACAAGTCAAATAAACTCTATCATTCTCAAAAAAGATAAAGACAAAGAGGTCTACACTTAGACCCATTATAGTCAAACGATTAAATGTTAAAGACAAAAAGAAAATCTTGAGAGCAGCAAGAGAAAAAACTATTTATGATATACATCAAAACTGTGGAGGTAGTAAAATAACATGTTCAAGGGGCTGAAATTAAAAATAACTAACAAACAAGAATTCTGTAAAACTGCCTTTCAAAAGTGAAGGTAAAAGGGCCGGCCCGGTGGCTCAGGCGGTTGGAGCTCCGTGTTCCTAACTCCGAAGGCTGCCAGTTCGATTCCCACATGGGCCAGTGGGCTCTCAACCTTTCCCGCAAGGCATGGTGGGCTCCACCCCCTGCAACTAAGATTGAACAGGGCACCTTGAGCTGAGCTGCCACTGAGCCCCTGGATGGCTCAGTTGGTTGGAGCGTGTCCTCTCAACCACAAGGTTGCCGGTTTGACTCTTGCAAGGGATGGTGGGCTGCGCCCCCTGCAACTAGCAATGGCAACTGGACCTGGAATTGAGCTGCGCCCTCCACAACTAAGATTGAAAGGACAACAACTTGACTTGTAAAAAAGTCCTGGAAGTACACACTGTTCCCCAGTAAAGTCCTGTTCCCATTCCCCAATAAAAAAAAAAAAAAGTGAAGGTAAAATAAACATTCTAAGATAAACAAAAACAGAGAGAAATTGCTAACAGACATGTCTTTAGTAAAGGAAGTCCTGTCACAGTAGATGATAACCTGAGTTCACAGTAAAGAACATGCTCTAGGCTCAAAGACACAAATACGTTGAAAGTAAAAGTACAGAAAAAGATATATAATGCAAATAGTAACAAAAGACAACTGAAGTGGCTACATAAATATCAGGAAAAAAAGACTTTAAAACAAGAAATATTACTAGAGACGAAGAGATATTTTGTGATGATAAAACAGTCAATAAAGTAGGAAGATACAGCAATTATAAGTGTATACGAACATAACGACAAATCACCAAAATACATGTAGCAAAAACTATGAATCAGACTTTTGGTAAGACTCCATCTAGCATCTGATCACTCTAAGTCTCGGTTTTTACTGATGGACAATAGCGGTATTTTGGATCTCCAAGAATTAGCATCATTTCAGAGCCAGTATCTGGTAATCCCCAAAGTTTGGGGCATTACCTTTTCCACAATGCATAGTCACTCTATTGACAGCAACAGGTTCCTTTGGAAAAGGCTTTGAGAAAGATTTATGGTTGAGACCCAGTCTCCTTCAATCAAGGAGCTCTGGGTTTGTGACTTGACTTAGATCTGAAAACTAGCTGACAGACTTAGATGTTCTATTGTGATGACTCAAATCAGGTTTCTGGCTACAAGACCTAGTGTTTTTGTTTGTGTGTTTGTTATATAGACCATGCAACAAATACATCTATTTCATTTCTAGGAACTACATGATCAGGTTCTGATTACTGATGTCACTGCTGCCCTTTACAGTAGATGTGTCCACTTTGTCTTTGGCAGTTAATGCTGTCACTTGACCTCTGCTATTCTGGACCCTGTTAGCCCCACTCAAATCAGGGAGCCCATCTCATGGCAGCATCCCCCATGATCACGTCTGGCCTACAAAGGAAAGCAGACACAGAACTTTTCAAGGATGCAGGTACTCCTTTCACTAATGAATCCAACAGTGCCTTAGTGAAGGAAGTATTCTGGGCCTTCTTGTGAAATGTAGGTGAGAGTTGGGGGTATAGGGCACACATGGTAGAGCTACTCCAACATTCCTATCTTCCCCCACATGATGTCAAGGAGGTTCTGATATCTCAGTCTTACTACACACAGGCCCCTACTGAACCCAAGTTTTAGTCAGCTAACCAAAAAAGCAGTCAGAGCCACCTCCAGCTGTGTTAGCTAATATCCAGGATCTATAGAATGTGTACACATTATCAATGAATTTGGCCAATTTAGTGTTATAGTCTGCCTTCATTTAAAATCCACTCCTATACCTGTTCACCAAGACCCTGCCAATACATATTAGCAAAACTGGGCTGTTGTTTTAATGTGTAAGCTATTTTCTCCTGATCACAGTGTGCATCTGTCCCTCTACAGCAGGCTTGGAATGTCACAAGTTACTTGTGATGGGTCTAGAGGAGAATACCTTTCAAGGTACTGCTCAGGTGAGGTTATCACAAAGATGTCAAGCAAAAGAAGGCCAGTATCATCAGACAGGAAGGCAAGCTACATCCATGGGGAAAGAGGCTCAGAGTGAGTTAGGGGTTCAAGATTGTCCGTTTTATCTGGGTCCAACCCGAGATCGCCATTGCAAGTTTTAGGATCTCTTTTTTCCCCACTTAATGTCCCACCACAAAAGAAACTTGGTAATAAGGTAAATTCAGCTGATGTTATAACTCATCAACATATACAATTAAATTTCATGTTTGGTTTCAGCAGTATAACCCTGGTTATAATAGTTTATTTTAGGACAGTCATGGGAGCTCTGGTTCTCACACTAGGACTTAACGGTCCTGAGCTTGTCAGTTTCTGTGAATGCTCCTATGTACCCAGGAGAATTCCCCCCCACACCACGGTCCTTGTAGTCAGCTTTGCTGCCATTAACAGTCAAGGGCGCAGCTACCTGGCTACTCAGGACACTTGCTTCAGGTAGCACTTCATCACAGCTTAATTAGTTGTGGTGCCACTTCATGCTATGGAGCTCACACTGCTCTTGAGCAAAGGGAAAGACTAAGACATTTCCAAGACCTCATCTTTGCAGGTCTATTTCCTTGGGCCACTCCTGGTACCAATTCTGTATAAGTGAGACTCCAGTCAGGAGACAGAAATCACATAGCAATTTGAACAGGGAAAGTTTAATAGAAATAATTAGTAACTAGTAACAAGGCATTAACTACCAATGGGTAAAGCAAGCTCTAAAGAATGTAGGAATACCCACTATTAGGCGGAGGCACTGCCTCCATGACTGAGGCAGAGAACTCAAAGAGGATCGAATTTGGAAGATGCACTTATGAAATGGGGTGTGGCATCACCCACTGGAGTGTAGCAAAGTTCACTGGGGCAACACAGACTAGAGTTAGCAAGGGAAAAGCCACCCACTGGGGTCCTATGAAACTCATGAGGGGTCACTTTCAGAGGAACTGGCAGAACATGCTGGGAAACCACGTGCAGGGCTGTTGCCGCTGCTGAAACTTGTTGGGAAACCGACCAGTAGGACACTGAGACTATCTGGGAAGCTGGCTGAGGTGCCAGCACGCTGAGAGCTGTTGATAGGATGCCACTGAGATTCACTGGGGTTCAGCACAACTAGGTATCCTGCAAGTCAGCTGAGCACCGTCGGAACAAGAAGAGAGGAAAGCATCCCAGACCACGGAAGAGATACCAAGCCTATTCTTCTGCAGTGTCCTTCCACCGCAGTGTCCCTCTACTGGCAGAAATGAACATCAAGCCAGCTGGTGAAGGAGAAATGTTTAAAGGATTACAAGGCAGGGCAATGACAGGTGGAGTTGAACCTTTGCATCTCTCTAAGGAGACTCTTAGTGTCTTGAGTCTAAGATCCTAGGAGTACAATTTGACCCTCTGAATTCCAGAAACTCAGCTGAGAGCAGAACACAATAAGTACTCGGTAAATAATTTAAATTACAAAGCTGTTTATACATTATAAAATATTTATAAATATAATTTGGGGCCAGTATCGATGTTTCAAAGTTCATCATTTTAAATATTTATAATCTCTGATAACCCTTTCTCTCTGTAAAAACAAAGAAAGTTCTGAAAATCTGTTTTCTGGCAGGTAAAAACTAATTTTGATATTGCACCAATGAATATAAGCAGGGAAAACTCAAACCAATGAGATTGTTCATATTTTATTTGCTGTATTATCTTCAAGGAGTTCAAAATATATCATAGAAGTAAATTAAACGAACAACATATCCATTTAGTATCTGACCCCTAGTTTGAAGTCATAACTCAATTCTAAAACTCTGGACTTTGAACTCACTGAATTAGTGATGTGTTCTTAATGACTATCTTTTTTAAATGATCATTTTTTCACTCAACTTCCCAGAACCTTTTATTTCATGTAAACTCCAGTTTAAAAAAAACAAAGCATCAAGTGCATAAGAGATGACACATTTTGATGAAGGTTTTGATTTTTAGTAAGACACGTGTGTTTTCTAACTAACCACAAACTTAGTGGTACGAGAATATCAATTACTATCTACCTTAGCCAAAATTTTTTAATTTAGATACACTGATCAATCTATACCTTATTTAACAGAAGTTAAATAATCTCTGTTCACAGATATGATGATCTTATATGTAGCTATATATAAATAGCTTTTTTGGACAGAATGATGTATCTTATGGATAGATATAGACCTGTAATTAGTACTTCTTGTCATTTATTTCCTTATTGTATCCAGGTTATGAACAGAAATATTATGTAAGTAGAAAATATGTATTTACCCATCCACGCATCATTAAAACAATAAGATTTCAGTCTGTTTCTGAGCCTGCGCCTCTGCAAGGCCACAGAAAAGAAATGGCATTGCAAACAAGTTTTTTTCATTCCTAAATAGGTGTCTGGATAACAAGAAATTAATCTGCCAGTAATTTTTTCAACCAGTATTTATGTTTATACTTTGTGTGTGCCAGGTACTGTGCTACTGCTGCAAATAAACATCAGATAAACCAATAAAAAAAGATTTTAAGGATTCTGCTGCTCACCTGAGCTCCTTCTGGGGGTGGGAGACGACAGCCAAATATGGGTGGGACAGGTGAGCCACATTCTTGACAGAAGCGAGCAAAGGGATCAGATGGGCGGGGGGCAAGGCAGTGTGCACACCTACAACAAAAGAGGTTCCTAATTGGCCATGTTCTGACAGGTTTACATTAAGAAGTCAGATGAACATCTAAAAGTATTCAAACATTTTTCCCCCTTCTGCCGCCTTACCCCCGTTCTACTCCGGTTCAAGCCGTTGTTTCTCAGACTAGTTGTGTAGGATACAGCTCCCTGGCCCATGCTGGTGTTGTGAGCCTTGGGCTTACCCTCCCAAGCCAAGGCAGTAGGTCGTCGGTCAGCCGCTCACAGCAGTTCTCGCCCACTGCCGGCTGCTCACGCTGGCCACCGGCCATTCATGGCAGCACATGGTAGCCCACGGCGGCACTCGGCAGCCCACGGCAGCCCACGGCAGCCCACGGCAGCCCACGGCAGCCCACGGCAGCCGGCTGCCCAGCTCCAGGAAGAGCTGTTGTTCACAATCTTAGCTGTAGAGGGCGCAGCTTACTGGCCCATGTGGGAATAGAACCGGCGACCTCTGCTTAGGAGCACAGCGCTCCAATCACCTGAGCCACTGAGCTGGCCCACAAACATTTTAAAAACTAAAATAAAAAATAATGAGCAGAATACTCTCAAAGACTATGGGATAAGATCAAGATGTAAAATTCTTCTCTAGTCATTATAAAGTGACGTCACAACTGGAATCACTGGTGCCGTTCACCTGTAGGCCAGACCCATCTCACTTCCTGACTGCAGCTGAAGTTTATCAGCAGCCTTGATCACACTTCTTTGTGGGGCTCTGGCTTGTCCTTTCACATTGGATTTGATGTGTCTGAGGGTGAGCCTTGGGAATTCCAGGAATGTCTACGTTGCATTTTTATGACTTCCTACCTGAGCACTGAGCCCAGTCTGTGTGACACTTTGGAGGGTCACTGTTAGTCAAGCCCTGCCTTTGTCTTCACTCACCTGGTCAGAATCCCAAAGCCTTGCCCCAGCAACATCTGACCCCATTTCTTGGGAAGCTGGATGCCATCAATTAGTTCTCATCAACCTACCTGGATTCTGGATATCAGCCAAAGGGAAAGCATTGACAAAATTCAACACCCTTTCATGTAAAAAAAAAAAAAAATTCCATAAACTAAGAACAGAGGGAAACATTCTCAACATGATAAAGGCCACATATGGAAAAACCCACAGCTAACATCATACTCAATGGTGGAAGACTGAAAGCTTTTCCCCTAAGTTCAAGAACAAGACAAGGATAGCTACTTTCTATTCAACATAGTATCAGAAGTTCTAAAAAGAGCAATTAGGCAAGAAAAGAAATAAAAGGAATACGTTAAATTATCTCTGTTCACAGATAGATGATCTTATATGTAGAAAACCTGAGAGAATACACACACACAGTAAATTATTAGAACTAATAAATTAATTCAGGCAAGTGGTAGGGTAAAAAAAAAAAACCCAACACACAAAAATCAATTGTATTCCTATGAATAATTTGAGAAAGAAATTAAGGAAACAATTTCATTTATAATAGCATCAGAAAGAATAACATACTTAGGAATAAATATAACCAAGGAGATGAAAGCTTTCTACAACGAAAACTACTTCTCTGAAAGAAATTAAACATAAATTAAAGGAAAGATGTCCTGTGTTCATGAATCAGAAGACTGAATATTGTTAAGATAAAAATACTCCCCTAAGCC
This sequence comes from Rhinolophus sinicus, assembly GCF_036562045.2. Taxonomy (NCBI): domain Eukaryota; kingdom Metazoa; phylum Chordata; class Mammalia; order Chiroptera; family Rhinolophidae; genus Rhinolophus; species Rhinolophus sinicus. The sequence continues at coordinate 55,359,882 of NC_133762.1, forward strand.
GGCCGGCCCAGTGGCTCAGGCAGTTAGAGCTCCATGTTCCTCCCTCCGAAGGCTGCCGGTTCAATTCCCACATGGGCCAGTGGGCTCTCAACCACAAGGTTGCCAGTTCAATTCCTTGAGTCCCGCAATGGATGGTGGGCTCTGCCCCCTGCAACTAAGATTGAACACAGCACCTTAAGCTGAGCTGCCTCTGAGCTCCTGAATGGCTCAGTTGGTTGGAGCGCATCCTTTCAACCACAAGGTTGTCGGTTTGACTCCCGCAAGGGATGGTGGGCTGTGCCCCCTGCAACTAGCAATGGCAACTGGACCTGGAGCTGAGCTGCGCCCTCCACAACTAAGATTGAAAGGACAACTTGACTTGGAAAAAGAAAAGTCCTGGAAGTACACACTGTTCCCCAATAAAGTCCTGTTCCCCTTCCCCAATAAAATCTTTTTTAAAAAAATCTACAGATTCAGTGTAATCCCTATCAAACTACCAATGACATTTTTTGCAAAAAGAAAAACTCATCCTAAATTCATTATGGAATCACAAGGAACCCCCAATAAACAAAACAGTCTTTAAAAATAACAACAAAGTTGGAGGACTCACACTTCCTGATTCCAATGTTTACTACAAATCTAATAAAAGCAGTGTTGTTGTAGCAATAAGGGCAGACAGAGACCAATAGAATAGAATAGAGAGCCTAGAAATAAACCCTTGCACATATGGTCAAATGGTTTTTGAAAAGGGTGCCAACACCATTCAAAACTGTCTTTTTAACAGTGGTGCTGGGAAAAATGGGTATCCACATGCAAAAGAATGAAGTTGGAACCTTACCTTATACCATATACAAAAATTAACTCAAAATGGTTCAAAGATCTGAATGTAAGAGGTAAATCTATAAATCTCTTAGAAGAACACATAAAGGACAAGGCTTTATTACACTGGACTTGGCAGCGATTTCTTGGATATACCAAAAAGCACAGTCTATAAAAGAAAAGAAAAAAACAGATAAACTGCACTTGATCATAATTAAAAACTCTGTATCAAAGGATACTATCAAGGTAATGAAAAGACAACCAAAAAATGGGAGAAAATATTTCCAAATCATACATCTGATAAGGAATTAATGATATCCAGAGTATATAAAGAGGTCCTGCAACTTAACAAGAAAAATAAACAATTCATTGAAAAATGAGCAAAAGACTTTAGTAGATATTTCTCCAAAGAAGAAATACAACTGGCCAAGAAAGATATGAAAAGATTCTCACTATCACTTGCCATTAGGGAAATGGAAATCAAAACCAAAATGAGATGCTGTTTTTTGTCATTAGGCTGGCTATTAACAACAAAAATGGAAAATGAGAGTTGACAAGGATGTTAAAAAAATCGAAACACTTGTGCATTTCTGATGGAAACATAAAATGATGCAGCTGCTGTAGAAAACAGTTTGGCAATTCTGCAGAAAGCTAAACATAGAGTTACCATATAATCTGGAAATTTCACTCTTAGGCAAATACCCAAATGAATTGAAGGCAGGGACTCAAAATAAATACATGTACACCAATGCTCACAACAGCATTATTCACAATAGTCAAATGGTACAAATAACTCAAATATCGATCAACAGATGACTGGATAAACAAAATGTGGTATATACATACAATGGAATATTATTTATGTTTAATAAGGAATGTAATTCTGATACATGCTACAGCATGGATGAACCTGGAAAACATGCTAAGTGACATAAGTCAGACACAAAAGGACAAATATTGTCTGATTCCTCTTACAGGAGGTAACTAGAATAGGTAAATTTATAGAAACAGAAAGCAGAGTAGAGGTTACCAGGTGTTACAACGAGAGGGTAATGGGGAGTTCTTGTTTAAGGGGAATCAAGTTCTATTTAGAATGATGAAAAAGTTCTGGCAATGGATAGTGGTGATGGTTGCACCATATTGTGAATGTACTTAGTACCACTAAATTTTACATTTAGTGTTAAAGTGGTAAATTTTATTTATGCATATTTTGCCATTATAAAAAAGTATAAAGGACCTCAAAAATAACTGATTATATGAAACAAAAGTAGTATTGCATTGTGGGTTCATAATATTTATAAAAGTAAAGTGTATGACCACAATAATAGAAAGTCTATTGGTATTCAATTATTGGAAATATACTGTCATAAGGTTCTTGTGCTAAAAATGAAGTAGTATAACACCACTTGTATATAAAATGTAATAAGTTAAGAACATATGTATACTATAAGCCCTAGAGCAACCACTAAAAATAAGGTATAACTAATAGACCAACAAAGGAGATAAAATAAAATGGAATTATATTAGGTTGGTACAAAAGTAATTGACGTTTAAAAGATTAAAAGTAATTGAAAAACTGCAATTACTTTTCCACCAACCTAATAAAACATATCCAATTAATCCAAAAGAAGGCAGAAAACAAACAAAAGACAACAAAGAATAGATAAGACTAACAAAACAAATAGCGCGATGGTTGATTTCAATTCAAACTTATCAATAATCAGAATAAATATAAATACTCTTAACATTTCAATTAAAATGCAGAGATTGTCAGACGTGATTTTCAACAAAGCAAGACCTAATTCTATGCTATTTTTGAAGAATCCAACTTTATAGAGAGACACAAATAGGTTAAAAACAAGAGGATGAAAGATTTACCATGCAAACACTAATTTTAAGAAAGCAGGAGTGACTACATTAATATCAGACAAAACAGATTTCTGAGCAAAGAATATTACCAGAATTGAAGGTTATTTCATAGTGAAAAGGAGGGGCCAATTCAGCAAGAGGACAAAAATCCAACAGGTTTATATACTTCATAATAGAGTTTCAAAGTACATGAAGCAAGCTGATAGTAATGCAATGATAAGTAGACAAATTCACAATTATAATCATAGATTTCAACACAATTTTCTCAATAGTCGATTAAACAATAGACAAAATCAATAAGGACAGAGACATTTTAAACAATACTTTCAACCAACTTAACCTGACATTTATAGAACAGTCACCCTAGCAAAATACACATTCTTTTCAAGTGCACATGAAACATTTTCCAATCAAATCATATAATATATGTTCTCTGACCAAAAAAGGAATTAAATCTTAAATAAACACCAGGAGATATAAGGAAAATCCCCAAATATTGAGAAATTCAATAAAACACTTCTAAATAGCTCATGGGTCAAAAAGAAATAACAAGGATAGTTAGAAATGGTTTGAACTAAATAAAATTAAAACACAATGTATCACAATTTGTGGGCTTCAATTAAAGCAGTATTCAGGAAGAAATGCCTATATTAGAGTTCTAAATGCCTATATTAAACAAGGAAAGGCTTCAAATGAATGGCTTCGTCTTCCACATTAAAGAAATTAGAAAAAGAAGACCAAACGAAACTCAAGATTCACTCAAAAAGAAATAAATATGAAAGATGTATCTATTAAACAAATTGAATAATGTGCAGTTTTAAAATTGTCCTTAAGACTCTGGACCTCAATGCTTTCACTGGTAAATTCTACCAAACACGTGAGGAAAAAATACCAATTCTACACAAAATCTTTCAGAAAATTGAAGAAGAGAGAATATTTCCCAACTCATTTTATGAAGTCAGAATTATCCTGATAAAAAAACTAGACAAAGATATTATTACAAGACAAAAAACTATACACCAATATCTCTCATACACATACGTGCAAAAAATCTTTATAATTTAGTGGATCAGATTAAACATTATGAAAATGGAATTTTTCTCAGGAATGTATAGTTGATTTAAAACTTGAAAATCAATCATTATTATTCACCATATGAACAGAAAAAGAAAAAACATATAATCATTTTAATACATGGAGAAAATATTTTGGACAAAATCCAACATTTAGTCCTGATGAAAAAAAAAGAAAAACAAAACAAAAAAACTCAGTAAATTAGAAATAGAAGAAAATTTCTTCATTCTGAAATTTCAAGAAAAACCCTACAGCTAATATCTTTAATATCAAGAAATGGAATACTTTCTCCCAAGGATCAGGAATAAGGCAAGGATGTCTACGGTCACCATGTCTATAACAAATTTACTGGCAGTTTTGGCCAGTGCAGCAAGTCAATAAAAAGAAAGAAATGGAGCCTATATAGGAAATGAAAGAGTAAAATAACTTTTTAATTGCAGTGACCTGATCACTTAAACAGGTAATTCTATGGAATCTACCAAAAGAGCTAAAAGAATAAGTGAGTTTAGTAAAGTTCCAGGATATATGGCCACTACACAAAAATGAATTGTATTTTATATTCTAGCAATAAATAATCACAAATTTACAAGCAATAACATTCATGACAGCATCAAAAAAATGAAATACTTAGGGATAAATTTGACAAAAGATATGTAAAGCCTGTGCTCTAAAAACTACATAATGTTGCTAAAAGACATTAATGAAGACCTAAATAATGATGTGATATACTATTTTCCTAGACTTTAAAGACTCAAAACTGTTATGTCAATTTTCTTTAGATTAATATATAAATTTAATGCAACCCAAATCTAAATTCTAGTAGACATTTTACAGATTTTGACAAGCTGATTTTAAAATGTATTTGAAAATGTAAAGAACCTAGAATAGCCAAAACATTTTTGTAAATGAAGAAAAAAGTTGGAGAATTTATAATACTTGGTTTCAAAACCTATTATAAAACTCTAGTAATCAAAGCAGTGTAGCAGTAAATAAATATAGACAAAAATCAATGAACCAGAATATAGAGTCCAGAAAACAGATTAACACAGATATTGTCAATTGCTTTTAAGCATTCCAAAGTAATCAATGGGGAAAGGATCATCTTTTCTGGAATAAATGGATATCCATATGCAAAAAATATGAGCCTGAACCCTTACCTCATACCACATTCAAAATTAACTAAATATGGATCACAGACCTAAATGTAAGAGATAAAACTTCTAGAAGAAAACATAGAAGAAAATATTAGTGAGTGGGGAAATGTGTTGGATTTAGGAAAGACTTCTTAAATACATCAAAATAAGCAGGAAGTATAAAAGAAAAATTAATACGTTAGATTTCATCAAAAGTAAAAACATTAACTCTTTAGAAAAAAAAAAAACTTTCGTAAAATGAAAAGCCAAAGACTGGGAGAACATATTTGCAAAGCACATATCTAACAAAAGAGAACATGTATAATTCTATAATGACAAGGTATAGAATCAAATTTTAAAAAAGGACAAAAAGGGCCAGCCCGGTGGCTCAGGCGGTTAGAGCTCCATGCTCCTAACTCCGAAGGCTGCCGGTTCGATTCCCACATGGGCCAGTGGGCTCTCAACCACAAGGTTGCCGGTTCAACTCCTCAAGTCCCGCAAGGGATGGTGGGCTCCGCTCCCTGCAACTAAGATTGAACAGGGCACCTTGAGCTGAGCTGCTGCTGAGCTCCCGGATGGCTCAGTTGTTTGGAGTGTGTCCTCTCAACCACAAGGTTGCTGGTTCAACTCCCGCAAGGGATGGTGGGCTGCGCCCCCTGCAACTAGCAATGGCAACTGGACCTGGAGCTGAGCTGCGTCCTCCACAACTAAGACTGAAAGGACAACAACTTGAACCTAAATGGCACCTTCCACAACTAAAACTTGGAAAAAAAAAAAGTCCTGGAAATACACACTGTTCCCCAATAAAGTCCTGTTCCCCTTCCCCAATAAAATTTTTAAAAATAATACAATAATAAAATAAAAAAGGACAAAAAGCTTGGACAGTTTCCCAAAAAAGATGCATGGACAGCAAATAAGCACATTAAAAAATGTTCAAAATCATTAGTCACTAGGAAAATGCAAATGAAAACTACATCGACCACCTCACTAGAATGGACAAAAACAAAAGTGTTGGTGAGGATGCAGAGAAACTGTAATTATCATACACTGTTGGTGGGAATGTAAAATGGTACAACCTCTTTGGAAAATCGTTTGACAGTGTTTTTTAAAAAAGCATACACCTATCGGTCTGTCAGTGATGATGGTAGATTAGATAAACACTAACTGCATCTCAGGATCACACCAAAATTACAAATAAATTAAAGAACAATCAACTTCAAGATTCATCTGAACACTAGCTAAACAGAACCACTATTACTAAGGATATAAAGATGAGGCCATGTTGAGACTGGCAGGACGGGCGAAGACGCGAAATGGGCTGACCCCAAACCCACAGAAAGAGGTTGAGTACCAGGGGGGTGGGGAAATTTTGGTGGCAAATATCCCCCCTGAAGAGGGAGAGGGGTTCCCCAGCCCAGGCGTCCTGTGCTGGGAAGAGGAGTTCCCATGGCATCTGGCAGTGAAAATCAGCAAAGACTCTGCCTGCCCTTCCGTATGGGGCAGAAGGTGCCTGGAAACCCAGATGCTCTCTTGTAGAGCCAAACACGGACTCGCTCGCTGGTGGGCACTCACCTAGTCTCTGGTGGAAGGGGTGGCAGCTCAGGAGTCCCAGGGACATATGGGGAAGGACTGAACTGAGTACCTTTGGTGCAGGAACTGGAGAGAGCTGGGAGTCATTGTTTTCTGTGTGGGGCCTGCACACGTGTGGCTTACAGCGGGGAGCCATCTTTTCAGGATTAATCCCTCCCCCAAAGGCCGAAGTCTAGGACTGCACTGGTTTGGTGGAATCTTGCATTCACTGCATTGGTGACACCCTGGGTGCCCTCCGTCCCCATAGCTTGTGCTACATGGCCTGGGAAACTCTTGGTAGCACAGATGCGCGGTGGCTAGCCATAGTGTTTTTGGGGCATTTTTGTGGGGTTGTCGCGGGCCCAGCACCTGTCTGGGAGCAGAGACTGTACTGAACTTGTAGAAACCACTGACCACATCTCTTAGCCCCCTGGAACCCTACACCGCCCACACAAACGTGCACTGGCAGGGGCACTTTTGGTGCCTGGGTGACCAGTTCCACCCCACAAGCCCAGGAGGAGGTTTATTAGAGCAGTGGACAATCAGCAACAGCCTGGGGAGATTTTGGTGGTAAACAGTGACCCAAAAACTACCTCACAGTCCCTGGAGAGCAGCTCTTGGGAATTTGCAAGCCTGAGGTGGTAGTTGGCTTCAGTGTTCTCAGGGTGCTGGGCTAGGTGGTCACAGGCCAGGTACTGGTGTAAGAACTGAATCTGCACTAATGTAAAAATCACTGGTCACGTCTCCTGACTCACTTGAACTCTACCCCATCCAGCTAGCTCTGCATCACTGAAAGCACTGTCAACACTGGCTCAACCAGCCAGGCACTGGACCTAAGGAGCCTCTTTCAATTGCTGGGCCTCATAGGCAGCTGGCAGGTGGCAATAAGCCCAGGCGGCCCTGGGCCTTTTGCTAAGCTGCCTCAGGTCCACTATTGGTGGAAGTAGGCCTTAGTTCACAGTGAAGCCACTCTGACACACCTCCAAGTCCAGCACAGGCAGCAGCCAACCACATACAGCTTTGAGGCACCTACCAGGTGGCCATGGGCCGGTAACAGGCAGGGCTGAAATTACCCTGTATCACAGCCCGGGCCAAGAGACACCAGAAATATACCCAGGGGGCAGCTTCAGAACACATCAGAGCACAACCTGGTTAGACTCACAACTGGCACACCCAAAAGGGGGTCTCAACAGGCACAAGAGCCCACAGGGGTGAAGCCTTCTCTGAGGGGTCAGCCCTCCCCCCCAAAACCACAGCAGCTTATACACTGTGGGCATAGCCAATCCTCACAGTCAGCCTGGGAGTCAATCACACCCACTGACAAGCCAAAAGCAATCAAGGGTCAACTACAACAGGAGAATACACAAAACACAAGGGACAACTCTGGAACACACACACAGGAGTTAAGGAGACTGTGCAATTCGACTACACAGGACACATACTACATAAGGTCACCCAGCAAAGACTGAGAGACACAGGAGAGCTACCTAATACGTAGAAGCAAACACAGAGTAGCAGCTAGAACGAGGAAACAAAGAAACATGTCCCAAATAAAAGAACAGGAGAAACCTCCAGAAATGGACCTAAATGAAATGGAGGCAACCAACCTACCAGAGAAAGAGTTTAAAACACTGATTGTAAGAATGCTTAAGGAACGTAGTGAGAATTTCAACAAAGAGATAGCAAGCATAAAGGACATGGAAACCATGAAAAATAACCAGTCAGAAATAAAGAATACAATAACTGAAATGAAGAATACACGAGAAGGAAACACCAGCAGATTAGAGGAAGCAGAGAATCAAATCAGCAATTTAGAAGACAAGGTAACAGAATACACCCAATCAGAACAACAAAAACAAAAAAAGAATAAAAAACAATGAAAATAGTTTAAGAGAACTGTAGGACAACATCAAGCACAACAACATTCACATCACAGGAGTACCAGAAGGAGAAGAGAGGGAGCAAAGGATCAAGAACTTATTTGAAGAAATAATGACTGAAAACTTCCCTAACCTGGTAAAGGAAAATGACATACGAGCCCAGGAAGTGCAGAGTGTCCCCAACAAGATGAACCCAAACAGGCCCACACAAAGACACATCATAGTTAAAATGGCAAAGGTTAAAGACAAAGAGAGAATCCTAAAAGCAGCAAGAGAAAGACAGCTAGTTACTTACAAGGGAGCTCCCATAAGACTATCAACTGACTTTTCTACAGAAACTTTTCAGGCCAGAAGGGAATGGCAGGAAATATTCAAACTGATGAAAAACAAGGGCCTATAACCAACATTGCTCTACCAAGCAATGCTATCATTTAAAAATTGAAGGAGAGATAAAGAGCTTCCCAGAAAAGAAAAAGCTAAAGGAATTCATTACCACCAAGCCAATATTACAGCACATGCTAAAAGGGCTTCTTTAAACAGAAGAAAGGATAAAATAAACTAACTAACAAACACTAGAAATACAAATAATAAAATGGCAATAACTATGTACCTATCAATAATCACTTTAATGTAAATGGATTAAATTCTCCAATCAAAAGACATATGGTAGCTGGGTGGATAAGAAAACAAGACCCATGGATATGCTGTCTATAAGAGACCAACCTCAGATCAAAAGACACACACACACTGAAAGTAAAGAGATGGAATAAGATATTTCACACAAATGGAAATGAGAAAAAAGCTGGGGTAGCAATACTTACATCATACAAAACAGACTTTAAAACAAAGGCAATAATAAAAGACAAAGAAGGGCACTGCATAATAATAAAGGGATCAATCCAACAAGAGTACACAACCCTAGTAAACATCTATGCACCCAACATAGGAGCGCCTAAATATATAAAACAAATATTGACTGACATAAAGGGAGAGATCGACAATAACACTATCATAGTAGGGGACTTTTACATCCCATTGAAAACAATGGGAAAAAAAGAAAAGAAAACAATGGATAGATCTTCCAGACAGAAAATCAACAAGGAAACAGCAGCCTTAAATGACACACTTAGACCAGATGGATTTAATTGATATTTTTAGAGCATTTCACTCCAAGGCAGCAGAATATATATTCTTGTCACATGTACATGGAACATTTTCTAAGACAGACCATATGCTAGGCCACAAAACAAGTCTCAATACACTTAAGAAAACTGAAATCATATCAAGTGACTTCTCTGACCACAGTGCTATGAAACAAGAAATTACAAGAAAAAAACTGGAAAACACCCAAACACATGGAGTCTGAATAACATGCTACTAAATAATGAATGGGTCAACAATGAGATCAAGGAAGAAATCAAAGACACGTTGAGACAAATGAAAATGAAAACACAACAACCCAAAATATATGGGATGCAGCGAAAGCAGTCAAAAGAGGGAAATTCATAGCAATGCAGGCCTACCTAAAAAAACAAGAAAAATCTCAAATCAACAGTCTATCTTTACATGTAAGGGAACTGGAAAAAGAACAGCAAAATAAGCCCAAAGTGAATACAAGGATGGAAATAATAAAGATCAGAGTGGGGAAAAAATGAAATAGAGACCAAAAAAGATAAATAAATAAATACAAAAGATCAATGAAACCAAGAGCTGTTTTTTTTAAAAGATAAACAAAATTGACAAACCTTTAGTCAGACTCAACAAGAAAAAGAGAGAATCCAAATTAATAAAATCAGAAATGAAAGGAGAAGTGACAGCAGACACCACAGAAATACAATACTATGAGCAACTATATACCAACAAATTAGACATTCTGGAAAAAATGGATAAATTCCTAGAAGCATACAATCCTCCAAGGCTGAATCAAGAAGAAACAGAAAATCACAACAGACAAATTACCAACAATGACATCGAATCAATAATCAACAATCTCCCAACAAACAAAAGTCTTGGACCAGATGGCTTCATAGGTGAAATTTACCAAACATTCAAAAAAGAATTAACACCCATTCTCCTCAAACTATTCCAAAAAATCCAGAAGGAAGGAAGGTTCCCAAGCTCATTTTATGAGGCCACCATTACCCTGATTCCAAAACCAAAGACATTACAAAAAATAAAAATAAAACTATAGGCCATTATCCCTAATGAACATAGATGCAAAAATCCTCAAGAAAATATTAGCAAACTGAATTCAGCTGTACAGTAAAAAGATCATATACCAGGATCAAGTAGGAGTCATTCTTGGTATGCAAGGTTGGTTCAATATCTACAAACCAATTAATGAGATACACCACATCAGACAAAATGAAAAATAAAAACGATATGGTCATATGAATAGTCAAAATCCAGCATCCATTTATGATACAAACTCTCAGTAAAGTGGGAATAGAGGGAACATACCTCAACATATGCTAATGCTAAAAGCATTCCCCTTAACATCAGAAACAAAACAAGGATGCCCAGTTCCACCACTTTTATTCAATATAGTACTGGAAGTTCTAGCCACAGCAATCAGACAATAAAAAGAAATGAAAGGCATCCAAATTGGAAAGGAGGATGTAAAATCGTCATTATTTGCAGATGACATGATGCTATATACCGAGAACCCCAAAGATTCCACCAAAAAAACTATTAGGATGATAAATGAATTTAGTAAAGTAGCAGGATACAAAACTAATATTCACAAATTGGTTCCATTTTTATACATCAATAACAAACTATCAGAATGAGAAATTAAGAAAACAACTCCATTTACAATTGCATCAGAAAAATACTTAGAAATAAATTTAATCTACGAAATAAAAGACCTGTACTCAGAAAATTATAAGATATTGAAGACAGAAATTAAAGAAGGCACGAATAAATGGAAAAACATGCCATGCTCATGGAAAGGAAGAATTAATATAGTTAAAATGTCCATACTACTCAAAGCAATATACAGATTCAATGCAATTCCTATCATAATACCAATGGCATTTTTCACAGAACTAGAACAAATAATCCTAAAATTTATATAGAAGCATAAAAGACACTGAATAGCCACAGTAATTCTGAGAAATAAGAATAAAGCAGGAGGTATCATGCTATCTGATATTAAATTATACTACAAGGTTATAGTAATCAATATAGCATGGTGTTGGCATCAAAACAGACACATAGATCAATGGAACAAAATACAGAGCCCAGAAATAAATCTATGCCTATATGGTCATTTAATCTATGTCCAAAGAAGCAAGAATTTACATTGGGGTAAAGAGAGTCTGTTTAATAAATGGTGCTGGGAAAACTGGACAGTTACATGCAAAAAAAAAAAAAAAAAAAAAAATGAAACCGGACCACCTTTTTACACCATATACAAGAATAAACTCAAAATGGATTAAAGACTTAAATGTAAGACCCTAAACCATAAAACTCCTAGAAGAAAATGTAGGAAGTAAACTCGATGACATTATCCTTAATAATATATTTACTAATACATCCCCTCGGGAAAGGGAAGCAAAAGAAAAAATAAACATATGAGACTACATCAAAGTAAAAAGTTTTTTTCACAGCAAAGGAAAACATCAACAGAACAGAAAGACATCCTACTGAATCTCAGAAGATATCTGCCAATGATACATCTGATAAGGGGGTTAATATCCAAAATTTAGTACAAAAACTCATATAACTCAACACCAAAAAAACAAACAACCCAATTAAAAAATGGGCAGAGGACATGAAGAGACATTTCTCTAAAGAGGACATACAGATGTCTAATAGACATATGGAAAGATGCTCAACATCACTAATCATTAGAGAAATGCAAATAAAAACCACAATGAGATACCATCTCACTCCTCTCAGAATGGCCTTCATCAATAAATCAACAAACACCAAGTGCTGGCGAGGATGTGGAGAAAGGGAACCTTCATGCACTGTTGGTGGGATTTCAAATTGGCGCAGTCACTATGGAAAACAGTATGAAGGTTCCTCAAAAAATTAAAAATAGAACTACCTTATTACCCAGCAATTCCACTCCTGAGTATTTATCCAAAGTAATCCAAAACAGTAATTCATATGTTGATTGCAGCACTGTTTCAAGATATGGAAACAACTGAAATGTCCATCATAGATGAGTAGATGAAGAAACGATGATAAATTTATACAATGGAGTATTACTCTGCTATAAAATGAATGAAATCTTACCATTTGCAATAACACAGATGGACCTAGAGAATATTATGCTAAGTGAAATAAGTCAGACTTTGAAAGACAAATACCATATGATCTCACTTATATGTGGAATGTAAACAGAGTAAATGAGCAAACAAAACAGATTAGACTAAGAGATACAGAGAAAAAAAACTGATGGTTGCTAGATGGGAAGGGGTTGGGGATAGGGGAGAAGGTGAAGGGATTAGAAAGGAAAAGGTCACAAAACAGTCAGGGGGATGTGAAATACAGTATGGGGAATATAATCAATAATGTTGTAAAGACTATGTAGGATGTCAATGGGTACTGGACATATGGGGGGATCACTTCGTAGACTGTGTAGATGCCTGACCACTGAAGTAGAATAATATTGAATGTCAACTGTAATTAAACACACACGTGCACGCGCGAGATGCCGAGAAAATGTATACAAAATTTAGGAAAGGAAAACTGTATTAAAATTGTAATACTAAATGTATACTGATAAAAGATGAATACAAATCACGTTTGACTTCTGCAATTACAAGAAGTGCTCAAAATGGTTACCATCAGTGTCCAGACACTTCTGATTCTGGCAAACGACTGCTTGAGCAACGCTGACCAAAGTGTCCACTTGTATACATTTTTTTTGGCACCCCTGGTATATAGTCATGGGATGTAAAGTACAGCACAGGGAATATAGTCAATGGAATTGTAACAGCTATAGATGATGTCAGAGAGGCAGTAGACTGGAGGGGGGTTATCACTTTGCGAGGCATGTAAATGTCTAATCATTATGTTGTGTTGTAAACCTGAAACTATTATTTAAAAAAAAGTTAAAAGAAAAAGAAAAAAACCATACACCTATCATATGACTCTATCATTCCACTGCTAGGTGTTTACCTGAGTGAAATGAAAGTATCTGCACACAGTATCACTTGGGTACAAATGTTCATTCATTGCAGCTTTATCTGTAACAGCCAAAAACTGCAAACAACCCTGATGTCCATCAATAGGTAACGACTAACTGGATAAACAAACTGTGATATATCCATACAATGGAATACTATTTAGCAACAAAAATAAATAAATGTTTGGTACATGTAACGACATGGGCGAGTATCAAAATAATTCGGCTGAGTGAAAGAAGCCTGGCCAAAAAAAAAATGGAGTACACACTGAATCATTCCATTTACATATGGAATCAAATGTAAACTAAGCTATGGTGACAAGAAACAGATCTGTAGTTGCCTAGGGATGGGGAGGGGCACAAGAGAAATTTCAAAAAGGTACCATGTAGGAAACTTTTGGAGGTGATAGATTTGCTCATTTTCTTGCTTGTGGTGATAGTTTCAAGGTTACATACACATGTCAACTGTATTCATTAAATAAGTACAGTTTATTATATGCCAATTATACGTTTAAAATCTGTAAAATTTAATAAGAAACCGTTTGGGGTGGGCAAACACCATTGTTATGTCCCATGATTGAATTCTTTTTGACCTTAATGTGTCTTAGCAGGATTTAAGAAACAGTGAAAAAAATGCGATACTTACTTGAGAAAGTCTGTCTCCCTTTGAATTCGCATGATCTCTGTGCTTGTCAAACTCTTCTGAAAAGAATAAGTGAATGAACTAATCAGAGACAGTTTTGGAAACATGGAGGAAAAACAGAGGGTTGCTAGAGGGGCGGGGGGGTGGGGATAAGGGGAAGGTGAGAGGTTTTGAAAAATAGTCGGTAACCACAAGATGGTCATGGGGGTTTGAAAATTAATTTGGGGAATGTACAGAGGGATAGTGGATGGGGGGAGGGGGGTTCACACAGTGTGAGGGATATAAATGATAAACGTCTAAGTTTTGCTTTGTCTTGTGCACCTGAAACTAATAAAAAAAATAAAGAAAGAAAGAAAGAAAAAAAAAACTCTTCTGGCCAGTTATGTGTGCAAAACTAGGGAACTGAAATTAAGAATATAATAAAATCATGGTAAAGCTGTAATACAATAAAATTTCATCAAAAATTCATTTTAATGTTTTATCTTCTATCCAGCACCCATCCTTTAAAAACCATGATGGGGACGTCATAAGTAATGATTACCTCAGTACCCAAAATTTAAAAATTGAAGTGCTATTCATAATCAGATATGTATATTTCATTAAAAACATGAGTTTACAAACAAAAATACCTGAATTTACCATCAAACACACCAGATTTTAGAATTTGTAAACCTAAGTTAGCATCCATTTTTCTCTAAGATTACATCTCTAGGAAATTCAAGAGGACTCACTTAAAAGAACAAATGCACCAACTCTCTGCCGTTATCCACAAACATTTAACTCACTTTGACATATTTTTATTTGAGCATCCACTTTGTACCAGGCACTGTGTTTGATGCAAGGAAGGGGACAAAGATAAATATTACAGTACATGGCCTATCCTGGGACTCAGGTAGCTTCATGGGGTTTATAGGTCCAAGTGGTAGAAGAAAAGGACAGAAAAGAAGGTTGAATGAAGAAGGAACGTGAAGGGGAGAAGCTAACACTTATGGAGGGTCTGACAGTAATCAAATATGCCTGACATTTTGTAGCCATTATCCCCTTGATATTTCACAATGACCTTATGAGGTGGGTAGTATAATCCCATTTTGTTCTACTTTTATTAACACTTTCTTTTGATAATTTCAAACTTACAGAAAAGTTGCATGGATTGTATAAATAACTCCTGTATAACCAGTTTGACCAATTGTTCACATTAACATTTTGCCACAAATACTTTCATTCTCTGTCTCTCTCTGAATCAAGGAGAATAAACTGCAGCTAGGGTGCAGTCTCTAAATACTTTACTGTGCATTTCCTCCAAACGAGGATGTCCTCTTATACAATAGTATAATGATCAAAACCAGAAAAGTTAACAGTACACAGTACTATTATCTAACCCATAAATTTTTACTCAAATCTTATTAATTGTGCCAATGATACCCTTTCACAGCTGTACTTTTTTCGTCATCTAGGATTCCGTCTAGTATCACATTTTACATTTCATTATCATGTCTCTTTTGTCTCCTTTAATCTGGAATACTTCCTCAGCCTGTCTTTATCTTTCATGATGCTGACATTTTTTAGGAGTAACAGGTCAGTTAATTTGTAGATTCTCCTTCAATTTGGTTTTGTCTCATCTTTCCTTGTAATTGGATTCAGTCACGCATTTTGGTACAAACACCAGAGAAATGATATTGTGTCCATCTTTAGTGCATCATATCAAGAGACACATATATTCCCCATTTTTGAGATGAGAATGCTGAGGCTCAGAAAGTCTAAGTCACTTGCTTGAGGTCTCATCACCAGTAGTGTACTGTCTCATGTACTGAAGCCTATCTGACCCTAGTAAACTCCCTGTCTACCACCATGACTGCGGGCTGAGTTTCGGACTCAAGACTACGCTGCAGGCAGTGGGGATCAGTCAAAGGTTTTTAGTTGCTTTTGTGTCAGATCCAACATGGCCAAGAATAGAAGTCACAAAGTGGTGGTCTATTGGCCAAATTTGGCCCGCCATTGAGTTGTGTTTTTTTTTGGCCCATATATACAAATTTTGAAGCAACAGCTAAAATTTAAAATTAGGTTATAACACATAAAGATGCAGGTTTCTGGCTTCTCTTGTAAATTTTCAGATGTGGCACCAATGACCCTGCAGGCCTTCTCGTCAAAGTTGGCTAGAGCTGAGTAGAGATAACCTCTTTAGCTGGTGGGGGCATTCCAGCTGGCCAGAGAGTCCCCAAACCTTGTGTCCTGACACTAAAGCCAGATGTCACTGTTATTTATCTTCCACTCAGATTGTTTCATGCATTTACTCTGCTGTCTGGCACCTTTGATGCTCTGAGACCAGCAGCTTAGCTCAGAGACATCTTCTCCCTAGTGATTATTGAGGTGTAATATCACCAGCATCATTAATTCTGATGTTTGCTGAAGTATGCTTCTGATGGGATTGAGCAGGAATATTGAGAAAAATCTTTTACCAATATGAAGAAAAAATGGAGGATGAACATTTTGTGATCTTTTTCTGGACTGCTTGGCCCTCTGAACTTTAAATTTCCCAAACTTGTCCCCATATTCCCAGTTTTTTGAGATTCTGAATCTTGAAATCTTTACATATTGTTTTACTCTATCTTTCCCTTGGAAACAATTCTTGAATAACTAGGTGGGCAAGGTAATCCAAATATCCTTGCACAGAGAAAATAATTCTTTCTAGACATATTATAAATAATTAAGGTCATGTGAGACTGCTTTTCTGAAAATAACTGTGCTTGTGTTTTGTCATATACCATTCATTCTTCACAGTGATATTAATCTCAGAAGCAGTAACCTTTTTTTTTTTTAAAAGGAGGGCACAGCTCACAGTGGCCCATGCAGGGATTGAACCGGCAACTTTGGTGTTATTAGCACCAAGCTCTAACCAACTGAGCTAACCGGCCACTCCCAGAAGCAGTATTCTTATTTGGGTGACACCAGCAAGCATTACTCACAGGAGTTGCCTATGCTCACTAGTCTATTTGTGTGGGGGCAGAGCCCCAGAAAGTAGTTTACAGGCTCTCGGCCTCACGTGGAAAGGTGCTGGCTCAGATGGTGGATGGCTGTCAGCTGTGGCTGATTGGCCGTCGGCTGTGGCTGGTTAGCCGATTGGCCGCTGGTATAACTGCTGTGGCTATAGAGGAGAGCCGAGGACTGCTGAGGACTGCCGAGGATTGCCGAGGAGCCGAGAAGAGCGGAAGAGAGTAGAGGAACAGAGTCGAGGAGAGTGGAGGAGAGTCTGTCGGTCGGTTGGCGGAAAGGCGGACGGCAGGTCGTGCGTCCGGTGGGCCCAGCCTCCAGTGAGACCATAGTGGTATGACTCCCCTACCTATGGCTCCGTGGGTGTTCCTTTTTGGCCTCACCATGTCCTGCGTTCTTGTGTGGGGAGCGGGAGCAGAGACCCCACAGGCCGCCCCGCCTGAAAAATGGCGCAGCGAGCAGGGTCTCCCGCACGACAATTTGGTAACCAGGTAATCATTCTTTCCGCAAGACAGGGAAGGGCAATATTCTATTGTAGGGATCATTGTCCTTTTGTTTGGTGGGGTTTGTGAGCAGGCCTTTCTAGGTCTGTGGTCCCCTGGCCTGAGTTTTGTGGTCCTACAGGAAATACAGTGGGTGGATGGAAGAACCCAGGAGGTCAGGCTGAGTTATACCACAGTTAGAGACTGGAAGTGAAGGAAAGGGCTTGACCTCAGCATAAGGAGAGTTAGTCTGCTAGGCCAGTGATTCTCAGACTGGGCTAATCATCAAAGTCACCCATAGATTCCATCCAGAATCAGATTATCTAGGAGAACTGAAGGAGTGGTAGCTGGGAATCTCTCTATGTATTTAAAGTTCCCTTCAGATGATTCTGATGTGCAACCAGGCTTTGGAACCATGCTTTCTAACCTCCTTTATACTTGATGATAAGTGTGAGCAACCTTGGAATCATAGGTACATAAGAAGCAGTCGTGATTGGATAGAACAATGTGACTCCATGTATGTGCTACCTGGGGCTCAGATTGGAGGAAGAGAGCAAGGGCTTCTGGGTTGCTTTTAGATGCCAAAATTCTAAATTGGATTTTATGAATATTGAAAAATCAAATTGTTATAATACTAATAGTAGTAGTAGAAGTAGGCATTGGCATAGGAAACTAGTACATATAGTTGTGTTATATAGTAAGAATGTATTGATATAGCTTTTATTGCGATCATAAATCACCTCCATCTTGTCAAATCCAATGGGCAAGTCCCTGTCCTTGTCTAATTTGAATCCCGTAACATTTCACATAGATGACCACTGCCTACTCCCAAAACCTCTTCTTCTCTTTGCTTCTATGACATCACATTTTTTGGTTGGGTTTTTTCTTTTAAATTTTTCCTACTCACGCTCTTCCTCCTCTGTTCAACCTCTGAGTCAAGGATTTTGCCTTGTGCCATTTTCTCTTCATTGTCTGTACAACCTTGGTAAGTGATCTTATTCAGACCCATGCTTTAAATACCGTCTATATACTGAATATTTTTAAATATGTGCATATCTCCAGGCCTGACCTATTCCCTGCATTTGAACTTGCATGGCCAACATTCTTTTTTTTTTTTTTTTTCATTTTAATTAATTAATTAATTTATTTTTAATTAGTTTCAGGTGCACAAGACAAAGCAAAACTTAGATGTTTATCATTTATATCCCTCACACTGTGTGAACCCCCCTCCCCCCATCCACTATCCCTCTGTACGTTCCCCAAATTAATTTTCAAACCCCCATGACCATCTTGTGGTTACCGGCTATTTTTCAAAACCTCTCACCTTCCCCTTATCCCCACCCCCCCGCCCCTCTAGCAACCCTCTGGAAACAACCGAAATGCCCATCAGTAGATGACTGGATTAAGAAACTGTGGTACATTTATATAATGGAGTATTACGCAGCCATAAAGAAGAAAGAAATCTTACCATTTGCACCAACATTCTTTTTAATACCTTCACTTGAATGTCTAATGAGCCCTTGAACACCTGCTCCTTCCTCATCTTCCCCATCTTAATTAATGGTACCATCACCTCCAGATGCTCAGGCCAGAACCCTGAGAGTCATCCTTGACTCTTTCCTTTCCCTCATCGCATCCATCTGATCTCTCAACCAAACTTGTCATCTCTACCTCCAAAACACATCTGGATTTCCACTGCCTCCTATGATCATCATTTGTATAACCTTGGTACAGGCCAAAGTTTTTTCTACATTATTTTCTACAGCCTAATCTCCATACTGTGGCCAAAGAGAAAATGTTTAAATGTAAATGAGATAATTTCTTATCCTCCAAATGGATTCCCTTTACAATTAGAAGAAAATTCAAGCTCCTTACAATGGGCCTCACCCATAGCATCTGTGATTCCCAACCATACCTGCCCATTAGAATCACCTGTAGGTGAATTAAAGTAAATAAGTAAAACCATTCCCAACCCCACACCAGAACAATTAAATCAGAATTTCTGAGGTTGGGTTCCTAAGATTGGTTTGAAGACTCTCAGGTGATTCTAATGTGCAGTCATGTTTGAGAACCACTGCTCTCCGTGCTGTGGCCTCAGCCTACCTCTCCCACCTGATCTCCCACACTCCATCCACACCAGCCTCCTTGTAATCCCTCACTTTGCTGTACTTGTCACTGCTGCCAAGATCTTTGCAGGACTGGCTTCTGTTCATCTTGAAGGCTCAATTGAAATGTTACCTTTCCAAGGAAGCCCTCTTATCACCCTGAATTAGAACACTGTTCTTGTCATTCACTATCCTAGGGGTTCTCAAACTTGAGTGTGCATCAGAAGAAGTTCAAATTAAAACATAGTACTCGGTCCACCTCCAGAGTCCCTAATTCAGTAGGTCAAGGGTGGGGCCTGAGGATTTGCATTTCTAATGAACTCCCATGTGATGTTGATGGTACTGGTCTGAGGTCCACACTTTGAGAACCACTGCTCTATTCCATTACCTAGTTTTATCTTTCTCATGACACTTATGACAATTAAAAATTTTGTTGGATTATTTACATATTTATACCTGCCTACTCCCACCCCCAATTAAATGTAAGCTCCATAAGTACATGGGACTTTCTTGCCCAACACAGTATTCATAGCTCTGGAATAGTGCCTGGCACGAGGGGAAAAGGCTGGGGACGCTGCCTTAAAGTATTTCATGGGAAATATAAAAATATAGTAGGTATTTAGTACCCTAAAGAGTTTCCTTAGAAGTTACCTGGGACTGGTGGGGGCGTGGTCTAGAACCTGATTCTTCATGGTAAGCTGGAATTTCCAGGGGACTCTCTGAGAAGCGAAGATCTTTCAATGTTTTAGGTTCAGTTCTTTCACCTACCTCAAGGTCTACAATTACATGAAAAACATTATTTTTTGAACATCTGTAATTATATATATAATCATGCAAATACATCTTCATAGTTGGAAACCTTTAAATAAGGGACCACTGTCATTACATTCTTTCTCTAAAACAGCAATTATATAAAGAAGCCCCCACTCAGTTGAATTAGCACCGAGAAAGAAAAATTAACCTTGGCAGAAAATTAAAATCTGCCCTGCTACATTCCACATTTCATATCAGTCTGGTAAAATAGGTTAAGTCCAACTGCAAGGTTATCAGGAAATATTATTTCTCCCCAGGACACATTGCAGCAGTAAAATGTCATAACAGTACCCACCCACCCCACACCCTCTTTGAGTGACTATTGTTTCTTACTTGCCAAAAAACCTTATTCTCTAAAATCAGATTTTCAGTCACTTCGCTGTTTGAAATCATATCAGTAAGAACGAAACATCTGACTCTTGCCCGAGGACCTGAGTCACTTTGACACCGAGAAACAGCCTCAATTTCCAACCCTTCTACAGAGCTTCAGAGAAGGCTTTCTGAGTACAACAGTCACATACATCTTCATAGTTTCCAAGGTAACAGAACCCTAGTTCCTTCCCAGTCCATACCTGATGGTGACTACTTGCTATGCCCTGAGCCTATCAAAACTCTTTCGTTTACATTTCACCCAAAGTCCACCCTTTCACTAAACCCTGTAACTTTATCTTTCCCTTTGTTTGGTGAGAGGCTTCATGGGTCCTCAGGTATATAGTCTCTCTCCTCTGCTGCAGTGAGTTGATAAACCTGACTTTGTTGGACTGCTTGATTAGATGGTCGTAAGCTGTTAGCTAAAATAATTAAAAAACTCAAATATCTTAATCCTACCCTTCTGCAGACAGGAAAACAGCAGTGAACCTGTTTGGGGGTTTAGAATACTAAATCTTATCTGCATTCTCTCATGTCATACCTGGAAACTTTCTAAGGTTAACATTCCAACCCAGTTTATTTTCAGCATTCTTAGATTTCTTCCTTAGTTTTGATCCAACAAATCCATTTTTCAAATCCTAGGAATGAAGAGACTGCATGTCAATCACTTGATTATGCCCATGTAGCATATGAACATTGAAAGTTACATGGTAGAGGCAGTGTCATAGCATGTACTTCTTACTTGAAAGGATTTACAGTAGTTTCTACAAAGGCACCACTGTCTCACCTTCCTCTGGAAACATGGCTTTGCATCTGGGCTGCTTGGTTGGCAGCATGTCTAGTTAGTAGGCCCCACCAGGTCAAGCAGCCAAAACAAGACACAGGTAGCAACACATGTAGGCAGGATGTTGGCATCATGGGAGACTGAGTAATAACAGAGGGACCACCAGATCCAGGGGGCAAAGACAGGGTGGACTCAGGCAAAGACAGGACTTAAGTACACTACTTGCCCACATAGTCCTTAAACACTCTTGTCTCAGACTTTCTTCTCCATGGACTCAGTCCCATATGTCTGATTAAGCCTGAGTACCCACTGATACATGTAAGGCTCAGTCTCTGCCTAGTATCTTTCCCTCTGTTTGGTGACAGGCCTCATGGGCCCTCATCATACTGGAGACCTGCATCATGCCTGCATTTACTTCTTTGGTGCTACAGCCTCCTCTCTGGCCTCTCGTCCACTGTTGGGCTGAAGGGACTCCCAAAAAATCTTCCCTTGTCATTCCCAACAAGACCCCCATGACTGAGACTTTTTGGTTGATTGCTTTACCATGGGTTGGCCCATCCTCTGGCCCATGAATCTATCTCACTGATGCCCACAACCCAGTGATCGAAGTTTCAAATATCCTTTTTAAATAGGTCTAGTTCACTCTCCAAAGATGTGAGGCTTTGCAGGTATTTTGGGATGAAGATTTCAACATAACAGAAGGTTATGTCCACTGATATGTTCTACCAGTCTGGTACATCTATTCAACAAATATACACACACTACCCTCTCCTACCTGCCCCTGTACAAGGCATCGAGTATGGCAGACCTGTTCTCTGCCACCTTGGAGCTTATAGTGCAACGGGAAGATAGACAAGGAGCAAAGTAATCAAATATTCAAAGCATTTTATAAAAGGGGAAGGCCTGGGTGCTAGGGGAGCAGTGATACAACACAGAAAACAGTTTAGTTGGGCTGGAGTATATACAGGGGGGTCACAAAGCAAGAAAGGATGACTGAGGACAAAAACTGATCCCTTGGGATGCCAAGCTAAAGGTTTCTGTTTACTCAGCAGGTAAGGGGGAGTCATTGAGGACACTGGAGTATGGGCAATGATGATGGGTAGAAATATCTAATGTGCAGGGTGGAAGAAAGAATGACCAAAGAGGGTATAAGTCCACAAAGATACTTCGCAGGGTTGATAATGATCTCATTGTAAGAACCTGACTGTGGTTAGAATGGCTGTGATGATGAAATGAAAGGGAAAATGTGGCGGCTGAGAGCCTGGAAACTGCTTTCTGGGACTCTGTCCCTGCAGTGGTCACTGAGAAAGAAGGAACCAATAATGTGGTGACTACCTGAATGTAGTACAGTTTAATTACTTGCCTGCTTTGAAGAATCTTTGAGAACATCTTCAACACTGTCTTCCGAAGAGACTGTATTTGGTGGTTCATAGTCCACCTGAAACACCTTTGTTACAATGCCACTCTGTCTGCAGTCTCTGAAATATTTTTAAAAAGAAAAAGTCTGTGTATTACAAAAAGATTCCCAAAAAGGTGACTAGCAATTAAGATAACTTTATTAAAGTCCCTCAGTCTAGCTACTAAATTTATTACATTTTAAATTGGAGAAATCAAAATACAAGTTCTATAGTCTTTCCTTACCTTCTTCTCATTTGGGTTATTTATTGCTTTGTAACAAACCACTCCAAAATGTACTGTCTTAAAACACAAATCTGTGGTTAACCAGGCTCAGCTGGGTAGTTCTCATCTGTGGTCTCTCATGTGGCTGGGTCTGGAGTCACCTGAAAGATCGACTTTGCTGGATGTCCAAAATGTTTTCTTCCCTCATATTCAGAACCTAGGATGGGGTCTCTCAGTCTCTCTGTCTCTGTCTCTCCACATGGTTAGCTTGCATACACAAGTCTCAGGGAAGTCAGACTTCCTACATGGTGGCTGGCTTTGCCCAGTGTTTGTTTCAAGCGACCAGAGCAAAAACTGCAACATTTTGTGAGTGATCCAGCCATTGCATCATTTCTGAAGCATTCTATTAGTTAAAAGTCATAGGGCCAGCCCAGATTCAGCTGGGGAGGCCACACTAGGAGGCATGGTTCATTGGGGGGGCATTTTTGGAGACTGTCTGCGACACTCACCATAAAGATTTCATATCGTAAGTCTCAAACTAATCTAAAATAAAGAATGGGGGTTACTTATATATATCATTACCACAGCTGTAGGTAGCATAATGTATGATGCTCTGGTAGATTTTAACTATTATTCCTCAAATACTAGCATGTTTTCAACTTATTCATAATATTTCACAATTAATCTTGTTCCTCTCTTACGCAAAAGAAGTTTCATGAGAAAGCAACATAGAGGCACTCATAACTGAAAACTGGTGGTGATTTATTCTCAGCACCAGCAGCTCACCTATACTCCTTATTTTTTTAAACAGCTTTATTCAGGTGTAATTTAAAGGACATAAAATGCACCTATTTTGAATATATAATCTGATAATATTTAGTAAACTTAATAAATTGTGCAATTATAACAATCCAGTTTTAAAATACTTCCATCACCCAAAAGAATTCCTTGTGCCTGTTTGTTGTAGGCACTCCGTGCTACTACCTACTATTCTAGGCAATCATTGATCTGCTGCCTGTATCTACAGTCTTGCCTTTCTAGAAACTTAAAATAAATGTAATAATACAAATATAGTCTTACATGTCTTATTTCTTTTGCTTATTTTTTTTTTGAGGCTCATCCATGTCATTACATAGATGTATCAGTATCAGCAGTTTGTTCATTTTTATTGCTGAGTAATATTCCATTTTATGGATTTAACACAGTTTGTTTATCCATTCCCTAGTTAATGGTCATTTGAATTATTTCCTGTTTTGAGCTATTATGAAAAATGCTGCTATGAACATTCACATATAAGTCTTCATATGGACATGTTTTCATTTCTTTTGGATATACACCTAAGAATGGAATTGCTGGGTCATACGGTAAATATAAGTTTAACTTTTTTAGAAACTCCTAAATTGTGGCTGTTCCATTCTACATTCCCACCACCATTTTCTGAGGATTCCAGTTTCTCTACATACTTGCCAACACTTGATATTCTCAGCCTTTTTTCATCACTTGTACTATTGGATCGTGTCCTCTGTAAATATTTGCTTGCATATGCCCCTTGTGTATTAGGATATAGGCTTGGCTGTTGTAACACAGAACCAAAACAATAGTGGCTTAAACAAGATAGAAGCAACAAGGTGTAATCAGCCCAGAGCTGGTATGATGCCATGGTGATGGGGGTGTGGTGACAAATTTCTACCTTGTTGCTCCACCATCTCTAGGTCATTGCACTTGTCTTCACGATCTAACATAGGTGACCACCACATTCACATTCCAGCCAATAGGAAGCAGGGCCCACTCCTTCCTGCTGTCACATACTTCAGAAGTCACACACATCACTTCCGTAAATGTCCCACTGACCACAATTTGATGACATGGCTCTTGCTAGCTGCAAGGAGAATTGGGAAATATCTTTCTTCTGGGCAACCATGTGTCTTGCTAAAAATCATGGGCCCTATTATTATAAAAGGGAAACACAGATATCGGGGGACAGCCAGCAGCTGTCTTTGCCACATCATCATGACTGCACTTGCTGTATTTATTTGATTATGTTTAACTGTCACTCCCACTAATTTGTGTTGAAAGCTCACAGCTGGAACACAGGTGATTCTGTTTGATCTGTCAAGGTACTTCATATTTTTTACATTTTCAGTTGACTTCTTCCTTCAGTGTTCTTTGCTTTGTTCTTACTGATTTTCATATTGGTATTTGATACATTTTACCTACTTCATTAGCATTTCTTTTGAAATTTCTCAGATTTCTTACATGCTAGCTTTTTATATTTCTTAAAATTTTTGAGCCTTTTAGTAAGTGTTCAAACTTAAAATTCTTAAAGTAAATATTCAGACATGCATAACCATCAATTCTAAAACAGTTTAGAAATGTTTTACATTAAATAATATGAGTTTTAAACCACATTTTAAAAAACTTTCTCAGAAATACACAGTTTATAAAAACAACCATTACCTATCAGTAAGTGACAATATTTAAGAAATAATATGCTTGGCTTTCTGTGATCAGTGGATACTTGCATATTCACTGGCTAGAGTGACTTAAGGATGGCTCAACTGTGGGGAAACTTGTTTTGTTTTGTTCTTAGTAACAAAACCAGATTTACAGACACATGAATCTGGATGCAGGCAGAGATGATCTTTGAGATGAACCACTTGCTGATTCATTCACCTCAACATATGAATGTTCATCTTTGGTCCCAGGTCTATCATCCAAGATACAGTCGTCCTCTTTATTAACACACTTCCTGGACATCACAAACATTGCCATCCAGGGATCATTCAAACCCTGCATAATCTCAGGGCTCCCTGAAGTGCACTTACAGCCCCACCATCACACTGAATAGAAGCATGGTTCCCATCCACTTACTCTATCTCTTTAAGGTCTAGGTTGTCTCCACCACAGCTGGCCCTTTCCTTGGTGACCCAGGCAGACTTTACCTGTGTACTTTGTTCCCCCCAAATAGAGCCCAGAAACTAGCTTAAACTGCCTGCTAAGTAGAAGGATTTCCTGATTGTAATCCCAAAGAAGGATTAAGTTTCGGGTTGGAGCTAAAAATCCTACTCAGAGCCCAAATCGCATTTGAGTAAACATAAATTTTTGTCAGAGTTAGGATCAGAGACCTTAAATATGTATCTTTAAGAATACCAATATAAGGTACACTCAACATAAAAAAATACATATAGCTCTAGCCCCACAGAGTATTATCCCCTCAAGAAAACACCAGAATTACTTGAATAGTTGCAAGGGAGGTATGAAAGTGGATCTGTAACAATTCTGCAACTTGGTTTAGATCAGATTTCCTCAACCCATTGAAAACTATTCTAAGTTTGGGCTAGATAACTCTTTGTTATGGGGGGTATCCTGTGCACTGACTGTAAAATGTTTAGCAACATACCTGGCCTTTACCCAGTAGTTGCCACTAGCACACTCCCACGTCCAGTTGTGGAAACCAAATATGTTTCCAGACATTATTAAAGTCCCCTTAGGGCCAAAATTATGCCCAGTTGAGAACCTCTGGTTTGGGAACCTGAAGGAGTTGATTGCAAACCATTTATTCAGCAGGCATGCACTTTTCAAATACGAAACATGCCTTTTGAATTGGGTCACACAACAGCAATTTTTCAGTCCTTTGTTAGAAATCTGGATAACAATCAGTAACAGCTACTACATGTGCAATGCCAATTTATACTAAGTAGATTACGTCTGATCTTCACAATGGCTGTCAAGTAAATTCTATTAACCTTATTTAACAAATGATGAAACTAAGACTCAGAAGAACACATAACCTAATCAGCGCCACACAAAGAGTGAGTGATAGAACTGGGATTAAAATCCATATCCGCAGGTCAAAAAATTTCATCTTCTTTCCCACACTCCAAGCTACCGCTCTCAAAGCAGTTATCTTCTTGCCTTTGTTGCTGCCTGTGGAGATGACATTCTGGATCTTTCCTCGATACAAACACAATATTTTAGGGTACATTATATATTCCAAAGGGCTGCAAATTGATGCTCTGGTAACCTGCTGATAAGTTAACTTTATTCTCCATTGTTACAAAACTGGGGAGTCCCTCATGGTTCTGTTAATGAAAAACGATTGTTCTCAACTAACCCAACTACCTACTTTCGGTTCAAGGCAGCTTTTACCTCAGTTGCCTCGATTTACCTTGACTGTCATATAAGGTCATTGACAAAAACGGAGAACCATGCAAGTTCATTGCCAAAACACTACAAAATTGTGATATCAGAGATAAGAAGTTCCTGACCACAAAGGTAGTTTTTAAAGAAGGCAGATGTCAGAAACCTGACAACAGGCCCCTGCCCACTATTGCTGAGATGTTTCTGAGTTTCTGGCCCCTTCTGTCCACCTGTGTTCTTTACTGACCATTCTCTGATGTGAAATTCATGTATATATGGGCATATGAAAGCACATATATGACAATGCCCTTATTCCTTTCCTTTCATTCTAGAATATTACACTTTAATAAAAATGTATTTCAAAAAGGTTGTATTGGTCAAATTTCTCTAAATGGAAACCTATTTTTTCCTATTAGCTTGTCAGTTATTATCCTTGGCTGCTTATTGGAATCACCTGGAAACTTTAAAAATACTGATGCCTGGGTCCCACCTCAAAAGATTGTTATGTAGCTGGTTTTGTGTATGGCCTGGGCCTGGAGATTCTAATGCACGCCTGTGGCAAATTGTTAGAATAACAGTCCATGTCTCATGCCTCCAGGTAGCCACACCCTTGTGCCCTTGTAGAATCTCCTCCCACATTGACTTTGCGTGTTGCCATATGGCTTGCTTTGGCCAATGAAACATTAACAAATACGACATAAGCAGAGACCAGAAAAATATCTGTGTCTGAGCTTGACCTTTCTTACTGCTTTTGGAAGTGAGACAACATGTGAAAAAAACAGCCTAGCCTGCTGAAGACACAAGGATCAGCCAACACCCAGCACCAACCACCAGAAATGTAAGTCAAGTTTTCTTCGACCATCCAGCTCAAGGGGGTCAAAAAGTGACTGCAGCCACCCACGTCAGTGATCTCAGGCAATACCAGCAAAAAAAACTGGTTTCTGGCCCTTTCTGTCCACCTGTGTTCTTTACTGACCGTTCTCTGATGTGAAATTCATATATCACTCAATACACAGCAAATTGCTGACCCACAGATTAATGAGCAAATAAAATGACTGTTCTTTTAAAACACTAAGTTTCAGAGTGGTTTATTATGCAGCAATAGCTAACCGATTTAGCAACCAAGGTTGAGAGGCACTGGTTATATAATGTGGGAGTTCTTTTACTCTATTTATTATTTATTTGTTGATTTATTTCTTTATTACAAAAGTAATGCTCGTAGTTAAATTTTGGAAGCTACAAAAATTATCAAGAAAAAAACATGACTGTATCACCAGACGCAATGACTGCTGAAGTTTGGCATGTTTCCTTCTGGGTTTTTTTTCTATGCATTTTCAAACAGTGTCAAAATAAAATAGTGTTATTTTTATCCTAATATTTTTCACTTACTATATCATAAATATTTTCCTATTATCATTAAAAATTTCATGACCATGATATTTCCTCTTAATATGTTAACAATGACCTTTAATAATTAACAATATCATTTAAAGTTATTTGTCTCTTTATTAAGAAACTAATTACCTTTAGTACTTAGAAACAGACTTGAATGAAGCAGTATAATTTCCATAAAGAACTACTTTATTGCAAATGTATACAAGCACTAATTTTTCTGTGTTGAAAACTCAACACTTTTTTGTATAAATACTTTTCTTAAGCTCAACACACTTGAAATACTAGCAGTGCTTTCAGAATAGACACTTAGTGGGCACAGAGCAAGATGGTGAGAACCATAATGAATCACCTTATTTTTAGACTCTTTGGAAGCTTCATTAATTCCTTGAAACTACACAATATGCCATTATATAACTACTTCATTTTACTACTACTACCTGCAGCTTCTAAATGGGCCTTTACAGCATTAGTACTATTTAGCTTGTTATTTTTAATGATAATTGAGATGACTTGTTTTGATAGAAGTGGTCTGGCAAGTGGGAAAAGCTGCAAATGTCAATATTTAATAAAGAAGAATAATGTGTATTGGGGATTGTGTTCTTTCATTTTCACTTTGTTCTTTTTTTTTTTTAAATTTTCAAATGCCCGAAAAATTTTCTTTGGTGCAGAATTTATAGCTCTCCTCAAAAAACCATGCAGTGGTTCAGCAACCGGGGGAGCCTGGCAAATCTTTTTTGAAGTACGTACCTGGGCCAGCCAGGTATTGGTTTGGGGCTTAAGTGTTCCAAAAATGTGGCCAAACCTGTCTTGCTGCACAAAACAATTTCCCAATCACAGACTTCCAAAGCATTTGAGTTTTTTCTCTATAACAGAAGGTGACGGTTTCCAAATTAAGATGTGTTTCCATATATGAAAATTGGAAAAAGTCATTGAGTAGGAAAGAAAGAATAAAGAAAGGAATAAAGTAACTAATGTACAACAAATTGAAGTGACAGTAGCTTTGAAGGCCTATTAAGTCAATACAAAATAAAATAGAGAATGACTATGGTAGTTGTACCGTGTCCTAGGGAGTAAAAGAACCATCAATTAAAAACGGACTTTTCTTCAGAGCCAGACGAATCTCTTCAGAGGTCCCAAACCCTGAAAAAGTTCTCAAAATCCCAATGTGGAATTCAAAATATAAATAGCATTAATATACATAGCACTTTATTGAGCTATAATCTTATGATTTGTGCACTTAACAGTATACCTCAATAGAAGACAGAAAACAAAAGTTACAGATATATGCTGAAATTAAAATAACTTTCTTTAGTGCCATTCTAGTTCAACACTGATTCTCACAGGAAGAAATAAATAAAATTAAAACATAGTATCATTATATTATAAATTATTTTAATCACCATGCTCTTAACTTACTTAGAGACTGCAATAGCTTTAACTTGTATTTTTCCATCAGGTAGAGTAATAGGCTTCGTATACTTAAATGTATTATTTTCACCATAATGAATTCTCTTTAGAAATTCAGGCTTGCTGCCATCCAGGGTATAATATATGTTGACATCTGGGGTATCTGAAAAACCCAAAACAGGATAGCTGGCATTACCACTAAAGTAATAAGTCCCTGAATAAGGCCTATGGGTCAGTTATTTAATGAGAGTTTTTTTTATATATGGTAGAAATGAGTAACAATAACAACAATTGACTTCTTCCTCTATGCAAGGCACTGTGCCTCACATGAATAAGCTCATTTCATCTGTAAAACACTATAAGATAGGTCCTCTTTTATACCCACTTTATAGATGAGGAAACAGAGTCCCGGAGAGGTTAAGAAATTTGTCAAATAACAGAATTGTGGTTTGACTTCTGCTGGATCCATAGCCCATGCTCTTGAACCACTATGTTATTCTGCCTTTCTAATAGGGCATTGATAAAAATAGAGTAGGGGTCTATTTCAAAAGTAGAACACCTCTTTAGAAAGCAGAAGCTAAGTTTTCATTTTTGGAGCATTGCTTAAGAAATGCTTTTATTATATTTTATTTTGACTTGGTAAATGATTCATCCCTACACTTCTTAGAAAAATTGTAAAGGTAATAAATTCATATGATTCAAGGCTCGAAAGGTAAAAAAAAAAAGATATATAATTAAACTTCTCCCTCTGGCTCCTGACCTCAGCTGCCCAAAGGCAATCAATGGTATCTTGAGTATCCTTCCAAATATATTTTATATCCATACAGGCATATATGTCCATATTATTTCCCCCATTCTTTTTATACAAATGGTGGCATACCATACCCTGTTCCACACATTTTTTTTTTATTAACAACATGGATTTTATTCTATATTTATACATAAAGAGCATCCTCATTCTGTGTTATGGCTGAATTGTATTCTCTCTTTATGTAGATTTAACCTATTCCCTACAGACGGACATTTAAATGTTTTCCTTTTCTGTTTCTTTCATTTTTTTTCTTTGCCATTACAAGCATTATAATGAATAAACTTGCAAAGAGTTATTTTTATAAGTACATCTGTAAAATATGTAGAATTAGTACTGTTGAGTTAAAGATATGTGTATTGGTAATTCTGGTTAATATTGCCAAACTTCCCTCCATGGATGCTGAAACAATTTACACTGCTACTAGCAATGCATAAAAGTGCCTGTTTACCGACAATCTCACCCATTACCGTGTGTTATCAATTTTTCTTTTGTTTTTGCCAATCTCCTATGTTAAAAAAAGAAGTATCTTGCAGTTTTAACTAACATTTCTTACATTTTGAGTGATTCATTCATTCCTTCAACAAATATTTACCAAGTACATATTGTGTGCCAGATACTGTTGTAGGCACGGGGAATACACCAGTAACTCCTTGTTCTAATGGAGCTTCTGTTTTAGGAAGGACATACAAACAGTAAACAAACAAAAATTATATATTATCTGTTGAGTTGGTGATTAAATGCAATGGAGTGAAGAAAGCAAGGGATAAGGTCTGCTCAGCAAGCACATAAAGGGGTAAGTAGAACTGTATTCTCATATGATTAAAAGACATTTATATTTCCTTTCCTATAAAATGTCCTTTCACATCCTTGGTCCATTTTTCTATTGGGTTATTATTCTGTTTGTCACTGAATTGTAGAACCTCTTATTTATTAGACATTTTAAATATTGAAGAATTTGAATACCCTATCATTCACATCATCATTTGTCAATAACCACCCAATGTCTAAGAGTCATGGGCAAATATGTTAAAATTTGTATTTTGCTCTGAGAATTTTAAAAAATATTAACTTTTAAGATAAAGGAGACAGGGTATAATGTAATATATTCTTACTTTGAACTCTCAGTCTAGGAAGCATAGTGGTTGTAACATAACTAGAGATAAATAACTTTTACACATATCAGTTATTAAAGTATATAACTGGAATCTCAAAGTCTGTTTTAAACAAGTATTTATTCATGCTTTATCTATAAAACTTTCCTTCCTTCTTATGTTATGTATAAGTACATAAATGTGTGTGTATACACACACACACACACACACACACACACACACACACACTTCTGGCATTAGGGAATACATTTGCTGATTTATTTCTGTCATTACAGAAATAAATTTTGTCATTACTATATGCTAGATCCTGTGTACCTCACATCAACTCATTTAATCCTCACAATGGTTCTAAATAGTGGATATTATCACTAACTTACAATGAGGAAACTGAGACTCAGAAAGGCTAAGTAATGTACCAAAGATCACCAGAAGTTGTCAAAGCCAGGATTCATTCTCCAACCTGTCTGACTGGAAAGCCTGTATTAGTACATCAAATTTATTATCCCAGCAAAATAATGAGCATCCTGGGAATGTTTGGGATGGCACCAGGCATCCTACCTTGGTGAAGGTGAGTCAAGGCATTGCTGCAACTATGGACCTATACAAATGAAAAGGTGATCAAAGCTAATTGTTTCACTCTAAATACACACCAGTCTACAAACCACCAAGTAACACTGTTTCAAATTTTGGAAGTTTTAAAAACTTCCAAAGGTCCTGATTATAGAAAACACGCAAAGAGGTAAATCAACAACCAGATGAACATAAAGAGTATGGCAATATTATTTTAAACGATTTCGAGTACTTTTGATTCTTACCTGATTTCATTTCCAAAAGTGTATTGTTATCAATTTCATGGTTGGCTTTTCCAGGCTGAGGCACTCGCAGTGGTATGATCTGAGGAACACACACTGAACCAGCAGTCATTTTCCCTGCTTATATTTTTAAAAAGTGTATGAAAATAAATTCCAATGGCCACCTATATTTCAACACAAAAGCTGAAGAGAAACACCTTGTTTACAAAAATATAGTAAAACTAGAAAAAGCTAAAGAGAATACTGTTAATATATCACCTACAAATATTATTCAATTTTTAATTGAAATAATTGTTGTTTCAGCTGTATTTTTGCTGTTGAGATTGTGTGTGTGGTTTTGATTACCTAAATACTTACTTCTGTGAAAAGAGCATGGATGAATGGGATGGGGGAATGGAATTATTTTAAATGGCCAAATTAAATGAATGTATTAGAACAGAGACCTTCACTAATGACCTGATCAGAGCTTCCTCTGGATCATTATTATTACACTTTCCTGACTCTTATTCATCTCCCACCTCTCTTGGCTTCAGGGCAAGTCATCACACAGGAAAAACAGAAGTAACTCTGTATGTACCCTGTTTTCCCGAAAATAAGACCTAGCCGGACCATCAGCTCTAACGCATCTTTTGGAGCAAAAAATAGCATAAGACCCAATATTATACTATATAATACTATATATTAAGTTATATTATATCATATTATATTATATATAAGGTATTATATTATATAAGACCCAGTCTTATAGTAAAATAAGACTGGGTCTTATACTAATTTTTGCTCCAAAAGACTCATTAGAGCTGGTCCGGCTAGGTCTTATTTTCAGGGAAACACAGTAGCATGTAGTATGTTCATTTAGAGCCAACTCCTTTGAGAAAGCTCCAGGTTCAGGGTCCTTCCGTTGTAGCCAAGTACTTACATTTGTTACCTGCAAAGAAACTTTAGAAGGATGGCAGATTATCACACCTCAGCAGAAAGTAAGTTGGTACCAACATCAACAGTGAGCAACAGATACAAAAGTCTCCCACTCCATCTACTATATTTATAAACAATTAAGTATGACTATGGAGATCTTACTGATCTTTTTACTGAGAGGTGTCATAATTTTTAATACCTAAAAGATTCAGAGGGAAAAAAATAACCCTCACCTTAATACAGCAACCATTGACATCTCTGAATAGCCTTTTCAAATTATGAATACATGTCTTGCTCATTTATAATCTATATATTCATTCATTTTTAGTCTAGTTATTGCACCCTCGCTCTATTATTATTATTTGCAATTTTTCTGTTATTTACAATTTTCCACCTACTCATATAATCTTATTTATCAATTTGTGGTTGGGCATTTAACATATTACTAGTTTCTTTTTAGTTTTGGTTGTTACAATTCTAAATAATGATGCGCTTGTGGTGTGAGTTTTGTCGCAGGCTGTATTCCCAAAACTGGGATAACTAAATTTAAGGAGTGATCTTAATGCCTGGTTATATAGCTCCAGGTCAGAGGCCAAGAATTTGAACTGCAAATACTGGTGGAGCACTAGCCCC
Organism: Rhinolophus sinicus; assembly: GCF_036562045.2. Lineage (NCBI taxonomy): Eukaryota > Metazoa > Chordata > Mammalia > Chiroptera > Rhinolophidae > Rhinolophus > Rhinolophus sinicus. Next base: position 55,394,374 of record NC_133762.1, read on the forward strand.
TACAGAAGGGTGGCTGGTTTAGGGAGGCTTGTCAGTCCTCACTTTCCATTTATGTGAGAGGCAGTTAAAGTAAAAATAGTTCAAAATCAGTTCAAAATAAAAATAGTTGAGGAGGAAGTAATTCGCGCGCGGCAACTAGGAGCTGCCCTTGTGAGGCTGGGACGGCGAATGCGCCCCAAGCGAAGAGAATCAAGAAGGAGACCAATCCGCTAGGCCCAAATGGAGGGTAGGACAAACAGCACCTCCAAACCCAACAACACTGCCTCCTTGCCGCCGAATCCGAATCTGGAACCCCGTCTGGTCTGCGTACCCGCCCATCAGGAGCAGCCAAAACACTTGCTTCCTTTCGGCTGGAGTGAGGAATGCCTTCCTCCTCCTCTGGCTACCGGAACCCAGATTGTAACCCCTAAGGCACCTCCGCCACTGGCAGCCAGTAAACCCACCTCTCACTGCCTCTTGCCTTCTCCTTTGCCACGGTCTGGGTTACCACAGACGCGGGGAGACGCGTCCCGCCCACTGAGTTGGGCAGGTGATTGGCGGAAACCCGGCTTCCTAGCAACCAGATCCGCCCTGCTGTTTGGCTAGGAGAGTGGAATCCGCCTGAAACGCCTTTCCTAAGGCTTCAACATAGGCATCCAAGAATATGCCTTCACAGAGATTGGAAAGTGCTAAAGAGTGGCGTTCCTATTCAGAATGATGGAACCAGCCTCGTTAGTCTGACATACATTAACATTCTGGAAAACAAGAATAAGGTGTAGCGGCTCCAGCCAGTGACGAGTAACAGGCGTGGCTTGGGCACCTCAAGCCGACAGGCAAGGAAGGACCGACTGCGACACGAGGAAAAAGACCCTTCGCCCGGGCCTGAAGCTGTCTTTGCCAATTTTGTGGATCCCCAGCTCGCTATCTGGCTGCTCCGTGCGTCTCTTTTCCCCAGAGGTGGGAACTGCGCCCCATGGCTGAAGTGAAGGTGAAAATGCAGCCGCCTGACGCGGATCCAGTCGAAATAGAAAACAGGTAAATCAGTGAGATTCGATTCCCGGCTCGGGAGCCCACGCAGGCAGGCGGTCATCTGGGCAGACTTTTTTCGGGACAGTCAGTAGATACTGGAGCAAGTTCAGTGAGCGTCCGGGAAGGGGATTACCAGATTTGAACACCTTCCACCTGTGGAGAGCAGAACTCTTAATATGTTTAAAACGAGCTTGACACTTTGCAACTTTGCGTAGCTGTCCGGATGCTGTTCGGAAGTTGTGATGATGCGCTTCCTTCCTGCGTTAAGGTGGTCGACGCTCAGATAAAACTCGGTGTTTCCGCGTGGTACTTGAGGATACATGTTCTCACACAGGATTGCCGGTGTCGCTATGGGAACTGACACCACAGAACGTTTGGGCGAAGTTAGAGTGCATTAGTGATTACGAAGCAACATTAATCCAAAAATAGTTTCGGGGCAGTATTTAAGTCAAGATTTTAGGGCACGTCAAACCTTTCCTGATGTTATGGTCTCTATCAGTGCACTGCTGGTTTTTAGGTTACCACATACTTTGAAAAGATCCCAACTTCCTCAAACTTATGAATAACATACATGATGATCCTGTGACAAGGTGAAGATAATGGGCTTATTTTTGTTTGGTGGGAATAATTCCAAAAACCAAGCCCCAGTTGTGGATTGTTATAACCAATTTTGGCTTCCCACCAGAAACGTCTGATTTGACTCCTGCTTGCAGACTTATACATGCTCAATGCTGTATCTTAATTTTGTCATACCTGCTGCATCTTAAAAAATTGAAGCCGCAGTGTTAATATCTTTTTCTGTGTTCTCATTTGACTTTTACTCTACTTTAAAGATTATGTTTATGAGAAAAACATATTTTCCTTAAAGAACAATAATAATGTATACATGTATTTCAAAAACATCTTCCTCAATTTCTAACATGCTTTGATTTAGAACCATCATAGAAGCCAGACTATGTACCAAATGTAAAAAGGACACAATTTCAAATTCTTCTGCTAGTATTTACCCCCACTGTCTCTTGAAATAAGTAAAAACATGAGTAATATCATTAATACCTTTGTTCCTAGGATTATAGAATTATGTCACCAGTTCCCTCATGGAATCACAGACCAAGTAATTCAGAATGAAATGCCTCATATAGAAGCCCAGCAGCGGGCAGTGGCCATCAATAGACTTTTGTCCATGGTAAGATGAATCCAGCTAGTTCATGTAATTACTTATATATTACGATTGTCATTACTTCTGTTATTAGTCATGAAAACGTTAGAAGGTTGTGACTGATAAGATTCTAAACCAGGAAACAACTCAGATTACCAGAACTGAGCAAAGAAGAAGTAATTATGCATTATTTTACAAGATGAATGAAATAAATGTATTTTGTTTTCACTGTTGTATTTGTTAATGTAACTGTCGCTAAGATACCTAAAGGCATATAGGCATAGTCTGTTCTCATCTGTTTTCTTCCTACTGCTGATATTGGGCCTTTCCATATGAAATCTATTCCACTGATTTTTCTGTGAGTCATCACAAAGCCAGCTCATTAGGGTATCACTCTTCACAATCTCTGAGCATTTCTAGAGGCCAGAATGAGTCCAGTTGAATATCAACAGTGCTGGGCCTCTGGGTGGAAGTGCAGGCTCAGCCCCCAGTGACGTTTTAGATGGGGTTTTCAGTGAAGCCCTTATACCTGCTCTTACCTCTTCTGTTATACCTGCTCTTATATATCAGGGGGATATATTTCATATACCTGGTCTTACCTCTTCCTGGGGCCCTAATGTCATTCTCTACTGCCCAAGAACACACCACCTGTTAGTGTGCCACATGCTCTTACCTATTTCTCTTACTTCCTTTCACCCATCATCAAAACTCCCATGTCTTGAGAGCATTTCAGTTTGTCTTAGTAGCAACTAGGTAAAAGATTTATATACTGAGGACTCATCTGAAGCTTATTTGCTTTTTAAATCTACCAGCTCTGTTGGATTTCTAAGGGCTCTGGATATGGAGATGTGAGGACAGGTGAACTTTCTGTCAAACTGTTTCTTTCAACCTTCTAGCTCAGGGTGGCAAACTTTTTCTATAAAGTGCCAGATAGTATATGTTTTAGGCTTTGTAGACTATATGGTTTCTGTCACAAGTACTCAACTCTTCAGGAAAGTAGCTATGGGCCACCCATATAAACAAATGGGTGTGGCTGCGTTCCAATAAAACTTTACTTATGAAAACAAGCAGTGGGCCAGATTGCTGACCCCAGTTTTAGCACAAGGAGAAAAGGACTGATGGTGATTTCTAGGTAGTTCACCATGGTGAAGGTCTTCAAATCCAGGAGGATAGAGGAAGGGATGCTGGGAGGTTGTGGCAATGGAAAATGCTTTTGTCCTCTGACCACCCTTTCAGCCCTTTCTTTTCTGTCTGAAAATCGATCTCAGCAACTCCCTCTCTTTCATCACCTTTGTGACCCCACCTACTGCCAGTTCAATTGACTATAGGCAGTAGGTAGTAGTGGAGCTATTGAAGAATTTTAAGCAAGGAGTAATTATTAATAAATCACAAAGTATTACTGATTTTAGCTCTTAAACAAGTCTCAAATTTGTCCACCTATTTCCATTCCTATTACCCCTTCATGTGTTTAGGCTCTTGGCTTTTACCTGGACTATTACAGTGCATCTTAAGTAGTTTTCCTGGCTCCATCTATCTCAGAGCAGCCAGCCTGATCTGTCTTTAAATACAGATCTGACCAAGTCATTTTCTCAGCAAAAACCCTCTCAACATTAGAGATGCAATTCCAAACTCATGGGTTGACTACACTGAGCCTACCAACCTCACCCACCTCATCTTCCATCACTTTTCCTTAAAAGTTAGTTTTCAGAGGTAACAGATTGTTTTTGGTTCCCTGCCACATCATGCTGTTTCATGTCTCAGGTCCTTTGCTGATGCTCTCTTCCCTGCTTAGAAGGCCCTTCTTTCCATTCGCAGACTAACTCCTCATTGTCCTTCAAGACTCTGCTCTGCTGTTGTCTCCAGGAAGCCTCCCTGAATCCCCAGGTTGGGCCAGAGCTTCTTCTCTAAGAGCCCATCCCACCCATTACTTACCTCTATATTAATGCCAACTAGATGGTATTCAAGTTAGCTGTGTAATTCTCTTTCAGAATTCATGTTCCCCCCCCCCAACAACAATCACAGCACAGGTGTGCAGTAAATATTCATAGGCTGAATTAAATGACTGAATGGAGTCTCTAAATTGAGCTTTGTGGTTTGATTTTGCCATTTAGTGGGGTCAGGGGAGGGAGGGAGGGTATTACTGTTTATCCATATGTAAAATCACTTTCAAGTCATGGTTGTGCCCAGTCTCTTAACACATGGTAATGGGGCCTCTCAGCCATGGCTTCCCCAAACTGCTAGAAGCCCAGTGGTACAGCCATTTGGGTGCTCCTAGGTTCAGACTCAAGGAAATTCAGAAGCACATCAGACATGCTTTATTTTACTTTTGTTATAGAAAAACCTGCAGGCCTTTTATTCATTGGTTGACCTTTCTGCCTAATGTTCATGTAACACAATGGAAATCACACATACCATTAACGGTCACCATTAACTTTGTAAATTTTATTTAATCATTGTGTTATAGAATATTTATGCATGTTAGCCTTTATTTGAACCTTTTGTTACATAAATTTTTGTATTATATTTATTGAATTTATTTTAATTTGAATATAGCTTTTTATTTATTACTCTAAAACTGCTTGTTTATAATTCTTTATGCATTGATCATATAACCAAGCCAGGATCTAGCATATATGAAATTGTTAATTATTAATGTTTTAGAAAATGAAGAGAAAGAGCCAATTTTTGAAAAATGCACTGCATGTGATACATAGGCAAAAACTTAAATCTCAAGTGAGGAACTGACAAATAACTATAGGAGGTAGGATGTTTTAGTCTGTGTAAAATTTTAAAGAATGTATTAACATTTGTCATTGGATTTGACAAAATAACTGACTTATTGCTTATTAAAAAACAAACTTCAGGGTCAGTTGGATCTCTTAAGGAGCAATACAGGCCTTCTGTATAGAATAAAGGATTCTCAAAATGCTGGGTAAGCACCTAATTATATTATTTTAAGAAAATTTCAATTATTATAAAAGTAGTATATGTTCTTGAAAAAAAGCGAATACAGAATTGCATAATGTAAATCTGTCCTACATACCATCCCTTCTTCCTATCATGAGTTCTATTTACCAGAGATAACTGTTCTTAAATAATTTGGTATACATATTTTCATATATATATATATATATATATATATATATATGATTATATATGTATATATAATTTTTTTTCTTAAAAATTGGATCATGCTATGCATACTGTTTTGCAACTTGTGTTTTTCACTTACTGTGTCTTGGACATATTTTCATTCTGGTACATACAGCCCTGTCATTCTTTCTAAGGTAAGCCCTTCTTTTGGTAAATAAGTCAATGTGATAACCTTGTCTGCTAATTCATTTAAGTTGTCGTGTAGATTATTAGATTATCCTGTGCCTCTTTGCCTTTTAAATTCTACTTTATTCCTCTGCAGTAAAATGAAGGGATCAGATAACCAAGAAAAACTAGTATATCAAATCATAGAGGATGCAGGAAATAAAGGTAAGCCTGTAAAGGAAGAAGCAGAAAAAAACATTGTCTTTGGGACTAGATACAGGGACTGAGACCCTCGCTTCCCAGGGATATAGACTATGCTGCCATTGTTTAAAAAGGAGAGGAAAGTATACATATATATACTATACATATGCATGTGCTTGAAGGACACCCAGGAGTTGCATCAAAGGAGGCAGGAATTAGATGGCTCTGGGCAGGGATGGTAAAAAAAAACTTCTGAATTCTGAACCATGTGAATGTATTACCTATCCAAAATAAATAAATTAAAACTTAAGGTTCTTTTTTAATCCTCACTCAGTAAACTTTGGAAACTTTAATTTCTTCATCTTATCTGTAAATTGTGGATAATAACATCTCTCTGTTTTTTTCAAAAACCAGAGGGATACTTAGTGCAGTGTGGCAATGTCTGACATAGGTCCCTCAACAGCTATTTAGTTCCTCTCCTATCTTCATTGAAGAACCATATTTAAATTACTGTTATTACAATTTAGGATCTATTTGATCTGTTAGCTTTAACAATTAGATGTAATCTGAAAACATGTAATTCTTATATTTAGTAGTTAGAAGGTTAAATTAACATTTTAAAAATAGACCTATGAAAAAGCCATTCTCTATTAAAAAAAAAAAATTTCTTCCTATCTCATTATGCCTCCACATTGGAAAGAAAATACAACCAAATATTTTTACATAAAATTCCCTTTTCACATAACACTGATTTCCTTCTTTAAAAGAAAAATCATAGCTTCCCGTGCATGGTTTTTAGTGGCTGTAGGAGCTGCAATCTTCCTATCTTCCATCTCCTAAATATTGTGTTTTATAAAATAATGGACATAGATGCTCACATAAAGTGTTTTTTTGCTCTCCATTGAGGATGGCAGCTGACCCTGGCCCAAAGTTGAGTTTGTTTTTCAAATATACGATCTAAATGAAATTTATGAAAAACAGGTTGCGGTGCAGGAGGGGATGGAAGAGACAATAGTCATGCACCACTTAATGAAGGGGATATGTTCTGAGAAATGCACCGTTAGGCATTTCATGATTGTGTGAACATCATAGACTGTACTTACACAAACCTCGATGGTACAGCTTACTGTACATGTAGGCTGTATGGTATAGCCGATTGCTCCTAGGCTACAAGCCTGTATAGCATGTTACTGAACAAAACATGAGATTAAATCAAGCACAAGAGAAGATAATATAATTGAGAGATGCCATAAATGGGAGATATATGAGTCTTCTGCCAGTGTAACACAGCATACTGTTTTACAGCAAACATTTTTTTCTAAGTAGAAGGAGTACACTCTAAAATCACAATAAAAAGTATAGTAAATACATAAAATAGTAACATAGTCACTTATTATTATTATCAGTATTATGTACTATACATAATTGTATGTGCTATACTTTTGTATGTGACTAGCAGCTCAGTAGCTTTGTTTACACCAGCATTACCACAAACACACGAGTAATGCATTGTGTTACCACATTAAGACAGCTACGATGGCTGTGACATCACTATGCAATTGGAATCTTACAGCTCCATTATAATCTTACGGGATCACCATCATATATTCTGTCCATCATTGACTAAAACATCATTTTGCAGTGCATGACTATAAGTTAATTTAGTAACATTCAAGATTTTTTTTTGCATTTCAGAAATGTCCTTTTCATCTGTTTTTTTTTTTAATTTTTTAAAAAAATTTATTGGGGTGACAATTGTTAGTAAAATTACATAGATTTCAGGTGTACAATTCTGTATTAAATCATCTGTAAATCCCATTGTGTGTCCACCACCCAGAGTCAGTTCTCCTTCCATCACCATATTCATCTGTTTTTTAAAAGATTCCACACTAGGATTCCAAGAAATTTCCAGTTAGAAAATAGAATATAACTTATGTATTATTTTGCATATTTTTGTTACTTTATCTGAGATTCTTCCTCTAAGTCACTTAATTTTTCCTATAGCTATGCTGTAGTAATATATACATATATATTTTGCTAGTTTTGGAATGAGATATAAGCAGCAGTATTATAAACACATCCTATAGTGTTCAACTTATTTTACTTTACTTTCTTATAGGAATATGGAGCAGAGATATCCGATACAAAAGTAATTTGCCATTAACAGAAATTAACAAAATTCTAAAGAATTTGGAAAGTAAAAAGCTTATCAAAGCTGTTAAGTCAGTGGCAGTGAGTAGTTTTCTCTTTTCTTCTCCTGAATGTTGATTGTACATATATTGTTCCTAGTATATTTCAGGTTTTTATTGTCCTTTAAGCTGTATCATGATTAAAACAACTGATTAAAAACGATTTTTACACATTTAGTTCATATTGATTTGGTGATGCTGCTTAGATATGTCACTGCCTAATTAACTCTTAGTGTCTCACTTAAAAATCTAAAACTAATTCAGGAAAGAATTTTGGAATCATGAACATTTTTTCTGGATTTTCTGGTGTATAAGATAATTTACTTCATCCTGGCATATTGTTCATTGAACAAATATCTATTACCAGTTTGCTATGTGCCAGAGACTGTTCTGGGTGCTTGGAATACATTAGTGAATAAGTCAGAGAAAGATCCCTGACCTGGTGGAGCATCTGTTCCAGCACATGGTGTTTCTCCTCCTCCCCATCCCTCCCCATCCATCACATCCCTCAGGGGCTCCAAGCTCCAGAGCTTGGCTTCATTAGGGACACCTGCTGCCGACCTCACTGATTTAAGTGTCAGACGAGCCGAGGTTGCTGTAGGCTAAAGTTTGCTTGAACACAAATTTCAGCATAGAAGAATTTGGTATTCATCAGTGATTTTATTTATCAGTGACATTTACGTCGTACCACTCCCTAAGTTAGAATATTATTTCTCTTCCACATTTTTAATGGATAATGTCAAATATATACAAAAGTAAAGAAAATAATATAATGAATCCCCACATACTCATCACCTAGCTTCATTTTGCCAATTCTACTTCTAGGTCTTTATTTTTAATAGCTTTATTGAGATATAATTTACATACCCTAAAATTTATCCTTTTAAAGTGTCCAATTCAGTGTGTTTAAGTATATTCACAGAGTTGTACAACTGTCACATTCTTCTAATTTTAGAACATTTTCATCACCCCAAAACGTGACCCCTCTAGCAGTCACTCCCCATCTTCCCTGCTCCCAAGCCCTGACAATCACTAGGGTGTTTTCTGTCTCTCTCTAGATGTGGCTATTCTGGACATTTCCTATAAATGGAATCATACAATATGTGGTCTTCTCTGTATGGCTTCTTTCACTTAGCATGATGTTTTTAAGGTTTCAAACTAAAGTATTAGATTGTAACCCAAAGTATAAAATAAATATTCATGAGTCCATATTGATAGATAAATGTTTGAATAAATGAATGAATGAATGAATGAATGAATGAATAAATAAATAAATAAATAAATGGGGGAGAATAGATATCTCCCATGCAGAAGAATTCTAAATAATTTATGTGGACACTACCCTCAAGGAAGTAGAGCATAACTCCAAATCCTTAAGTGTTCAACTTATTTTACTTTACTTACTTGCTGGGCATGGTGACTTTTTTCTGAGGAAAGGGCAGAGAAAAATAACTTTACAGTGGAGAAACCTGAGAAACACTACCTCCATCCAGGTGATCTGATACGTCATATTGATGACGGTTAATCATCACTTGGAGACAATCAGATACCCTTGATATAATGTGATAAGAAGGTCGTTTTTACCTCTGTGGTCTTTTTTCCAGTCTAATCATGAGAAAAACACCAGACAGATTCCAATTAAGGGACTTCCTACAGAATACCTGACCAATAATTCTCAAAACTGATGAGTTCATCAATAATAAGACTGAGAAACTGTCGTAACTAAAATTTGCGTTGGGAGACATGACAACTAACTACATTGTGGTATCCTGGACCAGAATAAGAACATTAGGGAAAAACTAAGGAAATATGAATAAACTATAGACTTTAGTTCATAATAATGTATCAATACTGGTTCATTAATTATAACAAATGTACCCTACTAATGTAAGATGTTAGTAGTAGGGAAAACTGGACACAGGTAAATGGGAATTCTATATCATCTTCACAAAAATTCTGTAAAACTGCTCTAAAATATAATGTTTTGAGTTTTTTCCAAATCTTAGTTTTGGGTGATTGTTACCTTATAACCACATTTGCTGTGCATGTTTTTCCTTAGGCATCAAAAAAGAAGGTGTATATGCTCTATAACCTGCAGCCAGACCGGTCTGTGACTGGTGGAGCCTGGTACAGTGACCAGGATTTTGAATCTGAATTTGTAGAGGTGCTTAACCAACAGTGTTTTAAATTCCTACAAACCAAGGTGAGGCATAATTGAGGAAACAGTCTTTTTTTTTTTTTTTAATTTCTCCATAAAGAATGTTTAATCTTGTATATCTTATTTTATAGGAATTGAAAAATATCGAAATTGATACATTTTACTAAACAAAATGTTCTACTGTTGGTTTCACTCTGTATAAACTATATTCAGAAAACACCAGTATTCTTGCTGAGATTTATGTTTCTACCCTTATAGGCAGAAACAGCACGAGAAAGCAAACAGAATCCCATGATACAAAGAAATAGTTCATTTGCTTCGTCACATGAAGTGTGGAAATACATCTGTGAATTGGGAATCAGTAAGGTCAGAACTGTTTCTAATTTTCATCTTTTTTTTTAAAACTTCCTTATTGTAGGGATAAAGTTACAATGGATTCCAATCATTCTTGACCCAGACCCTTTTTTCAGGTGATTCCTGTGAATGTTCTGCAGAACCCACTTTAAAAAAGTACTGTCCTAAGCCAGTTAGGCAAAGGTGGTCATTGCCACCTTTTATAAATCTGTTAAATTCTTGTGAAAGAAATGTTACCTACAAGACTTCTAGATTTTACTTAGGAGAGTGAAGATATCAAAAAATGTCGCACTCCACATTAGGTCCGAGTTCTGTCCTTAGCATTTAGTGGTTTGTGCTAATTTGGGCTGTTGTTCAACCTCTTTGTGCTTTTGATTACTCCCCAGCATAATGCTTCCCCATTTCACTGAGGAATTGTGGCCCTTTACTGTTTTTAAAATCCTCCAAAGGAATGTCTCTTTGTCCTTTTTGTTTCTAATATGGGCTCTTTATAGGTAGAGTTGTCCATGGAGGACATTGAAACCATCTTGAATACACTCATATATGATGGGAAAGTGGAGATGACTATCATCGCTGCAAAAGAAGGCACGGTTGGCAGTGTAGATGGACACATGAAACTATATAGGGCAGTCAATCCAATCATCCCACCCACGGGTTTGGTCCGGGCCCCCTGTGGACTCTGCCCGGTGAGTTAAAATGGCTTCACTTTACACTTGACTGCCACCAGTGCAAATCCCACATGACATAATTGCAAGCACACTCCAGTTTTCTCAGACTCGCAGGATTGACCAAGAGCTACTCAGACCTCCATATAACCTTCATGACGTTTAATGAACAAATCATTGCCTTACATTCTTTGTTAGAATAACCAGGTTAAAGAAATTTGTGTTTTCTGCTCTTGGCCCTAAAATGGGCAATTTTTGACAAGCATTAATCATTTAAGTAGGGAGGAAAGTGAGATTTGGTGAGAACCTACCATGGGCCAGACATGTTTTTGAAAATTTATGTGATCTCATTTAATCCTCCTTGTAGCTAATGATGTTATTTCCCCTTAAGCAGGAGGAACTTAGGCTCTGGAAGACCTAAGAGCATGTAGCTTGGACATATCAACCAGGATTCAAACTCAGAGATAATGTTCTTCCCCTTGCTGCATGCCCCAGCACTCTTCATTCATTCCCATATAGTTTATGAGTGCCAACTGTGTGCTATAGGTACTGTCCCAACCTCTTTGCATTATATTCTTGGGCTGCTAGTCTGTGTTTTAAATTTTATTTTTACTGGCCATTTTCTATATATCTAAGCACTTTATACCCTGTTTATAGAGTGCTAGCAGGTTGGGAATTCTGTTCAGCACCCTTCACAAAAAGGAAGGTAGCCAAACATGAAACATTTGGTTAGTCAAAATAAAGTAATTCATATAATGGCTCTCCCTTATATTCCTGTGTTACCCACTGATAGCCCTTTCCCCAGTGGGCAAGTGAACATAGTCATTTGAATGCTACAGAAAAAGGACTCCCATTAACTTTATGATCACAAATCAGGTCCTATTATAGTATGTTCTTAAATACAGCCCTAATCTCTTTGAATTGTGAAGTTTTGTTTTTAATATTGCTTTAAATAAATGTTTGGGTTTGTGATATTTTGTTAACAGAAATTTAAGTTGTAGTTGACATTTAATGTAAGACTTTACCTATTAATTTTTAGAATTTTTAAACTTCTATTTGAACATAAACTTTTTTCTTTGTTAAAGGTTTTTGATGACTGCCATGAAGGTGGAGAGATTTCACCATCTAACTGTATTTACATGACAGAGTGGCTCGAATTTTAATAGAGAGCTATGAACTTTACTGACATTTTGCAAATGAATTTTACTTGGGAGCAAATAACTTATGATGGGACATCAAATTCCCTTGAAAGCAAACTTCACAGAAATGGATATAGACTTGCTGCTATGAAAATATACGTTTTTTTTTTTTTAATCTACGAAGACTAAATTTATATTGGTAGAGTAGCCAACAGAATATAAAGAAAGTAAGATTAGTAGTGAAATCTATTCTTCAATAAATAAAATACTCTGAAGTTCTGGAGGACCACATCTTCTGAAGTTTTCGACTTTCGATTGTTAAAGGAAAAAGAAGCCAACAAATCCATGTTTACCAATGGATAATGGCTACAGCCTAAAAATGCTCATTTTAAAGTTATTTATTGAGGCCTTCATTGGGAATTATTTATATTTGGTTCACTATTACCATTTCTGTTTTCTATTTTCTCCATGGTTCCATTGTGAAGAAATTAAAAGCTGTGAAGGCAGGAATAGTAGAGGAGGCTATGCAAACTTGGGGTGTGAGTGGAGGAGAGAGTTGGAACATCCCTTTTCCACACAGTTAAATCCTTTTTTACATCAGAAATATTTTTTCAGAGGTTTATGCCACTGTATTTATTTCAAATCTAAATGATGACTGTTGTCAGGGATGTTTTCAGTGCATAAATACTATCATTGTCATCCCAAAGGGAATATTTCCACTGGTCCTTCTTTTTAAAAATCTTACAAGTGTCACTCTGTGGCTCAATTTTATTATTTACTAGAACTGTCCCCTAAATTCTCATCATTTAACTAAAATTAAAAGTTTCGCCCTCCATTCACACTTTATTTTGAAAAATCTGTCACCTTCCATTCATACTTTATTTTCATCTTCCATTCTTTTTGGTCCTGTTTTAGATTTATTTTCCTTTATTCTGCTCTAAAAGTCATGGTGTAGTATGTCTAAACTGAGCAGAAAGCCATTATAATTGTCCTCAGTTCTAGTAGCATTTTCAGTTGCAGTCTTTGGCCATATAGAAAACACTAGTTTATTTGATGAAGTGTTGCACAGAAGTTAGCTGTAGGGCTTTTTAGGATCTCAGCTGTATTTTCTCTTTCTAGCTCCATTTAAAAATTTCTGGGGCTGGCCCGGTGGCTCAGGCGGTTAGAGCTCCATGCTCCTGACTCTGAAGGCTGCCGGTTCGATTCCCACATGGGCCAGTGGGCTCTCAACCACAAGGTTGCCAGTTCAATCCTTCGAGTCCCTCAAGGGATGGTGGGCTCTGCCCCCTGCAACTAAGATTGAACACAGCACCTTGAGCTGAGCTGCCGCTGAGCTCCCGGATGGCTCAGTTGGTTGGAGCGCATCCTCTCAACCACAAGGTTGCCGGTTCGATTCCTCGACTCCCACAAGGGATGGTGGGCAGCGCCCCCTGCAACTAAAATTGAACACGGCACCTTGAGCTGAGCTGCCACTGAGCTCCTGGATGGCTGTTGGTTGGAATGCATCCTCTCAACCACAAGGTTGCCGGTTCGACTCCTGCAAGGGATGTCGGGCTGTGCCCCCTGCAACTAGAAAACGGCAACTGGACCTGGAGCTGAACTGCGCCCTCCACAACTAAGATTGAAAGGACAACAACTTGACTTGGAAAGCATTTAAAAAAAAAAAAATTCTGTGTTTGGGCTAAAAGCGTGGACCAAAGGAAAAGAATTCAAACTCAGTTACACCTGAGGCGTGAGTTCAAACACCAGTTTGAAAATACTCTTAAGTCGACAACCATTAGAAGGGTTATTTTGAGATACATAGGATTAGTAAAATAAAATGCAACTCCATAACCAATTTTTAAGAACCAGGTAAATTCTGTAGCCAGCTGTATAGAATTAGCCTTTGATGACACTAGCTCTTTGAAACAAAGATTGCTTCAAGTATTAGATACCCACAAGGTAGAGAAGACCTTGGAGCCTGCAATTACAGAAGGTTTCTCTTCTACCTACAATGAGAGCTGGAATGGTAAGAACAATGTCCTTCCTGGGACCTGACCTATCACAGAGGCGCAGTCTTGTGTAATAAGAAAACTGAAATGAGAATTAGAAATGGAGACCAGGAAACAGTTTTAAACACAGACTTTGCATTATGTCTTGATAACCAGAGACTGATTTTTTCCAAAGCTTACAATCAATGGCTAAAACATAAAGTAGTCCTTGCCTCATTAGAATAAAGAGACTTTTTAAACATTTTCCCCCATAACATGTTTTTAATTTTGAATATTAACTGAAAGAAAAGCGACAATAATTTAAAAATACAGCACCTCTAATGATAGTTAAGTGGATATTTACATACAGGTGTAAACTTTGACCAAAACAAATAGTGGGGCTCTAGACTCATGACAACACCAAAAAGTCAAATTATGAGTGAAGTCCTAATCTTTACAGTTGATTTCCATTTCATACAAGGTATTTTGCTCACCTGTGAATATATTCCCTGGGGTCTGTCAAGGCCTCTCTATGCTTAACAATGATCCATACTATATAGTCAAACAATCATAAGAATCCGTGATTCGATGGCTTAAGTGAACAGTTTATGTAGGGCTCTTCCATGAAACCCTTCTGACCTTAGTTTGGTGATGAGTAAATTTTGTGGAGCTATGATTTTTATGGTGATCAACTGAGGAAACTAGTCAAACAAATAATTTCAAGTTGATTCACTTTGAACTGTCACTCATTATTAGATGGTGGGTGAGGGAAGAATATAAAATACATGCTCTAGACTCCAGTGCTGTCCAATAGAACTCTCTGGAGTAATGGACTGGAAATTGTTTGAGGGAATACTTAGGGATCGTAATAGGCAAAAAATGTTGGGAAACGAAACAGGGGTTTTTTGAGGGGGTACATATCAAAAGAAAACTGGAATGATTGATAGAGATGCAAAAGACCATGGAAGTTAACAGAACTCTTTACAGAACAAAAATTTGAGGTATGGAAAAATTATTTTTAAAAATACTTAAGACTTGTAACAAAATCCCAGTTGTTCTCCTGATTTCATCCTTTGACATTATGTTCATTTCTCAGGTTTCATAGAGCATTATTTAAAAGGACCTGGCTAAGTTAATACTTATGGCAGAGGCCACAAATAGACGGCTTGAACTTTATGTATCTTGCAGTTTGTAAATTTTTTATTTACACTATAGTTGCCAACTAACATAATCCGTATGTATATGGACTGGACATAATTCACGTACATATGGATTATGTATACATACATATATATTTCCTGAATATAAAAACCACTGTATAGGGTGGCCGGATGGCTCAGTTGGTTAGAGCACAAGCTCTGAATAACAGGGTTGCCAGTTCGATTCCCACATGGGCCAGTGAGCTGCGTCCTCCACAGCTAGATTGAAAACAACGAGCTGCTGCTGAGCTTCCAGAGGGGCAGCCTGATGGCTCAGTTGGTTAGAACTCAACAGCAAGGTTGCCGGTTTAATTCCCGTGTGGGATGGTGGGCTACGCCCCCTGCAACTAAAGACTGAAGACGACTGGACTTGGAGCTGAGCTGTGCCCTCCACAACTAGATTGAAGGACGACTTAGAGCTGATGGGCCCTGGAGAAACACACTGTTCCCCAATATCTCCAGTAAAATTAAAAAAATTAAAAAGAATTTCACATTAAAAAACACACAAAAACACTGTAAAAGTGTTTTCATCAAAAAAATCAGAAAACTGGCAACACCTTGCCACATTCCCACATGCGTGAGCTCTCCACATTGGTCAGTCCTCATCACTGATGTCTTATACAAAGTTGACTGCTCATATCCCCTGCCTGACCCTTGCAGACCCCTGCCTCTTAGCATCCTTATGTTGCATTCTCTCTCAACATGCTTAAAGGACTGGGTGGGCAAGGTGTCAAAGTGAAGGCCTCAGTCTGGGCTTGACATCTTGGGCCAGCTTGAAACAACCGCTAATGTTTTGAATTCTAAGCCAGTAGTCTGGACGTTTAGTCATGTTTTATTTCCCCCAATAAAATAGAAGTTTTATTTGAAAGAGGAGAACAACTCCTATAACACACATGAAAACTATTCAGTTTTAATCTGGACTGGGAAACTGTTTAGTTTTAATCAGGAAAACTGGGTTCCATTTCTGTCTTATTCACTTTGGATAGATAAGGGTGGTTAAGCTGTCCTTATGTCCCTTATGTGGGAAAAATACTGCTTTAGTTCATAGCAATTTGGGAAGATGTAGATTCTATGGAAAATGGAAATGCTGTTTGTAACTTAGTTTGAACACTGAAACTTGTTTTTTTAGGCATTTTTGAAACTTTGGTCTGTTTTATGTGTCTGATAATCATCCGATAATAGAAAATTATTTACTAATAATCTGATAAGTGCTCTATATATTGGTATGCAAAATAGCAGAAATTATTCTGTCTACGCTGATACTTTCAGCATAGACTTTACCACACTAATCAGTTCAGGAAACTCCATGTTCTGAAAGTGGCCACGATCAGTGTATCTATACAATTTGGCTTCCAACCTATCAGCCACTTCTTGTTGTTCACTCCAGGGAAGGAAAGGATCATCAGTGGAGCCAAACTGTACAATCTGAGGGCAGTTGGCTTTGATCTTCTCCCACTGCCAGGGACGGTTGAAGTATCCTACGGGGAAAATATATATATAACCTATCAGTGCCCATGGATAATTTGTGTTCTAGCCATTCTAAAACATCCAGTGCAGGCCATAGCAGAAACACACAGAATCAGAACCTAAGTGTGAGTCAGAAGTCCTTTGGCTTTCAAATCTGTAGGGCTTGATACCATAGGTACTTGTGAAAGGGGAGTATATGGCTCAAATAAAGTAAGGCCTTGAGGGTTTAATTCTGGACAATGGATTAGAAAGTGGTCCACGACCTCTCAGACTGCCGAACTTACATCTAAAAATGGGTAGTAAATCTATGATATCAGATTTATTTTTTTAGCCTATTCTAAAGACAATACTGTTTTGTAATCTGAACAAGCAGCCCCATGACTAGAGGAAGGGTTTTTCTGGGGTTTCTGCCTTCAGACTTACCACTTGCACGCTCATTTTCATCCCCCAAGTCTGATGTGTATGCAGACACTAATACAATAGCATATACTCGATGTGTTTCTGCATACCTGGAGAGAGAGAAATGATGTCAGCCAGTATTTAATGTTAAATCTGATCACCAAAAAGTCAGTAAACCACGTAAAAACTTACTTGGTTTAGCTTATAGCATGTGCTATATGCTGTTGAGATTAATGAGAAAAATAGTAAAGAAACTACAGAACTACAAGCCCAATGGTTAATCAATAACTGTGGCTACCTGATGAGTTTCTACTCATTTTTCAAGGTAGTCCAAACCTCTTCTGTAATCCTTTCCAAATAAACATAGAAAGTGTAATCTACCTTTAGTATGCATCAGCATTACTCGATTGGTTAACACATGGATTCCCAGGCTCAGTGCCAGAGCATCTGATTCAGAGGGTTGGGATTGAGGCCCAGGAATCTGCATTTTAAGGCATGATACCTCTCCCAACCCAGATTACCAATGAAAGTGGTTTGTGAACCATATTTTAAGAAACATTGTATAATAGCAGTAATGTACCTCTTTTATCCCACATTCCACATTGCATTCCACTTATTTGTGTTGTATTATACCTGTCTCCCCTAATAAACCATCAGCTCCTAAGGGCACATATGAACTTTCTTGATCTTTGTAACCCTGGTGCCTAGTACAGTGCCCAGCAAGTAGCCAGTTAGATATCTGCAGACAGTTCCCTCACTCAGCAAAGACTAGGCAAAAGAACAGTTTCAAGGAGGCTTTGTGCCAGAAAAGGCTTAGGGTTGGTATTTTGTTCTTGGGCCTAAATTTTTTTCCCAAACTTTTGTTTTGAAAATTTTAAAACCTATTGAAAAGTTAAAAGAACAACAAGCACCTAGATTCATTAATTTTCCTACATTTCACTCCTAAATACTTCAGCATATACACCCTAAGAATAAGGCCATTCTCTAACATAACCACAGTACCATTATTACACCTAATGAATGTAATATTGAGACAGTAATATCTGTATTCATTTTTCCCCAATTGTACGAACAATGTTCTTTAACACTCCTTTCAATCCTAGATCTTTCAGTCAAAGATCATGCATTGCATGTGGTTTTGTGGCTCCTTAGTCACTTTTAAATTTTTTGTTTTAAATGACATTGACATTTTTTAAGAGTTTAGGCCAGTTGTCTTGTACATTATCCCCTAAACTGAATTTGTCTGTTTCCTCACTATTAGACTGAAGTTAAACATTTTTGGCAAGAATACTACATGGTGATGTTGTATCCTTCACATCATATGTCCTTCATATCAGAGTCACCTGATGCCAGTTTATCCCAGTATGGGTAAGATTAAGTTTGATTACTGGCTTCAAGTGATAGCCATCAGATCTCTCCACTGTAAAGACACTATTCCCCCTTTATGATTAATAAGTAATCTCCAGGGTGGTCCTCTGTGACTGTTCCCTTACAGTCTTATACCCTATAGTTTTGGCATCTATTTTTCTCTTTGCCTACCTTAAATTTTGAAGTTAATTCTCAGGTTACAACAATCCTGCAATAAGTTTCAGTGGTTTTTAAAAGAAGGCACGTCTTTATTAGCCAGTGGCCTGAGAAAAATTCCGTTGGTCTTGAGTTAGTACAGATTTCAGCATAAAGGGATTTCTTCATTTTTCAGCCAACCCCTGGCAGCTTATAAACACTGTGACTGTACCATAATTCGGTAGCTCCACAATGGAAAGCATTATTATTCTAGTAGTTTTGATTACCGTGGCTGAAAGGTTATGGAATTTGGCAAGATTCTCTGACATGCAATTCATGTGACATTCTGAGGGACTGCTTGGAATAAGAGGCTACACAAAAACTAATACCTTGTCATACAGCCTGGCAAATAGGAAAGAAACTCAACCCCAACAGGCTTATTCAGCCAGCTAAACCCTTGTCCTCCAGACCTTAAAGCCTACAGGGAGAGGCATAATGTTATATGGAGAGCATCAGAGATGTGCCCATGAATCCTAAGGATTGGGGGCTTAAGGGGAGAGGGAGTAATAATCTCTACCCTCCAACAAATATTTATTGAGCACCTACCATATGCTAGACACACTTTTAGGCACTGGGTTTTCCGGATTAGAGTGAACAAAGTCCACCCTCATGGAGCTTACATTCTATTGGCAGGGGACAGACAAGAAATAAACAAATGTCAGATGGTGAGAAGTGCTTAAGATAATAAGGGATAATAAAATAAAGGGATAGGAGCCAGTGGGGTGAGGTTGCTCTTTCATATAGAGTGATTAGAGAGGGCCTCACTGAAAACGTTCTAACAGACAAAGAGGAGAAAGCCATGTAGGTATCTAGGGACAGAGAGTTCCAAGTAGAACAATGGCAAGCATAGACCTAAGGTAGGCACACTTTGCAATGAGGTCTGTAAACCAGGCTTGGGGCAGCGAAGGTGGAGATGATATCAGAGCTACTGGGGGCCTTGAAGGCCAAGGACTTTTTCTGAATGTGACAGGCAGCTGGTGGGGTTTGGAGCTGCTTATGTTTTAAAAGGATCACTGTATCCCAATAAGAGCAAAAAAAACTTTTAAAATACACTAACCAAACCAGGAAGGAATTAGAACAGATTATGTTACCACTTTTGAGGTCAGCACCGTTTCCTCTGCAGTGGAAACTTCAGATATACACAAGGTACTTCCCAAGCAAGTTTGGCTGGAGCTGACACAAGGTGATTCAACAAGGATCGCACCTCATGGCTGCAATGGCCCCAGAACTGTGGCCTATGATGATGGTCTTCTCGTCACAGTGCAGCTCCGTCTCCATGAAGGGCAGCCAGATGCTCTCTCGAGCTGTAACTAGGTTCAGGATAAAGAGTCTGTCATTTGATAGGGACAGTCTTAGTCTACTGCTACCCCACCTTTCTAACAGACAGCTTACTCAGCAGTTTACGACTTCTAAAACCGCAGAATCACATTGGGAGATGGGGCCAAAGATTTGCATGTTGCTGTTAGTTTTGGTACTTTTGTTTTTATTTTTTACCATGTTCTTTAAGAAAATACTGAGGAAATAATTAAATATAACGTATTTCAATGTAAACTTTCCAAGTTAATAAGAAAAAGTATACAATATCCATGTATATATATATTTTCTTCCCAAAACAGAAATCACTGATACAGGTCATAGCCATACTCAGAACAAACATGGCAATATTACATTTTTAATATTAGGATCTCATAAATGCTGTAAATTTTTATCATATCTCTGCCTCATTAAACACCCATAAATTGTGCCTGGACGTATATGTTAACTTATAAAAGGGAAAATCAAGTTGCTTGCAAAATTGAAAATTAAATACAACCAAGCCCAGGTGCTTGTTTTGATCCTTACTAAAATTTTCTATAGTGTTTCTTGGTTTACACCATCCTCCCCAAACTACCTGCCATCATTCATTCTTGGTACATATTCCCTTTGGCTTCTATATTATGATATTCCTGTTCACTACCCAAAAAATAGCTCTAAACCCAACAAGATGAGGCTATTTAAAAACACATTTAAAACTTACTTGGGTCAGGCATGTTTTTAGCCAAACACTGGAAACCAGGTATCTATGACATAGGGGGAAAAGAAAGCTATAATAAAGAGCTCAATTACAACTAATACTTTGCTAATAAGAAATGAGACAGCTAATATGATCTTTATCATAATATATCATAAGTATTTGCTTATATTATGAAATTCAGTAGGTGAAGTTCTACAGGATTACATATGAATATACAATCCCTTTCATAAACTCCATCTATCTGTAGTTCTATGTCTAGCCGACTCTCTATGTCTCTATATAGAAAGACCTATATCTGCATTTGTACATCTATATCGCTATAGACATATATCTATAGAGAGGGCATGAGTGAATGTGACCTGGAGCCAAACAGACTGTGCACCAGGGAGTAGGAAAAATATAGTACAGAAATGTGGTACAGAAAGTTGGAGATCCATCCTCTTGGACAGCTCCAGCCCTGATCTTTAGGTCTGTAGCTCCGGCCATGGTTTTCAGCCACAAACCTGGAATTTTATTCTAGAAATCTGTAGAGAACAGCAATCCAGAGAGCAGTCTTATTGCAAGCTTATGGAAGAGGGTTAAAAAAAAAAAAATCAAGATGTGCAAGACAACCTACAGTAGAATGCCATTTCTATAAACCTCACAAAGATGTCAAATTAAACTACTGTTTAAAGGATACACACATAGGTTGCAAAAGTACTTTAATTTTTAAAAGTGGAGCAAGTGAAAAAAATTTAGGATGGCAGGGAAATGGGATGGGAGATATACAGGTGGCTTCAAATATATTGATAATGTTCTAGATTTTAGTTTGGTGATGGGTTCTCAGGTATTCACTACATTATGGTTCATAACTTACATACATGTTACATATATTCCTTGTATATGTTAAATATATATACATATATATATATATATATACATATACATATACATATATACATATATATATATGTGTGTGTGTGTTTTTTTTTTTTAATCTGAGCAGGGAGCAAAAAAGATAGATGTAAAATCATCTGGGAAGTCCCAAATCTGAACCAGCAGCAGATACGGGGAGAGGTAGTAGGCTCGTTCTCTGTAGTTCTAAGAGGTGGTGCCTTGTAATCTACTAAGTCCTCAGAAAAGTCCTCCAGGCAGTTTTATTAACCAAAGTTCCCACTACTAGTTCTAGAGTTTAAGACAAGGCATTAGGGGATAGGAATTAAAACACACAGGGCTGGGAGGAGTTGGGGGGGGGGGGCGGAGGGGAGAGAGACGTTCAAACTCCAGTCCTCCCCATTTCGTCTTCTCCAGCTCCAGGTTGAATTCCCAGGGCAGTGAGATGTGTCTCTTACCTGCTCCAGCTCCTTTTTCACCCAGCCATACCAGCCGTGGGTGGCCACATCACCGCCTCCGTTCCCGGGAACAATTACTGCCTTGCTAGGAGAAGCCATTGAAGGTAGAGAGGCCAGTGTATCCTAGCTGACGGCCCTGCAGCGCTCAGAACCCGAGATTGCGTCTGCCGGCGAGCCCCCACTGCGGCATGCTGGGAATTGTAGTTCGAAGGTGCCAATAGGGCAGTTCATTTACTCTGGCATTCCTCAGTGCACAGGGCAGCCAAAAACAAAACTTGGGTTTCCATCAAATGTAAATCACCTTTTATTTGCCTCTTACTAGCGCTCTCATTTTACCCCTTATTTAGGCAGGCTATGATGCGCCAGAACACGAATTACTGATATTTCTATAATAAACTGTGTTTTTAGTTCCAAATATATACAGAAGACAACTGTTTACTGTTTGGGGATTCTTGGAATCCGTATTATTTTTCCTTCTAATTCCAAAACAGTTCTTAGAATAGTCAATATCAGCCCTAGTTGCTTTTTTTCATTTATTTAAACACTGTCCTTTAAAAAGGTTTCACAATTTGTGTAGAGCATGCGGATAACATTCATAACTTAAACTAATTTAGAAACTGGGAAAATTGAGGTACCAATGAAATTGTTTACACATTATAATATGGCAGTTCTGAAATTTTAGGAACTGGTCGTATCTTATAGATATATCCAAACCTTATTGAATTGAGGTGCGCGAGTGTGGTTATAAAGGGGAATGAAGAGGAAAAGTGCTTCTTACTCCTTGCCCCTCCCATGGACTTACTCACTGTGGACATCACATTTGTGTTAGCCTCTGACATTGAGATACACTCTTTGGTAGTTTATTTTTTGAACAAGCACAAGTAGATGATCAATGATACACTGCCCCACCACCACCTTCTTTAGGAAGAATAAAACATACTCTTTCCTCTTGCACTTTAGATTCTGGATTTCTTAGAAAAGTCAATGTTATTTAACTTTAAACGTAAACTCATTCAGTTAAGAAGGAATAAACTACTGACGCACAAACACTATGGATGAGTCTCAAAGGGATTATGTATGCTGAGTGAAAGATGCCAGATAAATAATACATACCATAATACCGTAAGATTCCACTTATTTAACACTAAAAAATACAAAGAGCACAAAGAAACATTGCAAGGTGATATACATATTTACTCTTTATTGTGGTGATGAATGTCAAAACTTAACAAACTGTACACTTTAATTTTATGCAGCTTACTGTATATCAATTATACTTCAATAAAGCTGTTTAACATTTAAAATAAACTAAAACAACCAGAGGCATTCCTACAGCCAAGTGGTTGTTTGCTTAGTTTTTAGTTCAAATAACAATGACGGGAACTGTCATTAACAGGAACTTAACAGGAACTATAGGCTGAAAAGGGATCTATCCTTTCTTAAGGTTTAAAATTTGTTTCTTCTCACTCACAGGGTGACTAGCTCTTCCTTTTAGGAGAACATAAGGCAATGGCCTCAACTCTCACCTTTCTCAGACCATTTATGTCAATAATGATTGCAGATAATTTTGTACGGTGACAGATGGTTATTAGACTTCTCAAGGTGATCACTTTGTAAGATATATAAATGTCAAACTATGATGTTGTACACCTGAAATTAATATCCTATTGCATGTCAACTATAATTAAAGAGATTTACATTCCAAAAAAAATCGCAGAGATTACATAATTACACATAAATCCACCTTGTTTTCTTTTCTATTTTTTATCTCTTGTACAAGCATTTTCTGAGCTTGTCATTATCAGAGAAATAACTTGGTTTCAAAACAATATTTTTATAAATTTTTAAAAACCTGCAAATGTACATTTATAATTGGTACATCATTTGTTAATATAGCAAGAGCTGTTCACAAGAACTTGCCAAGGAAATTTTAGTCTTTCTAACGGATTCAGCCACCCTCCTCTAAGGCCCTCCTTCTGGATAATCTTCTTCTGCCTGAACTTTTCTTGTCAGTTCAGGATCCTTCTGTAGGCAGTTTGTATCTAATCCTTCAAATTCACTGTCCAAGCATTCTCCCCTCTTCTATTTTTCCATTTCTTTCATGTGTTATTTTTTTAACTATCTTGAGGAGAAAGGGAAATAAAAGGAAGGCTTCTTCAGATTCTTAATGAACACATGGGAGTTAACAGCGAAAGGGAGAGAAGTAAAGAGTTTGTTCTTAGCAGAGTGGAGGGCATGTAAAAGGGCACAGAGGCTAGACACACAGCACAGGTAGGTTGGGAAAGACAGTGGTTCAGTGCTGTAGGAATGAGGTATGTATGTAGATTATGGAGCTCCTTGAGCCCCACAGTAATGGGCCTCTACTTTATCCTGTGAGTTATGGGAAAACTATGTAGAATTTTAAGCAAGAGAATGTCCAAGTCAGATGTATGATTTTGAAAAATCTGACAACCAATGTTTGAGATTTGTGTTTGGCAAAATTTGGGCAAAAGATCATTTAGGAGGCTGTGGCAGTAATCCAATGAGAGGATGAGGGTTTGAACTAAGTAAACAGATGGAATTGAGAAATATTTGTAATAAAAGATCAACAGGGCCAAATGATTCATTCCTAGTTTCAAGGTAGGGAGTTAGAAGTGTAGGGGGGAATACAAATTTATTTAAATTTTACATGACATGGGAACCTTCATAAGGAAATGAAGACCCAAAGAAGCAGTTAAACCTGACTGCTTTTATTTATTTAAAAAAAATTTTTATTGGGGAATATTTGGGAACTGTGTTTTTCCAGGACCCATCAGCTCCAAGTCAAGTCAGTTTTAAATCTCGTTGTGGAGGGCGCAGCTCACTAGCCCACGTGGGAATCATACCAGTGACCTTGGTGTTATGAGCACTGAGCTCTAACCATCTAAGCCAACCGGCCGCTTCTAAACCTGACTGTTTTTATGCTAGATTTGATGAAGAGTAGAAAGTCATGGGGAAAGGTGATAGGACAGAATGAAATGAGCAGTGTGGACAGTAAACTCTGGGACACTTAGCAAGTCCTGTTCATCCGATTCATCTTCAGAGGTAAGAATGCTCCTTTCTTAGGAGGGCATTTTTCACATGAAAGTCAGGACCTGCTTTAGAGGAGAGAAAGGTCAGAGAGACCTTCCTTACATGTATCATTTCTCATATTCTTTCAGGTTAAAATATTCAATATGCTAAGGTGTCATATTTTGGGGTAGTGTGTCTCGAACCCCTTCAGAGTAGGAGAGGATAATTCTCTAGTTTCCAGGCTGAGCAGCCGGTAGAAGAATGGTATCTCCACGTGAAATAGAAAG
Source organism: Rhinolophus sinicus (assembly GCF_036562045.2). Taxonomy (NCBI): domain Eukaryota; kingdom Metazoa; phylum Chordata; class Mammalia; order Chiroptera; family Rhinolophidae; genus Rhinolophus; species Rhinolophus sinicus. Next base: position 55,419,765 of record NC_133762.1, read on the forward strand.
TACAAGAGGCAGAAGGTTAGGTGCCAGGGGAAATATTAATTCAGTTTAGAACATAATGAGATTGAGATGCCAGGAAGACCCAGATATATGCAGGAAGTTGCTGAATATATTAATCTGATGTTAGAGAAGTATAAGCGAGAAATACAGAATGTAGATTATAGATGATGAATCATGTTTCAGAAAAACTGTGAAAGATTTTGAAATAGTCAAAAGAAATTACTGGGTGAGCTTTCTATGGAACGCTGGGCATTTTTTAAAGGAACCTCTAGGGTCAGTTGATTGTAAGGGTGTGTGCTTTCATCTTTGACTAAACTATTTTACAATTCTGTAGAGATAGAAATTAACTTACAGAAAATGGATGATAATACAAAATATTTCCTGCCCATAACAGTGCAAATTATTCCTGTCCACAGTAATGCAAATGAATTTTGTGTGATAGAGAATGTCTCTATAAACCAAATTTTTCTTTAAACCAGTTTGAACATTCTTACTGGTTTCCTTATTAATGAATGAGTTATGTAGAATCTTTGACACATTTTCATTTTATATTTGGATGAGGGCCATAATTTTACCTTTTTGAAACTTTCTTTAACAATTCCAGAGGTTTCACCAGCATCCCAATGGATCCACCTGACAAAGCCAGGTAAATCATGTTGCTGAAGAACATGAAATTAGGTTAGTACATCTTTTAAAGGAGCTCTGTCTGATTGGCTTATGGAGATAAATATACACTTATATAAATCATCTATTCTTAAAATTCCCATAAGGAAATTAAATACCTAATACTTTAAATGTGCCAGATTTAAAAATATATATCCTTCTTACTGAAATTTCTAGTACAGAAAGAATCCATGTACAAATAATGAAAGCAAATCCTTGCCAAGTGATATTTTAGTGATTGGTTAAAAAAAACACAGCTCTGTCTTTTCTCATTGTGAAGTATAATACAAGCGTGTATTTTAATTGAGCTTTTTTCCTGAGAATTCATTTGAATTTCCTAAATTTATACAAGTGTAATAATGAAATTACCTAAAATTACTTTTACGTAATATTTTAGCAACATCAAAAATGTAAATTAGCTCAGCAAAACTAAGTATGCTGAGAAACTTTTTACATTGCTTCATAATACAATTGACTTAAACAAATATTTACGTTTAAGTAACTTAAATATTTAGTAACTTAAATATTTAGTAAGTAACTTAAAACTATAGGACAGAAGTCATTTCACCTGAATGTTCTAAGCCTAGATATGTTCTAGGCCTAAATGTGTTCTAAGCATCATTTTACGTAATTTCACTTATTTTTATAAGCTATTTTTATAAGCTATAGAGAGGCTATTATCTCTGGGTCATTTTTGCCATGTATAAGAAAGCGTAAAACAGTTGTGGTGGCTGTAGAAGTTGCGCTCTATGAAGTTAGGTGGGTTTTTTCAGTCTCCTAAAGTACTTAAATGTAACAGTTCTCAATTATTCACCTCTTCATAGAAAGATGACAAAGACAGACAAGCAAAGAGGAACGGTGCGCTAGAACCAGTCTCCGCAGAGCGCGACCCACGAGAGCGAGCGATAGGCGGAAACCTTCTAATAGGATGAAGCAGAATCAAACCTGTCGAGTTTACCATGAATCTTAACTACACCCAGAGACCAGGACCCACACAGGTGAGTGAGCAAGCCTCTCCACACTCACCGCCCCTACGCTCCCTCCGCCCCGCTCCTTCCCAAGAGCTGACGCCTCCTTCCGGTCAGCTGCAGTTTCCTCCCTGCGGCGCCGCTCCTTCTTCCGGGGCTGCACGTCATCGTTCTCGCTTCTCGGTAACTAAGGCGATGAGAGGGACTTCCCAGTGAGGCGAGTGGGCGTCATATTGGATCGGGGGGAAACACAGACAAACCTAGGGTAAGCCTAGGAAACAGTACGGCGGCGCCAGGGTATTCTAAAGCAGAAACGTTTAGAGAGGTGAACTCGGAGAGACGTGTGTTCGGAGAAACTGGTTTTGTAAAGCGAGGCACCTCTGTTTTGCCCTCTTCCAAGATGTCGGCGTGGCTTCTCTGAGTGTCTTGCTTGCGCTCGTCGCCAGGGAGGCGCTCTTTGATTGGCCGGCGGGCGGCGTGACGATCGGGGGCGCTGATCAATCGGCTGAGGGCTGAGCTGGACTTGGCGGTGGGAGCCGGAACCGGTACCTTGTAAGTGGAGTTGCGGGCGGCTGCGGCCAGGTGAACCGCGGGGGCCAGGTAAGTGCGGCGCGCAGGGAAAGGAGGTCTGAGGGCATGGGCTTGCGTCTGTGTATGGGGACTAATGGTTTGCTTCCGGGGTGAGGCCTTTTCCCGGCCTGCAGAGGAACCGAGGGAATCGGTGACCCAGGAGTCTTCTGAGAGACGTTTTCCCCGCGCGGCGGGGCAGCCGGCGGGCTTCTGGCCTCAGAATCGCTGTGCGGAAGGACCCAACCCCCTTTTTACAATTGTGTAACTCTAGATTCCGGTGAAATGACTTCTGTTTCGTGACTGAGCTGGAACTAGAACACAGGTCTTCTGACTCCCTGAAGCAAAAATCCTTTAAGCAAAGGATTAAATCTTTGCTTAAACTGGGCCACTGTGTACTGAAAAGTTATGGCTTGGGATAGGAGTGGTTTCGATTTTTTTTTTTTTTTTGGCGGATTCTCCTATAGGATCTTTCTAGTCTTTTCATTGATTCATTCATTCATTCATTCATTCAGCTGTTAACCTCTTCAGATAACCTTCTCCTTTGAGAATTTGTTGTAAGCCATAGATCTGTTTTTCTAGAAAAGTGCACATTCGCTTATACACAACATTTTACATAAGTTTCAGAGGATTTATTGATCCTCTGAAGCCCCTCGTGGGTTATGTGCCCAGAGTTAAAAATCCATTCACTAGAAGTGGTGAGGGGAAGGGGCAGTGGGAAACAGAGAGCAGGTTTTAATATAAAAGGTTGTGGAGGTCAGTACATTTTAATAATGAACTATTTTGAGAGGGGAAACAGTCATTTAATGTCTGTTGAGGTATTTGCTGAGAATTGTAATATTAGAACTTGCTTTCATTCCCACCGGAGTTATCTCTTTGCCATCCAGAAAGCTGAAGGAATGCTTTCTGTGTACCTAGTGAGTGCCTCAGTTTCCTGCTTTTGCCAGAAATAAATACATGCCTTAGAGTTTCAGATGGAGCAAACTTTTGGAATTTTTGTGGTCTGGCTTGTGTATAGCAGAGTAATTCATTCACTTGCTTTTCTAGCCATATTGTCTTAGTTCAAATTATTTACGATATGGCACGTTTCATAATAAGCTGGAGACAATTAATATTCAGCATTGCATGAAATGAGCACTAGAGGCCAATAATATTCTAGGTTATTTAATTTGCCTTTTTTCTCTCATTTTTCTTGAGGGGCTTGTTCCCTTGAACACTCATGTGAGGTGTGTTAGCCTAGATTTTAGGATGTGTAAATAACTGAATGAAGCTGGCGTTATCCCTGTTTGAAAAGCTCAGTCTGAATGGCTGTTTTATTAACTGGAATATTTCAAGCACAGGCATAAGAAACCATGGTGAGGAGAGAGGTCTTGGTGAGGAATTTACTTGGCATAAAAGCAGACTTTCGTTTGTAATTTTGGTGATCCTAAGTAGAAATTTGCTCAGAACTGGTGGCTGTTCCCATTATGAATTGGATTCCCACATCAGTTTTCAGTTCTTTTCTCCACAGTTAGTGAAGGGAGGACAGAAAGGGCACTAAAACAAGATCACTTGGGATGCAAAATTAAATAGTGTTTATTTTAGTAGAGCAAGGAAGGAAGGGGATCAGGGAGGAAGATAGCTGGATGCTGAAACAGGGTTTGAGAATTACCTGTGGGCAAGGGGCTGAAATTAGCTTGGTTGAAATGAGATGATATGAGGAGGTTTAAATTAGTATTCAACTACATGAAGCTTAGAGATCAAATGATTATAAACCTCCTGCCCCTTTTATTTATTTATTTTTTTAAGTGCTAGAGAGGAGTGTACAGAAAGGAACTGTAGTCAAAAATAACTGAAGTTAACCAGCTTTTGGGGGTCAAAGGGATGGGAGATGTTATCATCCTACAGTGACAGGTTTTTCTGGACTAAGTGTTTAAGAAACATTGTGTTAGGCGACCATCTTTTTATCTTTGAAGTTTAGTTGAGAATTTCACATACAATTAAAACTTTATCTTCAGTTTCTTTTAGACTATGGCAACATATCTGGAGTTCATTCAGCAGAATGAAGAACGGGATGGTGTGCGTTTTAGTTGGAACGTGTGGCCTTCCAGCCGTCTTGAGGCTACCAGAATGGTTGTTCCTCTGGCTTGTCTCCTTACACCTTTGAAAGAACGTCCAGACCTGCCTCCTGTACAGTATGAACCTGTGCTTTGCAGCAGGCCAACTTGCAAAGCCATTCTCAATCCACTTTGGTATGAATTCTTTAAAAGCTACTAAAAGTGATGAATACAATAAAGTATGACATTTCTGTGATTCTCATATAAGTAAATTTGGGCAAGTCATCAAATTTGAGATTAGTAGATGGTGAGATTCTTAGTTGATGAATGCTTTTAGAAATCTCATAAGCTTAATATTCCAGATAAAATTAGAACTTATAGGAATGAAGTGGAGGTGGAGGGAAAGGATTTGAAATCCACTTTTTTTTTTTTTTTTTGCTGATTTTCACTTTGTATTTGGGTCAGTTGTAGATTTTATTGGTGCCTTTTAAAGCATTTTCCCAAAACATACAAAGGCCTTATAAACAGTTTTCTGATACGTACCTAGTATGGTGATGCTATAATAAATTTTAGTTCCTAATGATTTTATTAAGTGTAATTTTTTTTTTTTGACCCTGAGCTAGTGACCTGTATTTTTCTTAAATGGGTACTATTTGAAAGAATTATTAAATAGGTGAAGAGTGTCATAAATACCGAGGGAACATTTTTTACTTCATTTCCTCACTTTTACCTAATGTGCCCATATGTAAGATCCTGCTTCTCTTTTTTTAAAATGATAGCGACTGATTGTCAATTTTATAAATGTACAAAGAGTGGAAAAAGCAACTAAGGTATCCTGAACTAGTTCTAGGAAGTGTATCAATCCAGAAGCATACCTACCCAGATTTCCTTCAAGTGTGCTAAGTGTGGTTAATGTTTGGGATGTTTTCTTCATGTGGAATGTACTTTTTAGTATTGAAATTTAGTAGTTTCAGATACCTGAAGAGTAAAGATGTTAGAAAAATCACAAAGACTATGTTAAGATAATAGGACAAAAGGAAATAACCTGTAATTTATATAAAGCATGAAATTTAAAATACTATCTAGGAAATTGTAAAAGAGAAGAAAGGATTTACTAATTTCTCATTACTGCTGTTTGAAAGAAAATTTTGTTGTACTTAACAGTCAGAACTCTAGCTGCAGTGAAAGTTTTGCATACCTTCACCCATTCATGCACCCACACAGAAACATGTCTATTTGATTTACTAAACTTGAAGTTTACCTTTGAATGCTTTCTACCTTAAAAATGAAAATGTCACCAAGTTGTAATTATTTTTCTCACAGTCAGGTTGATTATCGGGCAAAACTTTGGGCCTGTAATTTCTGTTTCCAAAGAAATCAGGTATGTGAATTATTTTTAAAAGTATTTTGTATGTTTCATTTTAGTTGTACTACTATGAAAAAATTTAAGTGAGGTTGAATTTTTGTCTTCCTTGACAGGCAGCAATTTCTGCTGAACTCATAATGCTACCTGTTATTAAACATAAAATTGAATGTTGAGCATTCGTGATTTTTCTGTTGAACAGCAGCTCAGTTTTATTATTTAGGTCCTTGTCGTTTGCTGTGCAAGGGACATAGAATTCCCTTTTCTTATAAGTTCTCTGTAGGCAGCAAATATGTTACTATAACAGATCTGTTGTTTATATTTCATTTGACTTCAATTTATTCTAGTTGGATAGTATACATCACTGAATTTTCATTTTATGATCTTTTTAATTTTTAGAGTCCAAGTATCAGTGTTGAGCTTCTCTTGGTTTCAAAATTTTAAACTACTAAACTAGAAGGGGCTCATGTGTGACAAGAGAGACTTCTTTAAAATGAATTGCACCTATAACGGAGGTGTTCTAAAACTGGGTTGTGGTGTTCATTCCACAACTCTGTACATTTATTAAAAGCCGTTGAATTGTATATTTAAAATGGGTGGATTTATGGTATGTAAACTGTACCTCAGTAAAGCTGTTAGAAAAAAAATTGTACCCAACATAACGTACAGTGCTCTAGCAGATCTTAAGATGTTAATAACATGCATTTACTTATTCATATATTTGATCATAATTACAATTAATAGTCTCAGATATAGCACACAAGTCCAGTGATGAAAAGAATAATGTACAGTTGATAACTGTAGGCTTGGAAACTATAAGCAGATACCATTCACGATTTATCTCCATGTGAGATTCAGAGGTATACACAAATCTTAAACCTTTCTACCCCCTAGTATATTCAGAATTGATGTATGTGTTTAATATAAAATTTATTGTGAAAATTCTTGGGTATCAAAAGACTGTCAACAGAGTAAAAGGGCAACCCACAGAATGGGTGAAAATATTTGCAAATCATATATCTAATAAGATTCATTATTAGATATTCATATCCATAATATAAGGGATAAGAGATTCATATCCATAATATATAGAGAACTCCTGAAACTCCACAACAACCCAATTCAAAAATGGGCTTGAATAGATATTTCTCCAAAGAAAATATATAGATGTTCAATAAACACATGAGAAGATGCTTCACATCACTGAATCACTGATGCTTAGTGATGTTTACCAAATGATCCACCATATCCACTTCTGGCTGTATACCCAAAAAATCTGAAGGTCCTAAAGGGGTATTTGTCCACCCATGTTCATAGCAACATTATTCACAATAGCTAAAAGATAGAAACAACGCAGGTGTCCATTGATGATGAATGGATAAGCAAAATGTGCTGTGTACACACACACACACACACACACACACACACACAGTTGAATATTTAGCCTTAACATGGAAGGAAATTCTGACATGCTACAACATGGATGAATCCTGGGTATGTTATGCTAAATGAAATATGCTAGTTACAAAAAGACGAATACTGTGTGATTCCACTTTTAGAGGTATTTGGAATAATCAGATTCACAGAGTCAGAAAGTAGAACTGTGATTGCCAGGGACTGGGGGAGGGAATAATGGGGAGTTGGTATTTAATAGATTCAGAGTTTCAATTCTGCAAGATGAAAAGAGCTCTGGAGATGAATGGTGGAGACACTTATACAACATTATGAATGTCAGACCACTGAACTATACACAGTAAGAAGATCAAGATGGTGAAATTTATATGTATTTTACCACAAAAAATTTGAGGGGAAAAAATCAACCTGAAAGCTATAAATTTAAAATGTTTGCGAGGAGTTTTAAAAACGAAAGAAAATGCCTATGACATGATAAGCACAAAAGACAGGTTGCAAAATTGTATATATACAACAACCTGAGCTGTGCTTTAGAAAAAGTCTGAGGTAATATACCAAGATGTTGACAGTAACAGCCACTAGGTGATAGGATTGTGAGGGTTTATTTTCTTTCTATTTTCTTGTATTTTACTGTACTTGCCAAATTTCTATAGTGAACATGTATTTATTGATAACAGCTAAAATGATAAACTCAAACAAAAGCTTTAGTCTTCCACATAGACTATTGATGAGACAGCTGAAAATCTCTGCCCCTAATTTGTAGGACAACGCTTAAGAAATGGCTTTAATAATGCATTTTTAAATAATTTACAAGTTACAATATAACCTAAAATTGCATTTAAAAAGTTATAATGTGACACAAATACAAGGCAGGTTTATAGAATTTAAATTTGGTTTTTGTATTTTAGTAATGCATATATTGTGTTTTCAGAATTAATATATTGTCATTAACTGTTTTTATAAATGGAAAATAAAGGTATAGCATAAATATCTCAGCTATAATAAAACATGGCTTTATTTTCTTCTCTTCAGTTTCCTCCAGCTTATGCAGGCATATCTGAGGTGAACCAGCCTGCTGAATTGATGCCCCAGTTTTCTACAATTGAGTACGTGATACAGGTAACTTTTTTGTCTCACATTTAAGAGCATAATACTGAGTTTCTCTTTAAGTGCTTTGTCTTCCATCTATCTTACGTGTCTGGGGAATATAAAGCTGTGAGGGCAGCAAGATCCTTAAATATTAGGTTATGGTGTGCATTATTTGCAGGTCTTGGGAGAAGGCTATAAAAAAGCTAGTACTGATTAAAGTTAAACCCTGTCTTCCACGGCCTTCTCCATTTCAGTTCATGGTACTCTGTGTTCTAGTTGTTCAGCTTAAAAACCTTAGATTCATCCTTGACTTCTCTCTCTCTCTCACACACATCCCATATCTAATCCATTAGGAAATCCCATTGGGTCTATCTATATTCAGAATCTATCCAGAATCCATCCACTTCTTTCTCCCCACTACCCCTATTCTGGGCCAGCCACCACCTCTCACTTGAGTTACTGGGATAGTCTCTTAACTCTTCTCCCTAGTTTTACCCTTGCCCATTTATATTTTATTTTTAACCCAGCAGCCAGAGGATCTCTAAAAACATATCATGTTACTTCTGTGTTCAGAAACCTCCAGTGGTGAAAATGGCTCCCTTTTCACCCAGATTAGCAGTTTTCAAAGCCCTGTGTGAGCCAGCTCTGTGTTACCACTCTGACCTCCATTTGTGCTAGTGTCCTTATTCAGCCAAATGGGCCTTCTTGACTTGCCTTAAGCATGCCAGCAATGCCTCTGCCTATGGACCTTGCTCTAGCTTTTCCTCAACCTGGAACTCTTTTTCCTATATCTGTATTACTCCCTCTTTCTCCCCCTCCAGATTTTTACTGAAATGTTACTTTTTTAATGAGCCTGCCCTGACCTACCATTTAATACTAGACCTGGTACTATACCACCACCATTCCTAGCATTTGCGATCCCTCTTACCTTCTCCATTCCAGAAAGTTAGCTACTTGAAGCAGGCAGGGATCTTTATTTTTTTGGTTCGCTGATGTATCCCAGGACCTGGAACAGTGGCATGTAGAAGGCTTTCAAAAAAATGGAATAAATTGTGGGATACAAATAGTTCTTACTTTTAGTTTGTTTTAATAGAACTTGTCATTTAATAAGGTAAGTAGAGGTTTGTTTAGCTGTCCTTATCCTCTGACAGTAAATATAGATGAAGACTTGTTATTTACATACCTGATTTGCTTTAAAAAGAGCTGGATATATCTATTTGTATATTGATTGTTATGCTGTTTTTCTTTTCATAAAGCGAGGTCCACAGTCCCCTCTAATCTTCCTCTATGTGGTTGACACGTGCCTAGAGGATGATGACCTTCAAGCTCTTAAGGAATCCCTACAAATGTCCCTGAGTCTCCTTCCTCCAGACGCTCTGGTGGGTTTGATCACTTTTGGGAGGATGGTGCAGGTTCATGAACTCAGCTGCGAAGGAATCTCCAAAAGTTACGTATTCCGAGGGACCAAGGATTTAACTGCAAAGCAAATACAGGTTTGTGCTTTGCTTATGCATAAGCAGGAACAAGGGTATTTCTTAAAAATTAATTAGTCTTTCACTTTCATTGTTATGGGAAGTGAGTCTTTTTTTTTTTTTTAAAGGATATGCTGGGCCTGACCAAGCCTGCCATGTCCATGCAGCAAGCAAGACCTGCTCAACCGCAGGAGCACCCTTTTGTTTCTAGCAGGTAAGCTACCAACATAGAGTGTTACACATACAGTAGTGGGCAAGGCAATCCACTGGAGTGAGGGAAGAAAAATGTTAGAACTTTCAGTTTCTTATTTTTAGAGGGAAAAAAATAAATGATTGAGCCTAACCATTATTTAATGTTTAATAATGTATGTAACACATCAGTATCTGTGTAAATATATATAAATTATACATGCATTCACATACACATATACACATACACGTGTGGTGTGTTTGCTCAGAATGCTTTTCCTGTTAGCATTGTATCATCACAAAGGTTTTGAGACCATTGTATTCAGTTATTCCTCTCCTCTTAGACACATGACTGTTGTACTTTTTGATTCATCAATAAAACTGGGAAAATGGAAAAGGCTTCTGTTGGGTGTCCTCAAACAAACCTGAAACCCAGCACTTACATTACTCAGCATGTTGAGTGTCTGGGGCTGTCCTGGGCCAGGTTAACAGTTAGCAAACATGATAAAATGCATTGTGACTTGCTGGTACTCTAGTAAGAAACCAGTGTTTCTCTCTATTACTCCCATGGCTCAAGAGAAACAAACTGAATCTTTAGATTGATGAAGATTGTCTACATAAATTAACTTTATGATTTGCTCCTATTTAAATGGATTTTTTTCCATGCTACCTATACAAATTGCTGTATATTAGGTTTTGAAATATATTCTTGAATAAAATTGCTTTGAATTGTTTTGTGTTTATGAGATAACTTTGAAGAAAACAATTGCAAGTTTTTCCTACTCTGAGTAATTATTTTGAAGAGCAGTTAACTGTGTCACCTAGGGCTGAAGACCAGAGTACTTTATTGAACCAGGATTGATATGTCTGTTCAAAATCATGCAGATTTCTTCAGCCTGTTCACAAGATTGACATGAACCTCACTGACCTTCTTGGGGAGCTGCAGAAGGACCCATGGCCCGTAACTCAAGGGAAGAGACCTTTGCGATCCACTGGTGTTGCTTTGTCAATTGCTGTTGGCTTGTTGGAGGTAACTCAGAATTTACTGGGATCCTTCAAACCATGCAAGCTTGCTCTCAGAAGTTGTATTTATTGGTCTTGTTTGAAAATCAGTTGCTACCTAAGTCGACTGACTATTAACAGAAAGTGCTTCAGTCATTATTATCCACCTTGAAGGAACCTCTCAATGTTTTGAAAATACCAAAAGTGTTAATGAGAAACACAAAGCAATTATGGCAATCGGAAGTGCTCACAGTAAATTAATAAAAGTATTTAAAACCTTAAGGTTGAAAGAGACAGTCTGCTTCTCTGCATTTTCATCTATGTTACTCTGCAGTATCATCAGTATTTAGTACAACTGATGAGAACTCATCTTTGTAGTATTTTTCAGGGAAACAGAAATATACTTGGGGTGGGGTTGTATGCTTCTAACATGCTGCCATTTACTGTTTTAGGGCACTTTTCCAAACACGGGAGCCAGGATTATGTTGTTTACTGGGGGTCCCCCCACCCAAGGGCCTGGCATGGTGGTTGGAGATGAATTAAAGGTTCCTATTCGATCCTGGCATGATATTGAGAAAGATAATGCACGTTTAATGAAAAAGGCAACCAAGGTAGGTGCTCCTGGATACAGGTTGTAGTTGTGGTAACCCAGTGCTGGGTTTAGGTTGCGCTGGAGTGACAGCTGCTTTGCTGAGGCCAGCAAGTTGCTTTGTGGTCAGCAAGTTGTTCTTGCCTAGATGACCTCGCAGATCTTGGCTGCTGTTAAATTACTGCCTCAACTCTGAGACCTTAGAGTGGGTGGCCTTAAAACTGCCAGAAATATTTTGAGATTGAAAACTAGATTTTAATTTTATTTGGATGTTTGAAAAAAATCTTATCTTTGTATTCCTGTATTTGATTTCATCCCTTTGGTATAGTAAGGCATACCTAGTGAATAATGTTATTGTTTCATAAAGATAGTTTTCCTCTGTTCACAGCATTATGAGATGCTTGCTAATCGAACTGCTACAAATGGTCACTGTATTGATATTTATGCTTGTGCCCTGGATCAAACTGGACTTTTGGAGATGAAGTGCTGTACAAATCTTACTGGGTATGTTGACAGCGAACACCTGGGAAACGTGAAAAAGACAAGTGATGGAACTAGAAGAATGGGAAAGGCTGACTTAGATAAGCTTTCACATAGCTTCGGGCTGTGGTTTCAGTGACTGGGAAGGTGTGTGAGCCTCCTGGAAAAAGAAAACGGTGATGAGCAGGAAGTCTCAAGGGTTCAATACTAACATCATATCAGAGTAACTTCATTTCTTTCTTAGAGTTATTACAGATATCAGAGCAGGAAAGCAAGCATGGAATATGTGGTCTTCAGCAGGCACTTCCTTTTGAGAAGGTGGGAAATGGGGTCTGAATGGCAGAGCAATTAGGAGACCCTTCACTTGGCTTAGTGACCTTTCCTCATGACTAACGTCAAGCGCACCCTAAGCCTGGAGGCTGCATCGTGGGGTGTGCTGACTTAGAGCCTAAGTCCAAATCATGTGCACAGATCCCAGTGTAGAGCCACGGTTCTCAAAGGGCAGTAGTGTCCAGCCAGCAATCTTTGGCCCTCCTGAGGACTGATGAGAAGTGTACATCCTCCTGCCTCACCCCAGACCTCCTTAATCAGAAATTCTGGAGCTGCAGCCTGGCAGTTGGATTTAGCCAGCTCTCTAGGGAATTCTGATGCACGTGAAAAGTGTGGAAACCACGGATGTCAGCACTGGTCTGAAGCTGGCTAACCATCAGAATCACCTGGGGAACTTCAAAAACTATTCTTGCTTTGGGTATTGTTCCCAGAGATTCTGACTTAATTAGCATGGATTGTAGCCTGGGCATCTGCATTTTTTTAAAGTTCCCCAAGTGATTCTCATGCAGAGCAGAGTTTGAGAACCACTGGTGTGGACACTCAGTGTTCAAAGTATGGCCAAATACAGGCAGCGTCAGCTCATCTGAGGGCTTGTTGGAAAGACAGCAACTTGAGTCTGACCCTGGACCTACCAAATCAAAACCCGCATTTGGATAAGATCCCAGGTGATTTGTGTGCACAGAACAGCTTGAGAAGCACTGTTGGAGAGCTGTGGGTTGGTCCAGGATTCTGCGTTTCTACACTCACAGGTGATGCTGCTGGTCCTCACTAAGTAAAGAGGGGAGGGTAGCAGATAGACTCCAAGTCACCTGAAGCTTCCTTGGAGAGCAGCAGGCCTGCTAGGTGACAGAGTCCCAAATGACACTAGTTGTATCAGTGAGCCACATTGAATCAGGTGAACTCCAAGTGCCCTCCAGGAGTTCTTGACTTGGAGCATCCACACAAAAGCTTTAGCGTATTTGTGAACATCCCCCAGTGTGTACGCCAGGGTTTTTGTGTATGTTTATTTCTTCTGTGGAGAGGGACCGTCACTTCCATTAGAGATTCTCAGTGAGGTCTTTGACTCCTGAATGACTTGGTATTTAGATCACATCACCTTTTACACAAATACAGTGTCAGGGAAATGTGTTAGTGACATTAAAAAAAAAAAAGATTTAGAGATTTTAGTTGATAGCTCACCTAAAGCGAGCCAGCAGTTTGGGATGACTTCCAACAAAGGCAAGGTGATCCTAGACTTTGTTATTGGACTGGATTATCTTCAAAGACGGTCATAGTCTTGATTTCCTTGATGCTAGTCACACCTTATTGCCATTATATCATCTTCCGTTCTGATCATTTCAGTTCAAAAGGGAAAGGAAAAATTAATATGAGACCTGCTCTTATGTTATATGAGACCGGGTCTTACATTAAAATAAGGCCGGGTCTTACATTAAAATAAGGCCGGGTCTTATATTAAAATAAGGCCAGGTCTTATATTAATTTTTGTTCCAAAAGAAGTGTTTGAGCTGGTGGTCCGGTTAGGTCTTATTTTCGGGGAAACACGATAGATGAACTGGAGATGTTCAAAGGGGAGTGGTAAGAGTGATGGAGAGAACCGGAAACTGTGTCATGTGGAGGGTGATTGAAGGAGCTAGAAAAGATGCTGAAGACAGGTGGGGCTTGAGAACTATATTCAACAATTGCAGGCCTGTTCTGTGGAGAAGGAATCAGATCTGTTTGTGATCAAGGGGTAGAACTAAAACCAGTGGTGGAAGCTGCTAGGAAACAGAATTTTACTCATTGTAAAGGAAGACCTTTTTTAGCAGTCAGCATGTGCAAGCATGGACTGGACTGCCCTTGGAGGGTATAAGCGTCCAATGCTGGAGGAGTCTAATCTAGATGATAAATTGGCAGGTGGTTTTGTGAGTCAGGGTTAGGTTTGTGTGAGTGTGACGGAAAAACCCAAACAGATTTTTCTCTCTCCCATTGGAGGCAGGCAGCCAGGGCGGATACATTGATTTCATCATTGTCAGGGGCTGAGGCTCCCATGCTGTTCCAATACCTTAATATGCTAGATGTGGTTCAAGATGGTAGCTGGGCTCTAGCCAAGTTACAGCAGGAGGAAGGAGGAAGGGTCGAAGAAGTACATGCCTTTTCCCATAAGAATGCCCCCTCCTCGCCAAATCACTATGGCCACTTTGAGTAGGTAAAGCTGAGTCACACGGCTACATGCAAGGCAGACTGGGAAATACAGTCTTTATTCTGGGAAGCCATGGATCCCATGACTAAGGAAGGTGGGGAGGTTGGATATTTGAGGCCAAATAGCAATCACTGTCAGTGGAGGAGTTAGACACTCTAAGGTAGCTGGATTAGGTAATCTTGTGTTCCTCCCAATTCTAATCCTGTTTAATGATCAACAGCTAGATGTATAACACGTATCAAGCGGTGCTCATCTCCCTAAATACATGAAATGCTGCAATTTTGAACAATATTTTAATCTAACTTCAAAAAGAGATGAATGTAGATACTTGTTTATAAACTAGAAAAAAATAATTCATATAAGGCCAAGGATTTAACATTTTGAGGCAATGAATTTACCTGAAAAGGATTTCCCACAAGCCTGGGTATCTTCCCATACCAAAGAAGTGTGAGAAGCGTTGGAGATGTTTATTTTCTTAATGATGACCTATCAAACTTGTACCTGTGGGTTTATTGATCAGAGGTTTTGGGGTTTTTTGTTTTTAAATTGCAGATTCACTAATTGTAAAAGTAGTACAAAGAGGTCTGTTCATACTGTTCATCTAGCTACTCCCAGTGGTAACAGCTTACATAAATATAGTGTACAATAGCAAAACTAGGAAATTGACATTGGCACAATACAGACCTTACATGGATTTCACAAGTTTTTACATGCACTCATTTTTTTTGTATGTGTGTATGTATAGTTCTATGAGATTTTGTCATTTCTAAATTTGTATAACCACCACATTGATCAAGAAAAATAAGTGTTGTAAATTGTTCAATTCTTAATGTTTTAAAAATAGTGTCTTTCCTAAGTACAAATTGAACTTGCTGTTTTCCATTTAAGTTAGTCAGTAGCCTCTTTATGGACATGGTTTCTTTTTTCTTCTTCCTCTTTAAATTATTGTTTATAAATACTGAGGGAGCATCTGAATGGCTTTCAGTCATCCTAAATGTTCACTTTTTTTCCTTTCCTAGAGGCTACATGGTGATGGGAGATTCTTTCAACACTTTTCTCTTCAAGCAGACATTCCAAAGAATTTTTAGTAAAGATTTTAATGGGGACTTCAGAATGGCATTTGGTGCTACTTTGGAAGTAAAGGTACAATAGATTGTTTAAACATTAATTGAAAAATAGTGTTCTTATTTCATAGTCAGACTTCTGGAAGCCTCAACCTGCTAGACACAGGCATCGAAAGGTAAATTAGAAGGTTCTCTAAAAAGTATATTAATTCATTCTATCCCTGTATTTCTTGAGGACGGCCTGTATATTTATTAATGTTCTAAACAAATGGTTGTCTGGCTTCTCTGCAGGCTCTGCTGTGTCCTGCTGTAGGACAACAAGTGTTAGGAGGGGTGGTGGGCTGAGCACAGGCAGCCACGCAGTGAGGAGTGTCCACCCAGCTGTCGATATGGGCCGCTGCATGTACAGAACCTTAGTTTATGTTAATGCCTGCCTGAAGGCTAGCCAGAGTGCTCTAAGATAGTGCAGATTGTGAGTTTGGGATTTGGTTTTCTGTATGGGGCCTGATAGACTTACGTACTTGATTCTAAGTCATTGAGAAAGCATTACAAGGGTCTGGGAGAACATAGGATTGGAATTATTACTTAAAGAATTGGAGATGATCATTAAATCATCTAGGTTAAACTTCAAACAACATTCTCAGATGTTGAATTTGTCTTTTTTTTAAGATGAAGAGGAATGGACTTTGCTGAAATGAATTCCGATTTAAAAGTCTAAGTCTGTTGATGTCCATGTTATTATGTTGGAGTTCATGAATTAAGTATTTTTAAAGCAACACAAGACAGTATATTCACTGATTAGAAATGATAAATAATTATGACTCTGTATATGAAATTGGAAAAGGGTGTAGTATTTGTTGGTAAAGTTGTTACTTTCTATGTGTACAATAATTTCAAAGTTGAGAAAGTTGAAAATGCTACATCATCTT